>NC_133896.1:78528805-78866409 GCF_964199755.1 Larus michahellis | reverse complement strand
ACAGGGTCTCCAGAAACGGCATTCAATGAGCCAGGAACTTTTCTGCCTACACTGTCCATTGAGTTGTCCTCAAAACCAGTATACATCCTGCTATATCTCCCACATGGAAAGTGCCAGGTAGGAAATGTAGAGCTTGTTCTCCCTGTCTTTGAGTACTGCTTTCTACTCTCCTGGTTACCTCTTTGCTAACGTTCTCTCGAGAGAGTTGTGCTCCAAACCAAAGCACACCTTGACATATCTCCCACATGGAAAGTGCTATTAGGCAATTGTAGGATTTGATTGCAGTGTCTCTCCAGGAACGGCATTCAGTGAGCCAGGAACTTTTCTGCCTACACTGTCCACTGAGTTGTCCTCAAAACCGATATATATCCTGCTATATCTACTACATGGAAAGTGCCAAGAGAATAATGTAGAGCTTGCTCTCCCTGTCTTTGAGTACTGTTTTCACTGTCCCGATGACCTCTTTGCTAACATTCTCTTCAGAGCTGCATTGAAACCAGGAACCATGTGGAGAAGGCACCCACACTGAAAATGCCTGGAAGGAACGTTGGGGCTTCTTCTCAGTGTCTCTGACATAGGGTTTCACTGTCCCGGGAAAGTCTCTGCTAACACCCTGCAGAGCGCTGTGCCCAATATACAGAAACGTCTTGCGGTATCTCCTACAGGGAAAGTGCCAGGAGGAATTGTGGAGCTTGTTCTCAGTGTCTCTGAGAATTGCTCTGATTATCCCTGTGACCTCTTTGCTAAGACTCTCCAGAGAGCCGTCCTCAAAACAAACACACATCTTGACATATCTCCCACATTGATCGCAGTGTCTCCAGGAACGGCATTCAAGGAGCCAGGAACTTTTCTGCCTACACTGTCCATTGAGTTGTCCTCAAAACCAATATACATCCTGCTATATCTCCCACATGGAAAGTGCCAGGAGGGAAAAGTGAGGATTATGCTTAGACTTTCTCGGAACTGCTTCAAATCAACTAGATATCTTTGTGCTGTAAATCTCCCAACAGCCAAGCGCAAAAGCAGCAAACATCTCGCTGTATGTCCCACATCGAAAGTGCCAAGAGAGTAATGTAGAGCTTGCTCTCCCTGTCTTTGAGTACTGTTTTCACTGTCCCGGTTACCTCTTTGCTAACATTCTCTTCAGAGCTGCAGTGAAACCAGGAACCATGTGGAGAAGGCACCCACACTGAAAATGCCTGGAAGCAACGTTGGGGCTTCTTCTCAGTGTCTCTGACATAGGGTTTCACTGTCCCGGGAAAGTCTCTGCTAACACCCTGCAGAGCGCTGTGCCCAATATACAGAAACGTCTTGCGGTATCTCCTACAGGGAAAGTGCCAGGAGGAATTGTGGAGCTTGTTCTCAGTGTCTCTGAGAATTGCTCTGATTATCCCTGTGACCTCTTTGCTAAGACTCTCCAGAGAGCCGTCCTCAAAACAAACACACATCTTGACATATCTCCCACATTGATCGCAGGGTCTCCAGGAACGGCATTCAAGGAGCCAGGAACTTTTCTGCCTACACTGTCCATTGAGTTGTCCTCAAAACCAATATACATCCTGCTATATCTCCCACATGGAAAGTGCCAGGAGGGAAAAGTGAGGATTATGCTTAGACTTTCTCGGAACTGCTTCAAATCAACTAGATATCTTTGTGCTGTAAATCTCCCAACAGCCAAGCGCAAAAGCAGCAAACATCTCGCTGTATGTCCCACATCGAAAGTGCCAAGAGAGTAATGTAGAGCTTGCTCTCCCTGTCTTTGAGTACTGTTTTCACTGTCCTGGTTACCTCTTTGCTAACATTCTCTTCAGAGCTGCATTGAAACCAGGAACCATGTGGAGAAGGCACCCACACTGAAAATGCCTGGAAGGAACGTTGGGGCTTCTTCTCAGTGTCTCTGACATAGGGTTTCACTGTCCCGGGAAAGTCTCTGCTAACACCCTGCAGAGCGCTGTGCCCAATATACAGAAACGTCTTGCGGTATCTCCTACAGGGAAAGTGCCAGGAGGAATTGTGGAGCTTGTTCTCAGTGTCTCTGAGAATTGATCTGATTATCCCTGTGACCTCTTTGCTAAGACTCTCCAGAGAGCCGTCCTCAAAACAAACACACATCTTGACATATCTCCCACATTGATCGCAGTGTCTCCAGGAACGGCATTCAAGGAGCCAGGAACTTTTCTGCCTACACTGTCCATTGAGTTGTCCTCAAAACCAATATACATCCTGCTATATCTCCCACATGGAAAGTGCCAGGAGGGAAAAGTGAGGATTATGCTTAGACTTTCTCGGAACTGCTTCAAATCAACTAGATATCTTTGTGCTGTAAATCTCCCAACAGCCAAACGCAAAAGCAGCAAACATCTCGCTGTATGTCCCACATCCAAAGTGCCAAGAGAGTAATGTAGAGCTTGCTCTCCCTGTCTTTGAGTACTGTTTTCACTGTCCCGGTTACCTCTTTGCTAACATTCTCTTCAGAGCTGCAGTGAAACCAGGAACCATGTGGAGAAGGCACCCACACTGAAAATGCCTGGAAGGAACGTTGGGGCTTCTTCTCAGTGTCTCTGACATAGGGTTTCACTGTCCCGGGAAAGTCTCTGCTAACACCCTGCAGAGCGCTGTGCCCAATATACAGAAACGTCTTGCGGTATCTCCTACAGGGAAAGTGCCAGGAGGAACTGTCGAGCTTGTTCTCAGTGTCTCTGAGAATTGCTCTGATTATCCCTGTGACCTCTTTGCTAAGACTCTCCAGAGAGCCGTCCTCAAAACAAACACACATCTTGACATATCTCCCACATTGATCGCAGTGTCTCCAGGAACGGCATTCAAGGAGCCAGGAACTTTTCTGCCTACACTGTCCATTGAGTTGTCCTCAAAACCAGTATACATCCTGCTATATCTCCCACATGGAAAGTGCCAGGTAGGAAATGTAGAGCTTGTTCTCCCTGTCTTTGAGTACTGCTTTCTACTCTCCTGGTTACCTCTTTGCTAACGTTCTCTCGAGAGAGTTGTGCTCCAAACCAAAGCACACCTTGACATATCTCCCACATGGAAAGTGCTATTAGGCAATTGTAGGATTTGATCGCAGTGTCTCTCCAGGAACGGCATTCAGTGAGCCAGGAACTTTTCTGCCTACACTGTCCACTGAGTTGTCCTCAAAACCGATATATATCCTGCTATATCTACTACATGGAAAGTGCCAAGAGAATAATGTAGAGCTTGCTCTCCCTGTCTTTGAGTACTGTTTTCACTGTCCCGGTTACCTCTTTGCTAACATTCTCTTCAGAGCTGCAGTGAAACCAGGAACCATGTGGAGAAGGCACCCACACTGAAAATGCCTGGAAGGAACGTTGGGGCTTCTTCTCAGTGTCTCTGACATAGGGTTTCACTGTCCCGGGAAAGTCTCTGCTAACACCCTGCAGAGCGCTGTGCCCAATATACAGAAACGTCTTGCGGTATCTCCTACAGGGAAAGTGCCAGGAGGAATTGTGGAGCTTGTTCTCAGTGTCTCTGAGAATTGCTCTGATTATCCCTGTGACCTCTTTGCTAAGACTCTCCAGAGAGCCGTCCTCAAAACCAACACACATCTTGACATATCTCCCACATTGATCGCAGTGTCTCCAGGAACGGCATTCAAGGAGCCAGGAACTTTTCTGCCTACACTGTCCATTGAGTTGTCCTCAAAACCAATATACATCCTGCTATATCTCCCACATGGAAAGTGCCAGGAGGGAAAAGTGAGGATTATGCTTAGACTTTCTCGGAACTGCTTCAAATCAACTAGATATCTTTGTGCTGTAAATCTCCCAACAGCCAAACGCAAAAGCAGCAAACATCTCGCTGTATGTCCCACATCGAAAGTGCCAAGAGAGTAATGTAGAGCTTGCTCTCCCTGTCTTTGAGTACTGTTTTCACTGTCCCGGTTACCTCTTTGCTAACATTCTCTTCAGAGCTGCAGTGAAACCAGGAACCATGTGGAGAAGGCACCCACACTGAAAATGCCTGGAAGGAACGTTGGGGCTTCTTCTCAGTGTCTCTGACATAGGGTTTCACTGTCCCGGGAAAGTCTCTGCTAACACCCTGCAGAGCGCTGTGCCCAATATACAGAAACGTCTTGCGGTATCTCCTACAGGGAAAGTGCCAGGAGGAACTGTCGAGCTTGTTCTCAGTGTCTCTGAGAATTGCTCTGATTATCCCTGTGACCTCTTTGCTAAGACTCTCCAGAGAGCCGTCCTCAAAACAAACACACATCTTGACATATCTCCCACATTGATCGCAGTGTCTCCAGGAACGGCATTCAAGGAGCCAGGAACTTTTCTGCCTACACTGTCCATTGAGTTGTCCTCAAAACCAGTATACATCCTGCTATATCTCCCACATGGAAAGTGCCAGGTAGGAAATGTAGAGCTTGTTCTCCCTGTCTTTGAGTACTGCTTTCTACTCTCCTGGTTACCTCTTTGCTAACGTTCTCTCGAGAGAGTTGTGCTCCAAACCAAAGCACACCTTGACATATCTCCCACATGGAAAGTGCTATTAGGCAATTGTAGGATTTGATCGCAGTGTCTCTCCAGGAACGGCATTCAGTGAGCCAGGAACTTTTCTGCCTACACTGTCCACTGAGTTGTCCTCAAAACCGATATATATCCTGCTATATCTACTACATGGAAAGTGCCAAGAGAATAATGTAGAGCTTGCTCTCCCTGTCTTTGAGTACTGTTTTCACTGTCCCGGTTACCTCTTTGCTAACATTCTCTTCAGAGCTGCAGTGAAACCAGGAACCATGTGGAGAAGGCACCCACACTGAAAATGCCTGGAAGGAACGTTGGGGCTTCTTCTCAGTGTCTCTGACATAGGGTTTCACTGTCCCGGGAAAGTCTCTGCTAACACCCTGCAGAGCGCTGTGCCCAATATACAGAAACGTCTTGCGGTATCTCCTACAGGGAAAGTGCCAGGAGGAATTGTGGAGCTTGTTCTCAGTGTCTCTGAGAATTGCTCTGATTATCCCTGTGACCTCTTTGCTAAGACTCTCCAGAGAGCCGTCCTCAAAACCAACACACATCTTGACATATCTCCCACATTGATCGCAGTGTCTCCAGGAACGGCATTCAAGGAGCCAGGAACTTTTCTGCCTACACTGTCCATTGAGTTGTCCTCAAAACCAATATACATCCTGCTATATCTCCCACATGGAAAGTGCCAGGAGGGAAAAGTGAGGATTATGCTTAGACTTTCTCGGAACTGCTTCAAATCAACTAGATATCTTTGTGCTGTAAATCTCCCAACAGCCAAGCGCAAAAGCAGCAAACATCTCGCTGTATGTCCCACATCGAAAGTGCCAAGAGAGTAATGTAGAGCTTGCTCTCCCTGTCTTTGAGTACTGTTTTCACTGTCCCGGTTACCTCTTTGCTAACATTCTCTTCAGAGCTGCAGTGAAACCAGGAACCATGTGGAGAAGGCACCCACACTGAAAATGCCTGGAAGCAACGTTGGGGCTTCTTCTCAGTGTCTCTGACATAGGGTTTCACTGTCCCGGGAAAGTCTCTGCTAACACCCTGCAGAGCGCTGTGCCCAATATACAGAAACGTCTTGCGGTATCTCCTACAGGGAAAGTGCCAGGAGGAACTGTCGAGCTTGTTCTCAGTGTCTCTGAGAATTGCTCTGATTATCCCTGTGACCTCTTTGCTAAGACTCTCCAGAGAGCCGTCCTCAAAACAAACACACATCTTGACATATCTCCCACATTGATCGCAGTGTCTCCAGGAACGGCATTCAAGGAGCCAGGAACTTTTCTGCCTACACTGTCCATTGAGTTGTCCTCAAAACCAGTATACATCCTGCTATATCTCCCACATGGAAAGTGCCAGGTAGGAAATGTAGAGCTTGTTCTCCCTGTCTTTGAGTACTGCTTTCTACTCTCCTGGTTACCTCTTTGCTAACGTTCTCTCGAGAGAGTTGTGCTCCAAACCAAAGCACACCTTGACATATCTCCCACATGGAAAGTGCTATTAGGCAATTGTAGGATTTGATTGCAGTGTCTCTCCAGGAATGGCATTCAGTGAGCCAGGAACTTTTCTGCCTACACTGTCCACTGAGTTGTCCTCAAAACCGATATATATCCTGCTATATCTACTACATGGAAAGTGCCAAGAGAATAATGTAGAGCTTGCTCTCCCTGTCTTTGAGTACTGTTTTCACTGTCCCGGTTACCTCTTTGCTAACATTCTCTTCAGAGCTGCAGTGAAACCAGGAACCATGTGGAGAAGGCACCCACACTGAAAATGCCTGGAAGGAACGTTGGGGCTTCTTCTCAGTGTCTCTGACATAGGGTTTCACTGTCCCGGGAAAGTCTCTGCTAACACCCTGCAGAGCGCTGTGCCCAATATACAGAAACGTCTTGCGGTATCTCCTACAGGGAAAGTGCCAGGAGGAATTGTGGAGCTTGTTCTCAGTGTCTCTGAGAATTGCTCTGATTATCCCTGTGACCTCTTTGCTAAGACTCTCCAGAGAGCCGTCCTCAAAACAAACACACATCTTGACATATCTCCCACATTGATCGCAGTGTCTCCAGGAACGGCATTCAAGGAGCCAGGAACTTTTCTGCCTACACTGTCCATTGAGTTGTCCTCAAAACCAATATACATCCTGCTATATCTCCCACATGGAAAGTGCCAGGAGGGAAAAGTGAGGATTATGCTTAGACTTTCTCGGAACTGCTTCAAATCAACTAGATATCTTTGTGCTGTAAATCTCCCAACAGCCAAGCGCAAAAGCAGCAAACATCTCGCTGTATGTCCCACATCGAAAGTGCCAAGAGAGTAATGTAGAGCTTGCTCTCCCTGTCTTTGAGTACTGTTTTCACTGTCCCGATGACCTCTTTGCTAACATTCTCTTCAGAGCTGCAGTGAAACCAGGAACCATGTGGAGAAGGCACCCACACTGAAAATGCTTGGAAGGAACGTTGGGGCTTCTTCTCAGTGTCTCTGACATAGGGTTTCACTGTCCCGGGAAAGTCTCTGCTAACACCCTGCAGAGCGCTGTGCCCAATATACAGAAACGTCTTGCGGTATCTCCTACAGGGAAAGTGCCAGGAGGAATTGTGGAGCTTGTTCTCAGTGTCTCTGAGAATTGCTCTGATTATCCCTGTGACCTCTTTGCTAAGACTCTCCAGAGAGCCGTCCTCAAAACAAACACACATCTTGACATATCTCCCACATTGATCGCAGTGTCTCCAGGAACGGCATTCAAGGAGCCAGGAACTTTTCTGCCTACACTGTCCATTGAGTTGTCCTCAAAACCAATATACATCCTGATATATCTCCCACATGGAAAGTGCCAGGAGGGAAAAGTGAGGATTATGCTTAGACTTTCTCGGAACTGCTTCAAATCAACTAGATATCTTTGTGCTGTAAATCTCCCACCAGCCAAGCGCAAAAGCAGCAAACATCTCGCTGTATGTCCCACATCGAAAGTGCCAAGAGAGTAATGTAGAGCTTGCTCTCCCTGTCTTTGAGTACTGTTTTCACTGTCCCGATGACCTCTTTGCTAACATTCTCTTCAGAGCTGCAGTGAAACCAGGAACCATGTGGAGAAGGCACCCACACTGAAAATGCCTGGAAGGAACGTTGGGGCTTCTTCTCAGTGTCTCTGACATAGGGTTTCACTGTCCCGGGAAAGTCTCTGCTAACACCCTGCAGAGCGCTGTGCCCAATATACAGAAACGTCTTGCGGTATCTCCTACAGGGAAAGTGCCAGGAGGAATTGTGGAGCTTGTTCTCAGTGTCTCTGAGAATTGATCTGATTATCCCTGTGACCTCTTTGCTAAGACTCTCCAGAGAGCCGTCCTCAAAACAAACACACATCTTGACATATCTCCCACATTGATCGCAGTGTCTCCAGGAACGGCATTCAAGGAGCCAGGAACTTTTCTGCCTACACTGTCCATTGAGTTGTCCTCAAAACCAATATACATCCTGCTATATCTCCCACATGGAAAGTGCCAGGAGGGAAAAGTGAGGATTATGCTTAGACTTTCTCGGAACTGCTTCAAATCAACTAGATATCTTTGTGCTGTAAATCTCCCAACAGCCAAACGCAAAAGCAGCAAACATCTCGCTGTATGTCCCACATCGAAAGTGCCAAGAGAGTAATGTAGAGCTTGCTCTCCCTGTCTTTGAGTACTGTTTTCACTGTCCCGATGACCTCTTTGCTAACATTCTCTTCAGAGCTGCAGTGAAACCAGGAACCATGTGGAGAAGGCACCCACACTGAAAATGCCTGGAAGGAACGTTGGGGCTTCTTCTCAGTGTCTCTGACATAGGGTTTCACTGTCCCGGGAAAGTCTCTGCTAACACCCTGCAGAGCGCTGTGCCCAATATACAGAAACGTCTTGCGGTATCTCCTACAGGGAAAGTGCCAGGAGGAATTGTGGAGCTTGTTCTCAGTGTCTCTGAGAATTGATCTGATTATCCCTGTGACCTCTTTGCTAAGACTCTCCAGAGAGCTGTCCTCAAAACAAACACACATCTTGACATATCTCCCACATTGATCACAGGGTCTCCAGAAACGGCATTCAATGAGCCAGGAACTTTTCTGCCTACACTGTCCATTGAGTTGTCCTCAAAACCAGTATACATCCTGCTATATCTCCCACATGGAAAGTGCCAGGTAGGAAATGTAGAGCTTGTTCTCCCTGTCTTTGAGTACTGCTTTCTACTCTCCTGGTTACCTCTTTGCTAACGTTCTCTCGAGAGAGTTGTGCTCCAAACCAAAGCACACCTTGACATATCTCCCACATGGAAAGTGCTATTAGGCAATTGTAGGATTTGATTGCAGTGTCTCTCCAGGAACGGCATTCAGTGAGCCAGGAACTTTTCTGCCTACACTGTCCACTGAGTTGTCCTCAAAACCGATATATATCCTGCTATATCTACTACATGGAAAGTGCCAAGAGAATAATGTAGAGCTTGCTCTCCCTGTCTTTGAGTACTGTTTTCACTGTCCCGATGACCTCTTTGCTAACATTCTCTTCAGAGCTGCATTGAAACCAGGAACCATGTGGAGAAGGCACCCACACTGAAAATGCCTGGAAGGAACGTTGGGGCTTCTTCTCAGTGTCTCTGACATAGGGTTTCACTGTCCCGGGAAAGTCTCTGCTAACACCCTGCAGAGCGCTGTGCCCAATATACAGAAACGTCTTGCGGTATCTCCTACAGGGAAAGTGCCAGGAGGAATTGTGGAGCTTGTTCTCAGTGTCTCTGAGAATTGCTCTGATTATCCCTGTGACCTCTTTGCTAAGACTCTCCAGAGAGCCGTCCTCAAAACAAACACACATCTTGACATATCTCCCACATTGATCGCAGTGTCTCCAGGAACGGCATTCAAGGAGCCAGGAACTTTTCTGCCTACACTGTCCATTGAGTTGTCCTCAAAACCAATATACATCCTGCTATATCTCCCACATGGAAAGTGCCAGGAGGGAAAAGTGAGGATTATGCTTAGACTTTCTCGGAACTGCTTCAAATCAACTAGATATCTTTGTGCTGTAAATCTCCCAACAGCCAAGCGCAAAAGCAGCAAACATCTCGCTGTATGTCCCACATCGAAAGTGCCAAGAGAGTAATGTAGAGCTTGCTCTCCCTGTCTTTGAGTACTGTTTTCACTGTCCCGGTTACCTCTTTGCTAACATTCTCTTCAGAGCTGCAGTGAAACCAGGAACCATGTGGAGAAGGCACCCACACTGAAAATGCCTGGAAGCAACGTTGGGGCTTCTTCTCAGTGTCTCTGACATAGGGTTTCACTGTCCCGGGAAAGTCTCTGCTAACACCCTGCAGAGCGCTGTGCCCAATATACAGAAACGTCTTGCGGTATCTCCTACAGGGAAAGTGCCAGGAGGAACTGTCGAGCTTGTTCTCAGTGTCTCTGAGAATTGCTCTGATTATCCCTGTGACCTCTTTGCTAAGACTCTCCAGAGAGCCGTCCTCAAAACAAACACACATCTTGACATATCTCCCACATTGATCGCAGGGTCTCCAGGAACGGCATTCAAGGAGCCAGGAACTTTTCTGCCTACACTGTCCATTGAGTTGTCCTCAAAACCAGTATACATCCTGCTATATCTCCCACATGGAAAGTGCCAGGTAGGAAATGTAGAGCTTGTTCTCCCTGTCTTTGAGTACTGCTTTCTACTCTCCTGGTTACCTCTTTGCTAACGTTCTCTCGAGAGAGTTGTGCTCCAAACCAAAGCACACCTTGACATATCTCCCACATGGAAAGTGCTATTAGGCAATTGTAGGATTTGATCGCAGTGTCTCTCCAGGAACGGCATTCAGTGAGCCAGGAACTTTTCTGCCTACACTGTCCACTGAGTTGTCCTCAAAACCGATATATATCCTGCTATATCTACTACATGGAAAGTGCCAAGAGAATAATGTAGAGCTTGCTCTCCCTGTCTTTGAGTACTGTTTTCACTGTCCCGGTTACCTCTTTGCTAACATTCTCTTCAGAGCTGCAGTGAAACCAGGAACCATGTGGAGAAGGCACCCACACTGAAAATGCCTGGAAGGAACGTTGGGGCTTCTTCTCAGTGTCTCTGACATAGGGTTTCACTGTCCCGGGAAAGTCTCTGCTAACACCCTGCAGAGCGCTGTGCCCAATATACAGAAACGTCTTGCGGTATCTCCTACAGGGAAAGTGCCAGGAGGAATTGTGGAGCTTGTTCTCAGTGTCTCTGAGAATTGCTCTGATTATCCCTGTGACCTCTTTGCTAAGACTCTCCAGAGAGCCGTCCTCAAAACCAACACACATCTTGACATATCTCCCACATTGATCGCAGTGTCTCCAGGAACGGCATTCAAGGAGCCAGGAACTTTTCTGCCTACACTGTCCATTGAGTTGTCCTCAAAACCAATATACATCCTGCTATATCTCCCACATGGAAAGTGCCAGGAGGGAAAAGTGAGGATTATGCTTAGACTTTCTCGGAACTGCTTCAAATCAACTAGATATCTTTGTGCTGTAAATCTCCCAACAGCCAAGCGCAAAAGCAGCAAACATCTCGCTGTATGTCCCACATCCAAAGTGCCAAGAGAGTAATGTAGAGCTTGCTCTCCCTGTCTTTGAGTACTGTTTTCACTGTCCCGGTTACCTCTTTGCTAACATTCTCTTCAGAGCTGCAGTGAAACCAGGAACCATGTGGAGAAGGCACCCACACTGAAAATGCCTGGAAGCAACGTTGGGGCTTCTTCTCAGTGTCTCTGACATAGGGTTTCACTGTCCCGGGAAAGTCTCTGCTAACACCCTGCAGAGCGCTGTGCCCAATATACAGAAACGTCTTGCGGTATCTCCTACAGGGAAAGTGCCAGGAGGAACTGTCGAGCTTGTTCTCAGTGTCTCTGAGAATTGCTCTGATTATCCCTGTGACCTCTTTGCTAAGACTCTCCAGAGAGCCGTCCTCAAAACAAACACACATCTTGACATATCTCCCACATTGATCGCAGTGTCTCCAGGAACGGCATTCAAGGAGCCAGGAACTTTTCTGCCTACACTGTCCATTGAGTTGTCCTCAAAACCAGTATACATCCTGCTATATCTCCCACATGGAAAGTGCCAGGTAGGAAATGTAGAGCTTGTTCTCCCTGTCTTTGAGTACTGCTTTCTACTCTCCTGGTTACCTCTTTGCTAACGTTCTCTCGAGAGAGTTGTGCTCCAAACCAAAGCACACCTTGACATATCTCCCACATGGAAAGTGCTATTAGGCAATTGTAGGATTTGATTGCAGTGTCTCTCCAGGAATGGCATTCAGTGAGCCAGGAACTTTTCTGCCTACACTGTCCACTGAGTTGTCCTCAAAACCGATATATATCCTGCTATATCTACTACATGGAAAGTGCCAAGAGAATAATGTAGAGCTTGCTCTCCCTGTCTTTGAGTACTGTTTTCACTGTCCCGGTTACCTCTTTGCTAACATTCTCTTCAGAGCTGCAGTGAAACCAGGAACCATGTGGAGAAGGCACCCACACTGAAAATGCCTGGAAGGAACGTTGGGGCTTCTTCTCAGTGTCTCTGACATAGGGTTTCACTGTCCCGGGAAAGTCTCTGCTAACACCCTGCAGAGCGCTGTGCCCAATATACAGAAACGTCTTGCGGTATCTCCTACAGGGAAAGTGCCAGGAGGAATTGTGGAGCTTGTTCTCAGTGTCTCTGAGAATTGCTCTGATTATCCCTGTGACCTCTTTGCTAAGACTCTCCAGAGAGCCGTCCTCAAAACAAACACACATCTTGACATATCTCCCACATTGATCGCAGTGTCTCCAGGAACGGCATTCAAGGAGCCAGGAACTTTTCTGCCTACACTGTCCATTGAGTTGTCCTCAAAACCAATATACATCCTGCTATATCTCCCAAATGGAAAGTGCCAGGAGGGAAAAGTGAGGATTATGCTTAGACTTTCTCGGAACTGCTTCAAATCAACTAGATATCTTTGTGCTGTAAATCTCCCAACAGCCAAGCGCAAAAGCAGCAAACATCTCGCTGTATGTCCCACATCGAAAGTGCCAAGAGAGTAATGTAGAGCTTGCTCTCCCTGTCTTTGAGTACTGTTTTCACTGTCCCGATGACCTCTTTGCTAACATTCTCTTCAGAGCTGCAGTGAAACCAGGAACCATGTGGAGAAGGCACCCACACTGAAAATGCCTGGAAGGAACGTTGGGGCTTCTTCTCAGTGTCTCTGACATAGGGTTTCACTGTCCCGGGAAAGTCTCTGCTAACACCCTGCAGAGCGCTGTGCCCAATATACAGAAACGTCTTGCGGTATCTCCTACAGGGAAAGTGCCAGGAGGAATTGTGGAGCTTGTTCTCAGTGTCTCTGAGAATTGCTCTGATTATCCCTGTGACCTCTTTGCTAAGACTCTCCAGAGAGCCGTCCTCAAAACAAACACACATCTTGACATATCTCCCACATTGATCGCAGTGTCTCCAGGAACGGCATTCAAGGAGCCAGGAACTTTTCTGCCTACACTGTCCATTGAGTTGTCCTCAAAACCAATATACATCCTGCTATATCTCCCACATGGAAAGTGCCAGGAGGGAAAAGTGAGGATTATGCTTAGACTTTCTCGGAACTGCTTCAAATCAACTAGATATCTTTGTGCTGTAAATCTCCCAACAGCCAAGCGCAAAAGCAGCAAACATCTCGCTGTATGTCCCACATCGAAAGTGCCAAGAGAGTAATGTAGAGCTTGCTCTCCCTGTCTTTGAGTACTGTTTTCACTGTCCCGATGACCTCTTTGCTAACATTCTCTTCAGAGCTGCAGTGAAACCAGGAACCATGTGGAGAAGGCACCCACACTGAAAATGCCTGGAAGGAACGTTGGGGCTTCTTCTCAGTGTCTCTGACATAGGGTTTCACTGTCCCGGGAAAGTCTCTGCTAACACCCTGCAGAGCGCTGTGCCCAATATACAGAAACGTCTTGCGGTATCTCCTACAGGGAAAGTGCCAGGAGGAATTGTGGAGCTTGTTCTCAGTGTCTCTGAGAATTGCTCTGATTATCCCTGTGACCTCTTTGCTAAGACTCTCCAGAGAGCCGTCCTCAAAACAAACACACATCTTGACATATCTCCCACATTGATCGCAGTGTCTCCAGGAACGGCATTCAAGGAGCCAGGAACTTTTCTGCCTACACTGTCCATTGAGTTGTCCTCAAAACCAATATACATCCTGCTATATCTCCCACATGGAAAGTGCCAGGAGGGAAAAGTGAGGATTATGCTTAGACTTTCTCGGAACTGCTTCAAATCAACTAGATATCTTTGTGCTGTAAATCTCCCAACAGCCAAGCGCAAAAGCAGCAAACATCTCGCTGTATGTCCCACATCGAAAGTGCCAAGAGAGTAATGTAGAGCTTGCTCTCCCTGTCTTTGAGTACTGTTTTCACTGTCCCGGTTACCTCTTTGCTAACATTCTCTTCAGAGCTGCAGTGAAACCAGGAACCATGTGGAGAAGGCACCCACACTGAAAATGCCTGGAAGGAACGTTGGGGCTTCTTCTCAGTGTCTCTGACATAGGGTTTCACTGTCCCGGGAAAGTCTCTGCTAACACCCTGCAGAGCGCTGTGTCCAATATACAGAAACGTCTTGCGGTATCTCCTACAGGGAAAGTGCCAGGAGGAATTGTGGAGCTTGTTCTCAGTGTCTCTGAGAATTGATCTGATTATCCCTGTGACCTCTTTGCTAAGACTCTCCAGAGAGCCGTCCTCAAAACAAACACACATCTTGACATATCTCCCACATTGATCACAGGGTCTCCAGAAACGGCATTCAATGAGCCGGGAACTTTTCTGCCTACACTGTCCATTGAGTTGTCCTCAAAACCAGTATACATCCTGCTATATCTCCCACACGGAAAGTGCCAGGTAGGAAATGTAGAGCTTGTTCTCCCTGTCTTTGAGTACTGCTTTCTACTCTCCTGGTTACCTCTTTGCTAACGTTCTCTCGAGAGAGTTGTGCTCCAAACCAAAGCACACCTTGACATATCTCCCACATGGAAAGTGCTATTAGGCAATTGTAGGATTTGATTGCAGTGTCTCTCCAGGAACGGCATTCAGTGAGCCAGGAACTTTTCTGCCTACACTGTCCACTGAGTTGTCCTCAAAACCGATATATATCCTGCTATATCTACTACATGGAAAGTGCCAAGAGAATAATGTAGAGCTTGCTCTCCCTGTCTTTGAGTACTGTTTTCACTGTCCCGATGACCTCTTTGCTAACATTCTCTTCAGAGCTGCAGTGAAACCAGGAACCATGTGGAGAAGGCACCCACACTGAAAATGCCTGGAAGGAACGTTGGGGCTTCTTCTCAGTGTCTCTGACATAGGGTTTCACTGTCCCGGGAAAGTCTCTGCTAACACCCTGCAGAGCGCTGTGCCCAATATACAGAAACGTCTTGCGGTATCTCCTACAGGGAAAGTGCCAGGAGGAATTGTGGAGCTTGTTCTCAGTGTCTCTGAGAATTGATCTGATTATCCCTGTGACCTCTTTGCTAAGACTCTCCAGAGAGCCGTCCTCAAAACAAACACACATCTTGACATATCTCCCACATTGATCGCAGTGTCTCCAGCAACGGCATTCAAGGAGCCAGGAACTTTTCTGCCTACACTGTCCATTGAGTTGTCCTCAAAACCAATATACATCCTGCTATATCTCCCACATGGAAAGTGCCAGGAGGGAAAAGTGAGGATTATGCTTAGACTTTCTCGGAACTGCTTCAAATCAACTAGATATCTTTGTGCTGTAAATCTCCCAACAGCCAAGCGCAAAAGCAGCAAACATCTCGCTGTATGTCCCACATCGAAAGTGCCAAGAGAGTAATGTAGAGCTTGCTCTCCCTGTCTTTGAGTACTGTTTTCACTGTCCCGGTGACCTCTTTGCTAACATTCTCTTCAGAGCTGCAGTGAAACCAGGAACCATGTGGAGAAGGCACCCACACTGAAAATGCCTGGAAGGAACGTTGGGGCTTCTTCTCAGTGTCTCTGACATAGGGTTTCACTGTCCCGGGAAAGTCTCTGCTAACACCCTGCAGAGCGCTGTGCCCAATATACAGAAACGTCTTGCGGTATCTCCTACAGGGAAAGTGCCAGGAGGAATTGTGGAGCTTGTTCTCAGTGTCTCTGAGAATTGATCTGATTATCCCTGTGACCTCTTTGCTAAGACTCTCCAGAGAGCCGTCCTCAAAACAAACACACATCTTGACATATCTCCCACATTGATCACAGGGTCTCCAGAAACGGCATTCAATGAGCCGGGAACATTTCTGCCTACACTGTCCATTGAGTTGTCCTCAAAACCAGTATACATCCTGCTATATCTCCCACATGGAAAGTGCCAGGTAGGAAATGTAGAGCTTGTTCTCCCTGTCTTTGAGTACTGCTTTCTACTCTCCTGGTTACCTCTTTGCTAACGTTCTCTCGAGAGAGTTGTGCTCCAAACCAAAGCACACCTTGACATATCTCCCACATGGAAAGTGCTATTAGGCAATTGTAGGATTTGATTGCAGTGTCTCTCCAGGAACGGCATTCAGTGAGCCAGGAACTTTTCTGCCTACACTGTCCACTGAGTTGTCCTCAAAACCGATATATATCCTGCTATATCTACTACATGGAAAGTGCCAAGAGAATAATGTAGAGCTTGCTCTCCCTGTCTTTGAGTACTGTTTTCACTGTCCCGATGACCTCTTTGCTAACATTCTCTTCAGAGCTGCAGTGAAACCAGGAACCATGTGGAGAAGGCACCCACACTGAAAATGCCTGGAAGGAACGTTGGGGCTTCTTCTCAGTGTCTCTGACATAGGGTTTCACTGTCCCGGGAAAGTCTCTGCTAACACCCTGCAGAGCGCTGTGCCCAATATACAGAAACGTCTTGCGGTATCTCCTACAGGGAAAGTGCCAGGAGGAATTGTGGAGCTTGTTCTCAGTGTCTCTGAGAATTGCTCTGATTATCCCTGTGACCTCTTTGCTAAGACTCTCCAGAGAGCCGTCCTCAAAACCAACACACATCTTGACATATCTCCCACATTGATCGCAGTGTCTCCAGGAACGGCATTCAAGGAGCCAGGAACTTTTCTGCCTACACTGTCCATTGAGTTGTCCTCAAAACCAATATACATCCTGCTATATCTCCCACATGGAAAGTGCCAGGAGGGAAAAGTGAGGATTATGCTTAGACTTTCTCGGAACTGCTTCAAATCAACTAGATATCTTTGTGCTGTAAATCTCCCAACAGCCAAACGCAAAAGCAGCAAACATCTCGCTGTATGTCCCACATCGAAAGTGCCAAGAGAGTAATGTAGAGCTTGCTCTCCCTGTCTTTGAGTACTGTTTTCACTGTCCCGGTTACCTCTTTGCTAACATTCTCTTCAGAGCTGCAGTGAAACCAGGAACCATGTGGAGAAGGCACCCACACTGAAAATGCCTGGAAGGAATGTTGGGGCTTCTTCTCAGTGTCTCTGACATAGGGTTTCACTGTCCCGGGAAAGTCTCTGCTAACACCCTGCAGAGCGCTGTGCCCAATATACAGAAACGTCTTGCGGTATCTCCTACAGGGAAAGTGCCAGGAGGAATTGTGGAGCTTGTTCTCAGTGTCTCTGAGAATTGATCTGATTATCCCTGTGACCTCTTTGCTAAGACTCTCCAGAGAGCCGTCCTCAAAACAAACACACATCTTGACATATCTCCCACATTGATCGCAGTGTCTCCAGGAACGGCATTCAAGGAGCCAGGAACTTTTCTGCCTACACTGTCCATTGAGTTGTCCTCAAAACCAATATACATCCTGATATATCTCCCACATGGAAAGTGCCAGGAGGGAAAAGTGAGGATTATGCTTAGACTTTCTCGGAACTGCTTCAAATCAACTAGATATCTTTGTGCTGTAAATCTCCCAACAGCCAAACGCAAAAGCAGCAAACATCTCGCTGTATGTCCCACATCGAAAGTGCCAAGAGAGTAATGTAGAGCTTGCTCTCCCTGTCTTTGAGTACTGTTTTCACTGTCCCGGTTACCTCTTTGCTAACATTCTCTTCAGAGCTGCAGTGAAACCAGGAACCATGTGGAGAAGGCACCCACACTGAAAATGCCTGGAAGGAACGTTGGGGCTTCTTCTCAGTGTCTCTGACATAGGGTTTCACTGTCCCGGGAAAGTCTCTGCTAACACCCTGCAGAGCGCTGTGCCCAATATACAGAAACGTCTTGCGGTATCTCCTACAGGGAAAGTGCCAGGAGGAACTGTGGAGCTTGTTCTCAGTGTCTCTGAGAATTGATCTGATTATCCCTGTGACCTCTTTGCTAAGACTCTCCAGAGAGCCGTCCTCAAAACAAACACACATCTTGACATATCTCCCACATTGATCGCAGTGTCTCCAGCAACGGCATTCAAGGAGCCAGGAACTTTTCTGCCTACACTGTCCATTGAGTTGTCCTCAAAACCAATATACATCCTGATATATCTCCCACATGGAAAGTGCCAGGAGGGAAAAGTGAGGATTATGCTTAGACTTTCTCGGAACTGCTTCAAATCAACTAGATATCTTTGTGCTGTAAATCTCCCAACAGCCAAACGCAAAAGCAGCAAACATCTCGCTGTATGTCCCACATCGAAAGTGCCAAGAGAGTAATGTAGAGCTTGCTCTCCCTGTCTTTGAGTACTGTTTTCACTGTCCCGGTTACCTCTTTGCTAACATTCTCTTCAGAGCTGCAGTGAAACCAGGAACCATGTGGAGAAGGCACCCACACTGAAAATGCCTGGAAGGAACGTTGGGGCTTCTTCTCAGTGTCTCTGACATAGGGTTTCACTGTCCCGGGAAAGTCTCTGCTAACACCCTGCAGAGCGCTGTGCCCAATATACAGAAACGTCTTGCGGTATCTCCTACAGGGAAAGTGCCAGGAGGAACTGTCGAGCTTGTTCTCAGTGTCTCTGAGAATTGATCTGATTATCCCTGTGACCTCTTTGCTAAGACTCTCCAGAGAGCCGTCCTCAAAACAAACACACATCTTGACATATCTCCCACATTGATCGCAGTGTCTCCAGCAACGGCATTCAAGGAGCCAGGAACTTTTCTGCCTACACTGTCCATTGAGTTGTCCTCAAAACCAATATACATCCTGATATATCTCCCACATGGAAAGTGCCAGGAGGGAAAAGTGAGGATTATGCTTAGACTTTCTCAGAACTGCTTCAAATCAACTAGATATCTTTGTGCTGTAAATCTCCCAACAGCCAAACGCAAAAGCAGCAAACATCTCGCTGTATGTCCCACATCGAAAGTGCCAAGAGAGTAATGTAGAGCTTGCTCTCCCTGTCTTTGAGTACTGTTTTCACTGTCCTGGTTACCTCTTTGCTAACATTCTCTTCAGAGCTGCAGTGAAACCAGGAACCATGTGGAGAAGGCACCCACACTGAAAATGCCTGGAAGGAACGTTGGGGCTTCTTCTCAGTGTCTCTGACATAGGGTTTCACTGTCCCGGGAAAGTCTCTGCTAACACCCTGCAGAGCGCTGTGCCCAATATACAGAAACGTCTTGCGGTATCTCCTACAGGGAAAGTGCCAGGAGGAACTGTGGAGCTTGTTCTCAGTGTCTCTGAGAATTGATCTGATTATCCCTGTGACCTCTTTGCTAAGACTCTCCAGAGAGCCGTCCTCAAAACAAACACACATCTTGACATATCTCCCACATTGATCGCAGTGTCTCCAGCAACGGCATTCAAGGAGCCAGGAACTTTTCTGCCTACACTGTCCATTGAGTTGTCCTCAAAACCAATATACATCCTGATATATCTCCCACATGGAAAGTGCCAGGAGGGAAAAGTGAGGATTATGCTTAGACTTTCTCAGAACTGCTTCAAATCAACTAGATATCTTTGTGCTGTAAATCTCCCAACAGCCAAACGCAAAAGCAGCAAACATCTCGCTGTATGTCCCACATCGAAAGTGCCAAGAGAGTAATGTAGAGCTTGCTCTCCCTGTCTTTGAGTACTGTTTTCACTGTCCTGGTTACCTCTTTGCTAACATTCTCTTCAGAGCTGCAGTGAAACCAGGAACCATGTGGAGAAGGCACCCACACTGAAAATGACTGGAAGGAACGTTGGGGCTTCTTCTCAGTGTCTCTGACATAGGGTTTCACTGTCCCGGGAAAGTCTCTGCTAACACCCTGCAGAGCGCTGTGCCCAATATACAGAAACGTCTTGCGGTATCTCCTACAGGGAAAGTGCCAGGAGGAATTGTGGAGCTTGTTCTCAGTGTCTCTGAGAATTGATCTGATTATCCCTGTGACCTCTTTGCTAAGACTCTCCAGAGAGCCGTCCTCAAAACAAACACACATCTTGACATATCTCCCACATTGATCGCAGTGTCTCCAGGAACGGCATTCAAGGAGCCAGGAACTTTTCTGCCTACACTGTCCATTGAGTTGTCCTCAAAACCAATATACATCCTGCTATATCTCCCACATGGAAAGTGCCAGGAGGGAAAAGTGAGGATTATGCTTAGACTTTCTCGGAACTGCTTCAAATCAACTAGATATCTTTGTGCTGTAAATCTCCCAACAGCCAAACGCAAAAGCAGCAAACATCTCGCTGTATGTCCCACATCGAAAGTGCCAAGAGAGTAATGTAGAGCTTGCTCTCCCTGTCTTTGAGTACTGTTTTCACTGTCCCGGTTACCTCTTTGCTAACATTCTCTTCAGAGCTGCAGTGAAACCAGGAACCATGTGGAGAAGGCACCCACACTGAAAATGCCTGGAAGGAACGTTGGGGCTTCTTCTCAGTGTCTCTGACATAGGGTTTCACTGTCCCGGGAAAGTCTCTGCTAACACCCTGCAGAGCGCTGTGCCCAATATACAGAAACGTCTTGCGGTATCTCCTACAGGGAAAGTGCCAGGAGGAATTGTGGAGCTTGTTCTCAGTGTCTCTGAGAATTGATCTGATTATCCCTGTGACCTCTTTGCTAAGACTCTCCAGAGAGCCGTCCTCAAAACAAACACACATCTTGACATATCTCCCACATTGATCGCAGTGTCTCCAGGAACGGCATTCAAGGAGCCAGGAACTTTTCTGCCTACACTGTCCATTGAGTTGTCCTCAAAACCAATATACATCCTGCTATATCTCCCACATGGAAAGTGCCAGGAGGGAAAAGTGAGGATTATGCTTAGACTTTCTCGGAACTGCTTCAAATCAACTAGATATCTTTGTGCTGTAAATCTCCCAACAGCCAAACGCAAAAGCAGCAAACATCTCGCTGTATGTCCCACATCGAAAGTGCCAAGAGAGTAATGTAGAGCTTGCTCTCCCTGTCTTTGAGTACTGTTTTCACTGTCCCGGTTACCTCTTTGCTAACATTCTCTTCAGAGCTGCATTGAAACCAGGAACCATGTGGAGAAGGAACCTCACTGAAAATGCCTGGAAGGAACGTTGGGGCTTCTTCTCAGTGTCTCTGACATAGGGTTTCACTGTCCCGGGAAAGTCTCTGCTAACACCCTGCAGAGCGCTGTGCCCAATATACAGAAACGTCTTGCGGTATCTCCTACAGGGAAAGTGCCAGGAGGAACTGTCGAGCTTGTTCTCAGTGTCTCTGAGAATTGCTCTGATTATCCCTGTGACCTCTTTGCTAAGACTCTCCAGAGAGCCGTCCTCAAAACCAACACACACCTTGACATATCTCCCACATTGATCGCAGTGTCTCCAGGAACGGCATTCAATGAGCCAGGAACTTTCCTGCCTACACTGTCCATTGAGTTGTCCTCAAAACCAGTATACATCCTGCTATATCTCCCACATGGAAAGTGCCAGGTAGGAAATGTAGAGCTTGTTCTCCCTGTCTTTGAGTACTGCTTTCTACTCTCCTGGTTACCTCTTTGCTAACGTTCTCTCGAGAGAGTTGTGCTCCAAACCAAAGCACACCTTTGGCATATCTCCCACATGGAAAGTGCTAATAGGCAATTGTAGGATTTGATTGCAGTGTCTCTCCAGGAACGGCATTCAGTGAGCCAGGAACTTTTCTGCCTACACTGTCCACTGAGTTTTCCTCAAAACCGATATATATCCTGCTATATCTACTACATGGAAAGTGCCAAGAGAATAATGTAGAGCTTGCTCTCCCTGTCTTTGAGTACTGTTTTCACTGTCCCGAAGACCTCTTTGCTAACATTCTCTTCAGAGCTGCATTGAAACCAGGAACCATGTGGAGAAGGCACCCACACTGAAAATGCCTGGAAGGAACGTTGGGGCTTCTTCTCAGTGTCTCTGACATAGGGTTTCACTGTCCCGGGAAAGTCTCTGCTAACACCCTGCAGAGCGCTGTGCCCAATATACAGAAACGTCTTGCGGTATCTCCTACAGGGAAAGTGCCAGGAGGAACTGTCGAGCTTGTTCTCAGTGTCTCTGAGAATTGCTCTGATTATCCCTGTGACCTCTTTGCTAAGACTCTCCAGAGAGCCGTCCTCAAAACCAACACACACCTTGACATATCTCCCACATTGATCGCAGTGTCTCCAGGAACGGCATTCAATGAGCCAGGAACTTTTCTGCCTACACTGTCCATTGAGTTGTCCTCAAAACCAGTATACATCCTGCTATATCTCCCACATGGAAAGTGCCAGGTAGGAAATGTAGAGCTTGTTCTCCCTGTCTTTGAGTACTGCTTTCTACTCTCCTGGTTACCTCTTTGCTAATGTTCTCTCGAGAGAGTTGTGCTCCAAACCAAAGCACACCTTGACATATCTCCCACATGGAAAGTGCTATTAGGCAATTGTAGGAGTTGATTGCAGTGTCTCTCCAGGAACGGCATTCAGTGAGCCAGGAACTTTTCTGCCTACACTGTCCACTGAGTTTTCCTCAAAACCGATATATATCCTGCTATATCTACTACATGGAAAGTGCCAAGAGAATAATGTAGAGCTTGCTCTCCCTGTCTTTGAGTACTGTTTTCACTGTCCCGATGACCTCTTTGCTAACATTCTCTTCAGAGCTGTAGTGAAACAAGGAACCATGTGGAGAAGGCACCCACACTGAAAATGCCTGGGAGGAACGTTGGGGCTTCTTCTCAGTGTCTCTGACATAGGGTTTCACTGTCCCGGGAAAGTCTCTGCTAACACCCTGCAGAGCGCTGTGCCCAATATACAGAAACGTCTTGCGGTATCTCCTACAGGGAAAGTGCCAGGAGGAATTGTGGAGCTTGTTCTCAGTGTCTCTGAGAATTGCTCTGATTATCCCTGTGACCTCTTTGCTAAGACTCTCCAGAGAGCCGTCCTCAAAACAAACACACATCTTGACATATCTCCCACATTGATCGCAGTGTCTCCAGGAACGGCATTCAAGGAGCCAGGAACTTTTCTGCCTACACTGTCCATTGAGTTGTCCTCAAAACCAATATACATCCTGCTATATCTCCCACATGGAAAGTGCCAGGAGGGAAAAGTGAGGATTATGCTTAGACTTTCTCGGAACTGCTTCAAATCAACTAGATATCTTTGTGCTGTAAATCTCCCAACAGCCAAACGCAAAAGCAGCAAACATCTCGCTGTATGTCCCACATCGAAAGTGCCAAGAGAGTAATGTAGAGCTTGCTCTCCCTGTCTTTGAGTACTGTTTTCACTGTCCCGGTTACCTCTTTGCTAACATTCTCTTCAGAGCTGCATTGAAACCAGGAACCATGTGGAGAAGGCACCCACACTGAAAATGCCTGGAAGGAACGTTGGGGCTTCTTCTCAGTGTCTCTGACATAGGGTTTCACTGTCCCGGGAAAGTCTCTGCTAACACCCTGCAGAGCGCTGTGCCCAATATACAGAAACGTCTTGCGGTATCTCCTACAGGGAAAGTGCCAGGAGGAACTGTCGAGCTTGTTCTCAGTGTCTCTGAGAATTGATCTGATTATCCCTGTGACCTCTTTGCTAAGACTCTCCAGAGAGCCGTCCTCAAAACAAACACACATCTTGACATATCTCCCACATTGATCGCAGTGTCTCCAGGAACGGCATTCAAGGAGCCAGGAACTTTTCTGCCTACACTGTCCATTGAGTTGTCCTCAAAACCAATATACATCCTGCTATATCTCCCAAATGGAAAGTGCCAGGAGGGAAAAGTGAGGATTATGCTTAGACTTTCTCGGAACTGCTTCAAATCAACTAGATATCTTTGTGCTGTAAATCTCCCAACAGCCAAACGCAAAAGCAGCAAACATCTCGCTGTATGTCCCACATCGAAAGTGCCAAGAGAGTAATGTAGAGCTTGCTCTCCCTGTCTTTGAGTACTGTTTTCACTGTCCCGGTTACCTCTTTGCTAACATTCTCTTCAGAGCTGCAGTGAAACCAGGAACCATGTGGAGAAGGCACCCACACTGAAAATGCCTGGAAGGAACGTTGGGGCTTCTTCTCAGTGACTCTGACATAGGGTTTCACTGTCCCGGGAAAGTCTCTGCTAACACCCTGCAGAGCGCTGTGCCCAATATACAGAAACGTCTTGCGGTATCTCCTACAGGGAAAGTGCCAGGAGGAACTGTCGAGCTTGTTCTCAGTGTCTCTGAGAATTGATCTGATTATCCCTGTGACCTCTTTGCTAAGACTCTCCAGAGAGCCGTCCTCAAAACAAACACACATCTTGACATATCTCCCACATTGATCGCAGTGTCTCCAGGAACGGCATTCAAGGAGCCAGGAACTTTTCTGCCTACACTGTCCATTGAGTTGTCCTCAAAACCAATATACATCCTGCTATATCTCCCACATGGAAAGTGCCAGGAGGGAAAAGTGAGGATTATGCTTAGACTTTCTCGGAACTGCTTCAAATCAACTAGATATCTTTGTGCTGTAAATCTCCCAACAGCCAAACGCAAAAGCAGCAAACATCTCGCTGTATGTCCCACATCGAAAGTGCCAAGAGAGTAATGTAGAGCTTGCTCTCCCTGTCTTTGAGTACTGTTTTCACTGTCCCGGTTACCTCTTTGCTAACATTCTCTTCAGAGCTGCAGTGAAACCAGGAACCATGTGGAGAAGGCACCCACACTGAAAATGACTGGAAGGAACGTTGGGGCTTCTTCTCAGTGTCTCTGACATAGGGTTTCACTGTCCCGGGAAAGTCTCTGCTAACACCCTGCAGAGCGCTGTGCCCAATATACAGAAACGTCTTGCGGTATCTCCTACAGGGAAAGTGCCAGGAGGAACTGTCGAGCTTGTTCTCAGTGTCTCTGAGAATTGCTCTGATTATCCCTGTGACCTCTTTGCTAAGACTCTCCAGAGAGCCGTCCTCAAAACCAACACACACCTTGACATATCTCCCACATTGATCGCAGTGTCTCCAGGAACGGCATTCAAGGAGCCAGGAACTTTCCTGCCTACACTGTCCATTGAGTTGTCCTCAAAACCAGTATACATCCTGCTATATCTCCCACATGGAAATTGCCAGGTAGGAAATGTAGAGCTTGTTCTCCCTGTCTTTGAGTACTGCTTTCTACTCTCCTGGTTACCTCTTTGCTAACGTTCTCTCGAGAGAGTTGTGCTCCAAACCAAAGCACACCTTGACATATCTCCCACATGGAAAGTGCTATTAGGCAATTGTAGGATTTGATTGCAGTGTCTCTCCAGGAACGGCATTCAGTGAGCCAGGAACTTTTCTGCCTACACTGTCCACTGAGTTTTCCTCAAAACCGATATATATCCTGCTATATCTACTACATGGAAAGTGCCAAGAGAATAATGTAGAGCTTGCTCTCCCTGTCTTTGAGTACTGTTTTCACTGTCCCGATGACCTCTTTGCTAACATTCTCTTCAGAGCTGCATTGAAACCAGGAACCATGTGGAGAAGGCGCATACACTGTCCATTGAGTTGTCTTCAAAACCAGTATACATCCTGCTATATCTCCCACATGGAAAGTGCCAGGAGGGAAAAGTGAGGATTATGCTTAGACTTTCTCGGAACTGCTTCAAATCAACTAGATATCTTTGTGCTGTAAATCTCCCAACAGCCAAACGCAAAAGCAGCAAACATCTCGCTGTATGTCCCACATCGAAAGTGCCAAGAGAGTAATGTAGAGCTTGCTCTCCCTGTCTTTGAGTACTGTTTTCACTGTCCCGGTTACCTCTTTGCTAACATTCTCTTCAGAGCTGCAGTGAAACAAGGAACCATGTGGAGAAGGCACCCACACTGAAAATGCCTGGAAGGAACGTTGGGGCTTCTTCTCAGTGTCTCTGACATAGGGTTTCACTGTCCCGGGAAAGTCTCTGCTAACACCCTGCAGAGCGCTGTGCCCAATATACAGAAACGTCTTGCGGTATCTCCTACAGGGAAAGTGCCAGGAGGAACTGTGGAGCTTGTTCTCAGTGTCTCTGAGAATTGATCTGATTATCCCTGTGACCTCTTTGCTAAGACTCTCCAGAGAGCCGTCCTCAAAACAAACACACATCTTGACATATCTCCCACATTGATCGCAGTGTCTCCAGCAACGGCATTCAAGGAGCCAGGAACTTTTCTGCCTACACTGTCCATTGAGTTGTCCTCAAAACCAATATACATCCTGATATATCTCCCACATGGAAAGTGCCAGGAGGGAAAAGTGAGGATTATGCTTAGACTTTCTCAGAACTGCTTCAAATCAACTAGATATCTTTGTGCTGTAAATCTCCCAACAGCCAAACGCAAAAGCAGCAAACATCTCGCTGTATGTCCCACATCGAAAGTGCCAAGAGAGTAATGTAGAGCTTGCTCTCCCTGTCTTTGAGTACTGTTTTCACTGTCCTGGTTACCTCTTTGCTAACATTCTCTTCAGAGCTGCAGTGAAACCAGGAACCATGTGGAGAAGGCACCCACACTGAAAATGACTGGAAGGAACGTTGGGGCTTCTTCTCAGTGTCTCTGACATAGGGTTTCACTGTCCCGGGAAAGTCTCTGCTAACACCCTGCAGAGCGCTGTGCCCAATATACAGAAACGTCTTGCGGTATCTCCTACAGGGAAAGTGCCAGGAGGAATTGTGGAGCTTGTTCTCAGTGTCTCTGAGAATTGATCTGATTATCCCTGTGACCTCTTTGCTAAGACTCTCCAGAGAGCCGTCCTCAAAACAAACACACATCTTGACATATCTCCCACATTGATCGCAGTGTCTCCAGGAACGGCATTCAAGGAGCCAGGAACTTTTCTGCCTACACTGTCCATTGAGTTGTCCTCAAAACCAATATACATCCTGCTATATCTCCCACATGGAAAGTGCCAGGAGGGAAAAGTGAGGATTATGCTTAGACTTTCTCGGAACTGCTTCAAATCAACTAGATATCTTTGTGCTGTAAATCTCCCAACAGCCAAACGCAAAAGCAGCAAACATCTCGCTGTATGTCCCACATCGAAAGTGCCAAGAGAGTAATGTAGAGCTTGCTCTCCCTGTCTTTGAGTACTGTTTTCACTGTCCCGGTTACCTCTTTGCTAACATTCTCTTCAGAGCTGCAGTGAAACCAGGAACCATGTGGAGAAGGCACCCACACTGAAAATGCCTGGAAGGAACGTTGGGGCTTCTTCTCAGTGTCTCTGACATAGGGTTTCACTGTCCCGGGAAAGTCTCTGCTAACACCCTGCAGAGCGCTGTGCCCAATATACAGAAACGTCTTGCGGTATCTCCTACAGGGAAAGTGCCAGGAGGAATTGTGGAGCTTGTTCTCAGTGTCTCTGAGAATTGATCTGATTATCCCTGTGACCTCTTTGCTAAGACTCTCCAGAGAGCCGTCCTCAAAACAAACACACATCTTGACATATCTCCCACATTGATCGCAGTGTCTCCAGGAACGGCATTCAAGGAGCCAGGAACTTTTCTGCCTACACTGTCCATTGAGTTGTCCTCAAAACCAATATACATCCTGCTATATCTCCCACATGGAAAGTGCCAGGAGGGAAAAGTGAGGATTATGCTTAGACTTTCTCGGAACTGCTTCAAATCAACTAGATATCTTTGTGCTGTAAATCTCCCAACAGCCAAACGCAAAAGCAGCAAACATCTCGCTGTATGTCCCACATCGAAAGTGCCAAGAGAGTAATGTAGAGCTTGCTCTCCCTGTCTTTGAGTACTGTTTTCACTGTCCCGGTTACCTCTTTGCTAACATTCTCTTCAGAGCTGCATTGAAACCAGGAACCATGTGGAGAAGGAACCTCACTGAAAATGCCTGGAAGGAACGTTGGGGCTTCTTCTCAGTGTCTCTGACATAGGGTTTCACTGTCCCGGGAAAGTCTCTGCTAACACCCTGCAGAGCGCTGTGCCCAATATACAGAAACGTCTTGCGGTATCTCCTACAGGGAAAGTGCCAGGAGGAACTGTCGAGCTTGTTCTCAGTGTCTCTGAGAATTGCTCTGATTATCCCTGTGACCTCTTTGCTAAGACTCTCCAGAGAGCCGTCCTCAAAACCAACACACACCTTGACATATCTCCCACATTGATCGCAGTGTCTCCAGGAACGGCATTCAATGAGCCAGGAACTTTCCTGCCTACACTGTCCATTGAGTTGTCCTCAAAACCAGTATACATCCTGCTATATCTCCCACATGGAAAGTGCCAGGTAGGAAATGTAGAGCTTGTTCTCCCTGTCTTTGAGTACTGCTTTCTACTCTCCTGGTTACCTCTTTGCTAACGTTCTCTCGAGAGAGTTGTGCTCCAAACCAAAGCACACCTTTGGCATATCTCCCACATGGAAAGTGCTAATAGGCAATTGTAGGATTTGATTGCAGTGTCTCTCCAGGAACGGCATTCAGTGAGCCAGGAACTTTTCTGCCTACACTGTCCACTGAGTTTTCCTCAAAACCGATATATATCCTGCTATATCTACTACATGGAAAGTGCCAAGAGAATAATGTAGAGCTTGCTCTCCCTGTCTTTGAGTACTGTTTTCACTGTCCCGAAGACCTCTTTGCTAACATTCTCTTCAGAGCTGCATTGAAACCAGGAACCATGTGGAGAAGGCACCCACACTGAAAATGCCTGGAAGGAACGTTGGGGCTTCTTCTCAGTGTCTCTGACATAGGGTTTCACTGTCCCGGGAAAGTCTCTGCTAACACCCTGCAGAGCGCTGTGCCCAATATACAGAAACGTCTTGCGGTATCTCCTACAGGGAAAGTGCCAGGAGGAACTGTCGAGCTTGTTCTCAGTGTCTCTGAGAATTGCTCTGATTATCCCTGTGACCTCTTTGCTAAGACTCTCCAGAGAGCCGTCCTCAAAACCAACACACACCTTGACATATCTCCCACATTGATCGCAGTGTCTCCAGGAACGGCATTCAATGAGCCGGGAACTTTTCTGCCTACACTGTCCATTGAGTTGTCCTCAAAACCAGTATACATCCTGCTATATCTCCCACATGGAAAGTGCCAGGTAGGAAATGTAGAGCTTGTTCTCCCTGTCTTTGAGTACTGCTTTCTACTCTCCTGGTTACCTCTTTGCTAATGTTCTCTCGAGAGAGTTGTGCTCCAAACCAAAGCACACCTTGACATATCTCCCACATGGAAAGTGCTATTAGGCAATTGTAGGAGTTGATTGCAGTGTCTCTCCAGGAACGGCATTCAGTGAGCCAGGAACTTTTCTGCCTACACTGTCCACTGAGTTTTCCTCAAAACCGATATATATCCTGCTATATCTACTACATGGAAAGTGCCAAGAGAATAATGTAGAGCTTGCTCTCCCTGTCTTTGAGTACTGTTTTCACTGTCCCGATGACCTCTTTGCTAACATTCTCTTCAGAGCTGTAGTGAAACAAGGAACCATGTGGAGAAGGCACCCACACTGAAAATGCCTGGGAGGAACGTTGGGGCTTCTTCTCAGTGTCTCTGACATAGGGTTTCACTGTCCCGGGAAAGTCTCTGCTAACACCCTGCAGAGCGCTGTGCCCAATATACAGAAACGTCTTGCGGTATCTCCTACAGGGAAAGTGCCAGGAGGAATTGTGGAGCTTGTTCTCAGTGTCTCTGAGAATTGCTCTGATTATCCCTGTGACCTCTTTGCTAAGACTCTCCAGAGAGCCGTCCTCAAAACAAACACACATCTTGACATATCTCCCACATTGATCGCAGTGTCTCCAGGAACGGCATTCAAGGAGCCAGGAACTTTTCTGCCTACACTGTCCATTGAGTTGTCCTCAAAACCAATATACATCCTGCTATATCTCCCACATGGAAAGTGCCAGGAGGGAAAAGTGAGGATTATGCTTAGACTTTCTCGGAACTGCTTCAAATCAACTAGATATCTTTGTGCTGTAAATCTCCCAACAGCCAAACGCAAAAGCAGCAAACATCTCGCTGTATGTCCCACATCGAAAGTGCCAAGAGAGTAATGTAGAGCTTGCTCTCCCTGTCTTTGAGTACTGTTTTCACTGTCCCGGTTACCTCTTTGCTAACATTCTCTTCAGAGCTGCATTGAAACCAGGAACCATGTGGAGAAGGCACCCACACTGAAAATGCCTGGAAGGAACGTTGGGGCTTCTTCTCAGTGTCTCTGACATAGGGTTTCACTGTCCCGGGAAAGTCTCTGCTAACACCCTGCAGAGCGCTGTGCCCAATATACAGAAACGTCTTGCGGTATCTCCTACAGGGAAAGTGCCAGGAGGAACTGTCGAGCTTGTTCTCAGTGTCTCTGAGAATTGATCTGATTATCCCTGTGACCTCTTTGCTAAGACTCTCCAGAGAGCCGTCCTCAAAACAAACACACATCTTGACATATCTCCCACATTGATCGCAGTGTCTCCAGGAACGGCATTCAAGGAGCCAGGAACTTTTCTGCCTACACTGTCCATTGAGTTGTCCTCAAAACCAATATACATCCTGCTATATCTCCCAAATGGAAAGTGCCAGGAGGGAAAAGTGAGGATTATGCTTAGACTTTCTCGGAACTGCTTCAAATCAACTAGATATCTTTGTGCTGTAAATCTCCCAACAGCCAAACGCAAAAGCAGCAAACATCTCGCTGTATGTCCCACATCGAAAGTGCCAAGAGAGTAATGTAGAGCTTGCTCTCCCTGTCTTTGAGTACTGTTTTCACTGTCCCGGTTACCTCTTTGCTAACATTCTCTTCAGAGCTGCAGTGAAACCAGGAACCATGTGGAGAAGGCACCCACACTGAAAATGCCTGGAAGGAACGTTGGGGCTTCTTCTCAGTGACTCTGACATAGGGTTTCACTGTCCCGGGAAAGTCTCTGCTAACACCCTGCAGAGCGCTGTGCCCAATATACAGAAACGTCTTGCGGTATCTCCTACAGGGAAAGTGCCAGGAGGAACTGTCGAGCTTGTTCTCAGTGTCTCTGAGAATTGATCTGATTATCCCTGTGACCTCTTTGCTAAGACTCTCCAGAGAGCCGTCCTCAAAACAAACACACATCTTGACATATCTCCCACATTGATCGCAGTGTCTCCAGGAACGGCATTCAAGGAGCCAGGAACTTTTCTGCCTACACTGTCCATTGAGTTGTCCTCAAAACCAATATACATCCTGCTATATCTCCCACATGGAAAGTGCCAGGAGGGAAAAGTGAGGATTATGCTTAGACTTTCTCGGAACTGCTTCAAATCAACTAGATATCTTTGTGCTGTAAATCTCCCAACAGCCAAACGCAAAAGCAGCAAACATCTCGCTGTATGTCCCACATCGAAAGTGCCAAGAGAGTAATGTAGAGCTTGCTCTCCCTGTCTTTGAGTACTGTTTTCACTGTCCCGGTTACCTCTTTGCTAACATTCTCTTCAGAGCTGCAGTGAAACCAGGAACCATGTGGAGAAGGCACCCACACTGAAAATGACTGGAAGGAACGTTGGGGCTTCTTCTCAGTGTCTCTGACATAGGGTTTCACTGTCCCGGGAAAGTCTCTGCTAACACCCTGCAGAGCGCTGTGCCCAATATACAGAAACGTCTTGCGGTATCTCCTACAGGGAAAGTGCCAGGAGGAACTGTCGAGCTTGTTCTCAGTGTCTCTGAGAATTGCTCTGATTATCCCTGTGACCTCTTTGCTAAGACTCTCCAGAGAGCCGTCCTCAAAACCAACACACACCTTGACATATCTCCCACATTGATCGCAGTGTCTCCAGGAACGGCATTCAAGGAGCCAGGAACTTTCCTGCCTACACTGTCCATTGAGTTGTCCTCAAAACCAGTATACATCCTGCTATATCTCCCACATGGAAATTGCCAGGTAGGAAATGTAGAGCTTGTTCTCCCTGTCTTTGAGTACTGCTTTCTACTCTCCTGGTTACCTCTTTGCTAACGTTCTCTCGAGAGAGTTGTGCTCCAAACCAAAGCACACCTTGACATATCTCCCACATGGAAAGTGCTATTAGGCAATTGTAGGATTTGATTGCAGTGTCTCTCCAGGAACGGCATTCAGTGAGCCAGGAACTTTTCTGCCTACACTGTCCACTGAGTTTTCCTCAAAACCGATATATATCCTGCTATATCTACTACATGGAAAGTGCCAAGAGAATAATGTAGAGCTTGCTCTCCCTGTCTTTGAGTACTGTTTTCACTGTCCCGATGACCTCTTTGCTAACATTCTCTTCAGAGCTGCATTGAAACCAGGAACCATGTGGAGAAGGCGCATACACTGTCCATTGAGTTGTCTTCAAAACCAGTATACATCCTGCTATATCTCCCACATGGAAAGTGCCAGGAGGGAAAAGTGAGGATTATGCTTAGACTTTCTCGGAACTGCTTCAAATCAACTAGATATCTTTGTGCTGTAAATCTCCCAACAGCCAAACGCAAAAGCAGCAAACATCTCGCTGTATGTCCCACATCGAAAGTGCCAAGAGAGTAATGTAGAGCTTGCTCTCCCTGTCTTTGAGTACTGTTTTCACTGTCCCGGTTACCTCTTTGCTAACATTCTCTTCAGAGCTGCAGTGAAACAAGGAACCATGTGGAGAAGGCACCCACACTGAAAATGCCTGGAAGGAACGTTGGGGCTTCTTCTCAGTGTCTCTGACATAGGGTTTCACTGTCCCGGGAAAGTCTCTGCTAACACCCTGCAGAGCGCTGTGCCCAATATACAGAAACGTCTTGCGGTATCTCCTACAGGGAAAGTGCCAGGAGGAACTGTCGAGCTTGTTCTCAGTGTCTCTGAGAATTGCTCTGATTATCCCTGTGACCTCTTTGCTAAGACTCTCCAGAGAGCCGTCCTCAAAACCAACACACATCTTGACATATCTCCCTCATTGATCGCAGGGTCTCCAGGAACGGCATTCAAGGAGCCAGGAACTTTTCTGCCTACACTGTCCATTGAGTTGTCCTCAAAACCAATATACATCCTGCTATATCTCCCACATGGAAAGTGCCAGGAGGGAAAAGTGAGGATTATGCTTAGACTTTCTCGGAACTGCTTCAAATCAACTAGATATCTTTGTGCTGTAAATCTCCCAACAGCCAAGCGCAAAAGCAGCAAACATCTCGCTGTATGTCCCACATCGAAAGTGCCAAGAGAGTAATGTAGAGCTTGCTCTCCCTGTCTTTGAGTACTGTTTTCACTGTCCCGGTTACCTCTTTGCTAACATTCTCTTCAGAGCTGCAGTGAAACCAGGAACCATGTGGAGAAGGCACCCACACTGAAAATGCCTGGAAGGAACGTTGGGGCTTCTTCTCAGTGTCTCTGACATAGGGTTTCACTGTCCCGGGAAAGTCTCTGCTAACACCCTGCAGAGCGCTGTGCCCAATATACAGAAACGTCTTGCGGTATCTCCTACAGGGAAAGTGCCAGGAGGAATTGTGGAGCTTGTTCTCAGTGTCTCTGAGAATTGCTCTGATTATCCCTGTGACCTCTTTGCTAAGACTCTCCAGAGAGCCGTCCTCAAAACCAACACACATCTTGACATATCTCCCACATTGATCACAGGGTCTCCAGAAACGGCATTCAATGAGCCGGGAACTTTTCTGCCTACACTGTCCACTGAGTTGTCCTCAAAACCAGTATACATCCTGCTATATCTACTACATGGAAAGTGCCAAGAGAATAATGTAGAGCTTGCTCTCCCTGTCTTTGAGTACTGTCTTCACTGTCCTGGTTACCTCTTTGCTAACATTCTCTTCAGAGCTGCAGTGAAACCAGGAACCATGTGGAGAAGGCACCCACACTGAAAATGCCTGGAAGGAACGTTGGGGCTTCTTCTCAGTGTCTCTGACATAGGGTTTCACTGTCCCGGGAAAGTCTCTGCTAACACCCTGCAGAGCGCTGTGCCCAATATACAGAAACGTCTTGCGGTATCTCCTACAGGGAAAGTGCCAGGAGGAATTGTGGAGCTTGTTCTCAGTGTCTCTGAGAATTGATCTGATTATCCCTGTGACCTCTTTGCTAAGACTCTCCAGAGAGCCGTCCTCAAAACAAACACACATCTTGACATATCTCCCACATTGATCGCAGGGTCTCCAGGAACGGCATTCAAGGAGCCAGGAACTTTTCTGCCTACACTGTCCATTGAGTTGTCCTCAAAACCAATATACATCCTGCTATATATCCCACATGGAAAGTGCCAGGAGGGAAAAGTGAGGATTATGCTTAGACTTTCTCGGAACTGCTTCAAATCAACTAGATATCTTTGTGCTGTAAATCTCCCAACAGCCAAACGCAAAAGCAGCAAACATCTCGCTGTATGTCCCACATCGAAAGTGCCAAGAGAGTAATGTAGAGCTTGCTCTCCCTGTCTTTGAGTACTGTTTTCACTGTCCCGGTTACCTCTTTGCTAACATTCTCTTCAGAGCTGCATTGAAACCAGGAACCATGTGGAGAAGGAACCTCACTGAAAATGCCTGGAAGGAACGTTGGGGCTTCTTCTCAGTGTCTCTGACATAGGGTTTCACTGTCCCGGGAAAGTCTCTGCTAACACCCTGCAGAGCGCTGTGCCCAATATACAGAAACGTCTTGCGGTATCTCCTACAGGGAAAGTGCCAGGAGGAACTGTCGAGCTTGTTCTCAGTGTCTCTGAGAATTGCTCTGATTATCCCTGTGACCTCTTTGCTAAGACTCTCCAGAGAGCCGTCCTCAAAACCAACACACACCTTGACATATCTCCCACATTGATCGCAGTGTCTCCAGGAACGGCATTCAGTGAGCCAGGAACTTTCCTGCCTACACTGTCCATTGAGTTGTCCTCAAAACCAGTATACATCCTGCTATATCTCCCACATGGAAAGTGCCAGGTAGGAAATGTAGAGCTTGTTCTCCCTGTCTTTGAGTACTGCTTTCTACTCTCCTGGTTACCTCTTTGCTAACGTTCTCTCGAGAGAGTTGTGCTCCAAACCAAAGCACACCTTTGGCATATCTCCCACATGGAAAGTGCTATTAGGCAATTGTAGGATTTGATTGCAGTGTCTCTCCAGGAACGGCATTCAGTGAGCCAGGAACTTTTCTGCCTACACTGTCCACTGAGTTGTCCTCAAAACCGATATATATCCTGCTATATCTACTACATGGAAAGTGCCAAGAGAATAATGTAGAGCTTGCTCTCCCTGTCTTTGAGTACTGTTTTCACTGTCCCGGTTACCTCTTTGCTAACATTCTCTTCAGAGCTGCATTGAAACCAGGAACCATGTGGAGAAGGCACCCACACTGAAAATGCCTGGAAGGAACGTTGGGGCTTCTTCTCAGTGTCTCTGACATAGGGTTTCACTGTCCCGGGAAAGTCTCTGCTAACACCCTGCAGAGCGCTGTGCCCAATATACAGAAACGTCTTGCGGTATCTCCTACAGGGAAAGTGCCAGGAGGAACTGTCGAGCTTGTTCTCAGAGTCTCTGAGAATTGCTCTGATTATCCCTGTGACCTCTTTGCTAAGACTCTCCAGAGAGCCGTCCTCAAAACCAACACACACCTTGACATATCTCCCACATTGATCGCAGTGTCTCCAGGAACGGCATTCAATGAGCCAGGAACTTTTCTGCCTACACTGTCCATTGAGTTGTCCTCAAAACCAGTATACATCCTGCTATATCTCCCACATGGAAAGTGCCAGGTAGGAAATGTAGAGCTTGTTCTCCCTGTCTTTGAGTACTGCTTTCTACTCTCCTGGTTACCTCTTTGCTAATGTTCTCTCGAGAGAGTTGTGCTCCAAACCAAAGCACACCTTGACATATCTCCCACATGGAAAGTGCTATTAGGCAATTGTAGGAGTTGATTGCAGTGTCTCTCCAGGAACGGCATTCAGTGAGCCAGGAACTTTTCTGCCTACACTGTCCACTGAGTTTTCCTCAAAACCGATATATATCCTGCTATATCTACTACATGGAAAGTGCCAAGAGAATAATGTAGAGCTTGCTCTCCCTGTCTTTGAGTACTGTTTTCACTGTCCCGATGACCTCTTTGCTAACATTCTCTTCAGAGCTGCAGTGAAACAAGGAACCATGTGGAGAAGGCACCCACACTGAAAATGCCTGGGAGGAACGTTGGGGCTTCTTCTCAGTGTCTCTGACATAGGGTTTCACTGTCCCGGGAAAGTCTCTGCTAACACCCTGCAGAGCGCTGTGCCCAATATACAGAAACGTCTTGCGGTATCTCCTACAGGGAAAGTGCCAGGAGGAATTGTGGAGCTTGTTCTCAGTGTCTCTGAGAATTGATCTGATTATCCCTGTGACCTCTTTGCTAAGACTCTCCAGAGAGCCGTCCTCAAAACAAACACACATCTTGACATATCTCCCACATTGATCGCAGTGTCTCCAGGAACGGCATTCAAGGAGCCAGGAACTTTTCTGCCTACACTGTCCATTGAGTTGTCCTCAAAACCAATATACATCCTGCTATATCTCCCACATGGAAAGTGCCAGGAGGGAAAAGTGAGGATTATGCTTAGACTTTCTCGGAACTGCTTCAAATCAACTAGATATCTTTGTGCTGTAAATCTCCCAACAGACAAACGCAAAAGCAGCAAACATCTCGCTGTATGTCCCACATCGAAAGTGCCAAGAGAGTAATGTAGAGCTTGCTCTCCCTGTCTTTGAGTACTGTTTTCACTGTCCCGGTTACCTCTTTGCTAACATTCTCTTCAGAGCTGCATTGAAACCAGGAACCATGTGGAGAAGGCACCCACACTGAAAATGCCTGGAAGGAACGTTGGGGCTTCTTCTCAGTGTCTCTGACATAGGGTTTCACTGTCCCGGGAAAGTCTCTGCTAACACCCTGCAGAGCGCTGTGCCCAATATACAGAAACGTCTTGCGGTATCTCCTACAGGGAAAGTGCCAGGAGAAACTGTCGAGCTTGTTCTCAGTGTCTCTGAGAATTGATCTGATTATCCCTGTGACCTCTTTGCTAAGACTCTCCAGAGAGCCGTCCTCAAAACAAACACACACCTTGACATATCTCCCACATTGATCGCAGTGTCTCCAGGAACGGCATTCAAGGAGCCAGGAACTTTTCTGCCTACACTGTCCATTGAGTTGTCCTCAAAACCAATATACATCCTGCTATATCTCCCAAATGGAAAGTGCCAGGAGGGAAAAGTGAGGATTATGCTTAGACTTTCTCGGAACTGCTTCAAATCAACTAGATATCTTTGTGCTGTAAATCTCCCAACAGACAAACGCAAAAGCAGCAAACATCTCGCTGTATGTCCCACATCGAAAGTGCCAAGAGAGTAATGTAGAGCTTGCTCTCCCTGTCTTTGAGTACTGTTTTCACTGTCCCGGTTACCTCTTTGCTAACATTCTCTTCAGAGCTGCAGTGAAACCAGGAACCATGTGGAGAAGGCACCCACACTGAAAATGCCTGGAAGGAACGTTGGGGCTTCTTCTCAGTGTCTCTGACATAGGGTTTCACTGTCCCGGGAAAGTCTCTGCTAACACCCTGCAGAGCGCTGTGCCCAATATACAGAAACGTCTTGCGGTATCTCCTACAGGGAAAGTGCCAGGAGGAACTGTCGAGCTTGTTCTCAGTGTCTCTGAGAATTGCTCTGATTATCCCTGTGACCTCTTTGCTAAGACTCTCCAGAGAGCCGTCCTCAAAACAAACACACATCTTGACATATCTCCCACATTGATCGCAGTGTCTCCAGGAACGGCATTCAAGGAGCCAGGAACTTTCCTGCCTACACTGTCCATTGAGTTGTCCTCAAAACCAGTATACATCCTGCTATATCTCCCACATGGAAAGTGCCAGGTAGGAAATGTAGAGCTTGTTCTCCCTGTCTTTGAGTACTGCTTTCTACTCTCCTGGTTACCTCTTTGCTAACGTTCTCTCGAGAGAGTTGTGCTCCAAACCAAAGCACACCTTGACATATCTCCCACATGGAAAGTGCTATTAGGCAATTGTAGGATTTGATTGCAGTGTCTCTCCAGGAACGGCATTCAGTGAGCCAGGAACTTTTCTGCCTACACTGTCCACTGAGTTTTCCTCAAAACCGATATATATCCTGCTATATCTACTACATGGAAAGTGCCAAGAGAATAATGTAGAGCTTGCTCTCCCTGTCTTTGAGTACTGTTTTCACTGTCCCGATGACCTCTTTGCTAACATTCTCTTCAGAGCTGCATTGAAACCAGGAACCATGTGGAGAAGGCGCATACACTGTCCATTGAGTTGTCTTCAAAACCAGTATACATCCTGCTATATCTCCCACATGGAAAGTGCCAGGAGGGAAAAGTGAGGATTATGCTTAGACTTTCTCGGAACTGCTTCAAATCAACTAGATATCTTTGTGCTGTAAATCTCCCAACAGCCAAACGCAAAAGCAGCAAACATCTCGCTGTATGTCCCACATCGAAAGTGCCAAGAGAGTAATGTAGAGCTTGCTCTCCCTGTCTTTGAGTACTGTTTTCACTGTCCCGGTTAACTCTTTACTAACATTCTCTTCAGAGCTGCAGTGAAACAAGGAACCATGTGGAGAAGGCACCCACACTGAAAATGCCTGGGAGGAACGTTGGGGCTTCTTCTCAGTGTCTCTGACATAGGGTTTCACTGTCCCGGGAAAGTCTCTGCTAACACCCTGCAGAGCGCTGTGCCCAATATACAGAAACGTCTTGCGGTATCTCCTACAGGGAAAGTGCCAGGAGGAATTGTGGAGCTTGTTCTCAGTGTCTCTGAGAATTGATCTGATTATCCCTGTGACCTCTTTGCTAAGACTCTCCAGAGAGCCGTCCTCAAAACAAACACACATCTTGACATATCTCCCACATTGATCGCAGTGTCTCCAGGAACGGCATTCAAGGAGCCAGGAACTTTTCTGCCTACACTGTCCATTGAGTTGTCCTCAAAACCAATATACATCCTGCTATATCTCCCACATGGAAAGTGCCAGGAGGGAAAAGTGAGGATTATGCTTAGACTTTCTCGGAACTGCTTCAAATCAACTAGATATCTTTGTGCTGTAAATCTCCCAACAGCCAAACGCAAAAGCAGCAAACATCTCGCTGTATGTCCCACATCGAAAGTGCCAAGAGAGTAATGTAGAGCTTGCTCTCCCTGTCTTTGAGTACTGTTTTCACTGTCCCGGTTACCTCTTTGCTAACATTCTCTTCAGAGCTGCAGTGAAACCAGGAACCATGTGGAGAAGGCACCCACACTGAAAATGCCTGGAAGGAACGTTGGGGCTTCTTCTCAGTGTCTCTGACATAGGGTTTCACTGTCCCGGGAAAGTCTCTGCTAACACCCTGCAGAGCGCTGTGCCCAATATACAGAAACGTCTTGCGGTATCTCCTACAGGGAAAGTGCCAGGAGGAACTGTCGAGCTTGTTCTCAGTGTCTCTGAGAATTGATCTGATTATCCCTGTGACCTCTTTGCTAAGACTCTCCAGAGAGCCGTCCTCAAAACAAACACACATCTTGACATATCTCCCACATTGATCGCAGTGTCTCCAGGAACGGCATTCAAGGAGCCAGGAACTTTTCTGCCTACACTGTCCATTGAGTTGTCCTCAAATCCAATATACATCCTGCTATATCTCCCACATGGAAAGTGCCAGGAGGGAAAAGTGAGGATTATGCTTAGACTTTCTCGGAACTGCTTCAAATCAACTAGATATCTTTGTGCTGTAAATCTCCCAACAGCCAAACGCAAAAGCAGCAAACATCTCGCTGTATGTCCCACATCGAAAGTGCCAAGAGAGTAATGTAGAGCTTGCTCTCCCTGTCTTTGAGTACTGTTTTCACTGTCCCGGTTAACTCTTTACTAACATTCTCTTCAGAGCTGCAGTGAAACAAGGAACCATGTGGAGAAGGCACCCACACTGAAAATGCCTGGGAGGAACGTTGGGGCTTCTTCTCAGTGTCTCTGACATAGGGTTTCACTGTCCCGGGAAAGTCTCTGCTAACACCCTGCAGAGCGCTGTGCCCAATATACAGAAACGTCTTGCGGTATCTCCTACAGGGAAAGTGCCAGGAGGAATTGTGGAGCTTGTTCTCAGTGTCTCTGAGAATTGATCTGATTATCCCTGTGACCTCTTTGCTAAGACTCTCCAGAGAGCCGTCCTCAAAACAAACACACATCTTGACATATCTCCCACATTGATCGCAGTGTCTCCAGGAACGGCATTCAAGGAGCCAGGAACTTTTCTGCCTACACTGTCCATTGAGTTGTCCTCAAAACCAATATACATCCTGCTATATCTCCCACATGGAAAGTGCCAGGAGGGAAAAGTGAGGATTATGCTTAGACTTTCTCGGAACTGCTTCAAATCAACTAGATATCTTTGTGCTGTAAATCTCCCAACAGCCAAACGCAAAAGCAGCAAACATCTCGCTGTATGTCCCACATCGAAAGTGCCAAGAGAGTAATGTAGAGCTTGCTCTCCCTGTCTTTGAGTACTGTTTTCACTGTCCCGGTTACCTCTTTGCTAACATTCTCTTCAGAGCTGCAGTGAAACCAGGAACCATGTGGAGAAGGCACCCACACTGAAAATGCCTGGAAGGAACGTTGGGGCTTCTTCTCAGTGTCTCTGACATAGGGTTTCACTGTCCCGGGAAAGTCTCTGCTAACACCCTGCAGAGCGCTGTGCCCAATATACAGAAACGTCTTGCGGTATCTCCTACAGGGAAAGTGCCAGGAGGAACTGTCGAGCTTGTTCTCAGTGTCTCTGAGAATTGATCTGATTATCCCTGTGACCTCTTTGCTAAGACTCTCCAGAGAGCCGTCCTCAAAACAAACACACATCTTGACATATCTCCCACATTGATCGCAGTGTCTCCAGGAACGGCATTCAAGGAGCCAGGAACTTTTCTGCCTACACTGTCCATTGAGTTGTCCTCAAATCCAATATACATCCTGCTATATCTCCCACATGGAAAGTGCCAGGAGGGAAAAGTGAGGATTATGCTTAGACTTTCTCGGAACTGCTTCAAATCAACTAGATATCTTTGTGCTGTAAATCTCCCAACAGCCAAACGCAAAAGCAGCAAACATCTCGCTGTATGTCCCACATCGAAAGTGCCAAGAGAGTAATGTAGAGCTTGCTCTCCCTGTCTTTGAGTACTGTTTTCACTGTCCCGGTTACCTCTTTGCTAACATTCTCTTCAGAGCTGCAGTGAAACAAGGAACCATGTGGAGAAGGCACCCACACTGAAAATGCCTGGAAGGAACGTTGGGGCTTCTTCTCAGTGTCTCTGACATAGGGTTTCACTGTCCCGGGAAAGTCTCTGCTAACACCCTGCAGAGCGCTGTGCCCAATATACAGAAACGTCTTGCGGTATCTCCTACAGGGAAAGTGCCAGGAGGAATTGTGGAGCTTGTTCTCAGTGTCTCTGAGAATTGCTCTGATTATCCCTGTGACCTCTTTGCTAAGACTCTCCAGAGAGCCGTCCTCAAAACAAACACACATCTTGACATATCTCCCACATTGATCGCAGTGTCTCCAGGAACGGCATTCAAGGAGCCAGGAACTTTTCTGCCTACACTGTCCATTGAGTTGTCCTCAAAACCAATATACATCCTGCTATATCTCCCACATGGAAAGTGCCAGGAGGGAAAAGTGAGGATTATGCTTAGACTTTCTCGGAACTGCTTCAAATCAACTAGATATCTTTGTGCTGTAAATCTCCCGACAGACAAACGCAAAAGCAGCAAACATCTCGCTGTATGTCCCACATCCAAAGTGCCAAGAGAGTAATGTAGAGCTTGCTCTCCCTGTCTTTGAGTACTGTTTTCACTGTCCCGGTTACCTCTTTGCTAACATTCTCTTCAGAGCTGCAGTGAAACCAGGAACCATGTGGAGAAGGCACCCACACTGAAAATGCCTGGAAGGAACGTTGGGGCTTCTTCTCAGTGTCTCTGACATAGGGTTCCACTGTCCCGGGAAAGTCTCTGCTAACACCCTGCAGAGCGCTGTGCCCAATATACAGAAACGTCTTGCGGTATCTCCTACAGGGAAAGTGCCAGGAGGAATTGTGGAGCTTGTTCTCAGTGTCTCTGAGAATTGCTCTGATTATCCCTGTGACCTCTTTGCTAAGACTCTCCAGAGAGCCGTCCTCAAAACAAACACACATCTTGACATATCTCCCACATTGATCGCAGTGTCTCCAGGAACGGCATTCAAGGAGCCAGGAACTTTTCTGCCTACACTGTCCATTGAGTTGTCCTCAAAACCAATATACATCCTGCTATATCTCCCACATGGAAAGTGCCAGGAGGGAAAAGTGAGGATTATGCTTAGACTTTCTCGGAACTGCTTCAAATCAACTAGATATCTTTGTGCTGTAAATCTCCCAACAGCCAAACGCAAAAGCAGCAAACATCTCGCTGTATGTCCCACATCGAAAGTGCCAAGCGAGTAATGTAGAGCTTGCTCTCCCTGTCTTTGAGTACTGTTTTCACTGTCCCGGTTACCTCTTTGCTAACATTCTCTTCAGAGCTGCAGTGAAACCAGGAACCATGTGGAGAAGGCACCCACACTGAAAATGCCTGGAAGGAACGTTGGGGCTTCTTCTCAGTGTCTCTGACATAGGGTTTCACTGTCCCGGGAAAGTCTCTGCTAACACCCTGCAGAGCGCTGTGCCCAATATACAGAAACGTCTTGCGGTATCTCCTACAGGGAAAGTGCCAGGAGGAACTGTGGAGCTTGTTCTCAGTGTCTCTGAGAATTGCTCTGATTATCCCTGTGACCTCTTTGCTAAGACTCTCCAGAGAGCCGTCCTCAAAACAAACACACATCTTGACATATCTCCCACATTGATCGCAGTGTCTCCAGGAACGGCATTCAAGGAGCCAGGAACTTTTCTGCCTACACTGTCCATTGAGTTGTCCTCAAAACCAATATACATCCTGCTATATCTCCCACATGGAAAGTGCCAGGAGGGAAAAGTGAGGATTATGCTTAGACTTTCTTGGAACTGCTTCAAATCAACTAGATATCTTTGTGCTGTAAATCTCCCAACAGACAAACGCAAAAGCAGCAAACATCTCGCTGTATGTCCCACATCGAAAGTGCCAAGAGAGTAATGTAGAGCTTGCTCTCCCTGTCTTTGAGTACTGTTTTCACTGTCCCGGTTACCTCTTTGCTAACATTCTCTTCAGAGCTGCAGTGAAACCAGGAACCATGTGGAGAAGGCACCCACACTGAAAATGCCTGGAAGGAACGTTGGGGCTTCTTCTCAGTGTCTCTGACATAGGGTTTCACTGTCCCGGGAAAGTCTCTGCTAACACCCTGCAGAGCGCTGTGCCCAATATACAGAAACGTCTTGCGGTATCTCCTACAGGGAAAGTGCCAGGAGGAATTGTGGAGCTTGTTCTCAGTGTCTCTGAGAATTGCTCTGATTATCCCTGTGACCTCTTTGCTAAGACTCTCCAGAGAGCCGTCCTCAAAACAAACACACATCTTGACATATCTCCCACATTGATCGCAGTGTCTCCAGGAACGGCATTCAAGGAGCCAGGAACTTTTCTGCCTACACTGTCCATTGAGTTGTCCTCAAAACCAATATACATCCTGCTATATCTCCCACATGGAAAGTGCCAGGAGGGAAAAGTGAGGATTATGCTTAGACTTTCTCGGAACTGCTTCAAATCAACTAGATATCTTTGTGCTGTAAATCTCCCAACAGACAAACGCAAAAGCAGCAAACATCTCGCTGTATGTCCCACATCGAAAGTGCCAAGAGAGTAATGTAGAGCTTGCTCTCCCTGTCTTTGAGTACTGTTTTCACTGTCCCGGTTACCTCTTTGCTAACATTCTCTTCAGAGCTGCAGTGAAACCAGGAACCATGTGGAGAAGGCACCCACACTGAAAATGCCTGGAAGGAACGTTGGGGCTTCTTCTCAGTGTCTCTGACATAGGGTTTCACTGTCCCGGGAAAGTCTCTGCTAACACCCTGCAGAGCGCTGTGCCCAATATACAGAAACGTCTTGCGGTATCTCCTACAGGGAAAGTGCCAGGAGGAATTGTGGAGCTTGTTCTCAGTGTCTCTGAGAATTGCTCTGATTATCCCTGTGACCTCTTTGCTAAGACTCTCCAGAGAGCCGTCCTCAAAACAAACACACATCTTGACATATCTCCCACATTGATCGCAGTGTCTCCAGGAACGGCATTCAAGGAGCCAGGAACTTTTCTGCCTACACTGTCCATTGAGTTGTCCTCAAAACCAATATACATCCTGCTATATCTCCCACATGGAAAGTGCCAGGAGGGAAAAGTGAGGATTATGCTTAGACTTTCTCGGAACTGCTTCAAATCAACTAGATATCTTTGTGCTGTAAATCTCCCAACAGCCAAACGCAAAAGCAGCAAACATCTCGCTGTATGTCCCACATCGAAAGTGCCAAGAGAGTAATGTAGAGCTTGCTCTCCCTGTCTTTGAGTACTGTTTTCACTGTCCCGGTTACCTCTTTGCTAACATTCTCTTCAGAGCTGCAGTGAAACCAGGAACCATGTGGAGAAGGCACCCACACTGAAAATGACTGGAAGGAACGTTGGGGCTTCTTCTCAGTGTCTCTGACATAGGGTTTCACTGTCCCGGGAAAGTCTCTGCTAACACCCTGCAGAGCGCTGTGCCCAATATACAGAAACGTCTTGCGGTATCTCCTACAGGGAAAGTGCCAGGAGGAATTGTGGAGCTTGTTCTCAGTGTCTCTGAGAATTGCTCTGATTATCCCTGTGACCTCTTTGCTAAGACTCTCCAGAGAGCCGTCCTCAAAACAAACACACATCTTGACATATCTCCCACATTGATCACAGTGTCTCCAGGAACGGCATTCAAGGAGCCAGGAACTTTTCTGCCTACACTGTCCATTGAGTTGTCCTCAAAACCAATATACATCCTGCTATATCTCCCACATGGAAAGTGCCAGGAGGGAAAAGTGAGGATTATGCTTAGACTTTCTCGGAACTGCTTCAAATCAACTAGATATCTTTGTGCTGTAAATCTCCCAACAGCCAAACGCAAAAGCAGCAAACATCTCGCTGTATGTCCCACATCGAAAGTGCCAAGAGAGTAATGTAGAGCTTGCTCTCCCTGTCTTTGAGTACTGTTTTCACTGTCCCGGTTACCTCTTTGCTAACATTCTCTTCAGAGCTGCAGTGAAACCAGGAACCATGTGGAGAAGGCACCCACACTGAAAATGACTGGAAGGAACGTTGGGGCTTCTTCTCAGTGTCTCTGACATAGGGTTTCACTGTCCCGGGAAAGTCTCTGCTAACACCCTGCAGAGCGCTGTGCCCAATATACAGAAACGTCTTGCGGTATCTCCTACAGGGAAAGTGCCAGGAGGAATTGTGGAGCTTGTTCTCAGTGTCTCTGAGAATTGCTCTGATTATCCCTGTGACCTCTTTGCTAAGACTCTCCAGAGAGCCGTCCTCAAAACAAACACACATCTTGACATATCTCCCACATTGATCGCAGTGTCTCCAGGAACGGCATTCAAGGAGCCAGGAACTTTTCTGCCTACACTGTCCATTGAGTTGTCCTCAAAACCAATATACATCCTGCTATATCTCCCACATGGAAAGTGCCAGGAGGGAAAAGTGAGGATTATGCTTAGACTTTCTCGGAACTGCTTCAAATCAACTACATATCTTTGTGCTGTAAATCTCCCAACAGCCAAACGCAAAAGCAGCAAACATCTCGCTGTATGTCCCACATCGAAAGTGCCAAGAGAGTAATGTAGAGCTTGCTCTCCCTGTCTTTGAGTACTGTTTTCACTGTCCCGGTTACCTCTTTGCTAACATTCTCTTCAGAGCTGCAGTGAAACCAGGAACCATGTGGAGAAGGCACCCACACTGAAAATGCTTGGAAGGAACGTTGGGGCTTCTTCTCAGTGTCTCTGACATAGGGTTTCACTGTCCCGGGAAAGTCTCTGCTAACACCCTGCAGAGCGCTGTGCCCAATATACAGAAACGTCTTGCGGTATCTCCTACAGGGAAAGTGCCAGGAGGAATTGTGGAGCTTGTTCTCAGTGTCTCTGAGAATTGATCTGATTATCCCTGTGACCTCTTTGCTAAGACTCTCCAGAGAGCCGTCCTCAAAACAAACACACATCTTGACATATCTCCCACATTGATCGCAGTGTCTCCAGGAACGGCATTCAAGGAGCCAGGAACTTTTCTGCCTACACTGTCCATTGAGTTGTCCTCAAAACCAATATACATCCTGCTATATCTCCCACATGGAAAGTGCCAGGAGGGAAAAGTGAGGATTATGCTTAGACTTTCTCGGAACTGCTTCAAATCAACTAGATATCTTTGTGCTGTAAATCTCCCAACAGCCATACGCAAAAGCAGCAAACATCTCGCTGTATGTCCCACATCGAAAGTGCCAAGAGAGTAATGTAGAGCTTGCTCTCCCTGTCTTTGAGTACTGTTTTCACTGTCCCGGTTACCTCTTTGCTAACATTCTCTTCAGAGCTGCAGTGAAACCAGGAACCATGTGGAGAAGGCACCCACACTGAAAATGCCTGGAAGGAACGTTGGGGCTTCTTCTCAGTGTCTCTGACATAGGGTTTCACTGTCCCGGGAAAGTCTCTGCTAACACCCTGCAGAGCGCTGTGCCCAATATACAGAAACGTCTTGCGGTATCTCCTACAGGGAAAGTGCCAGGAGGAACTGTGGAGCTTGTTCTCAGTGTCTCTGAGAATTGCTCTGATTATCCCTGTGACCTCTTTGCTAAGACTCTCCAGAGAGCCGTCCTCAAAACAAACACACATCTTGACATATCTCCCACGTTGATCGCAGTGTCTCCAGGAACGGCATTCAAGGAGCCAGGAACTTTTCTGCCTACACTGTCCATTGAGTTGTCCTCAAACCAATATACATCCTGCTATATCTCCCACATGGAAAGTGCCAGGAGGGAAAAGTGAGGATTATGCTTAGACTTTCTCGGAACTGCTTCAAATCAACTAGATATCTTTGTGCTGTAAATCTCCCAACAGCCAAACGCAAAAGCAGCAAACATCTCGCTGTATGTCCCACATCGAAAGTGCCAAGAGAGTAATGTAGAGCTTGCTCTCCCTGTCTTTGAGTACTGTTTTCACTGTCCCGGTTACCTCTTTGCTAACATTCTCTTCAGAGCTGCAGTGAAACCAGGAACCATGTGGAGAAGGCACCCACACTGAAAATGCCTGGAAGGAACGTTGGGGCTTCTTCTCAGTGTCTCTGACATAGGGTTTCACTGTCCCGGGAAAGTCTCTGCTAACACCCTGCAGAGCGCTGTGCCCAATATACAGAAACGTCTTGCGGTATCTCCTACAGGGAAAGTGCCAGGAGGAATTGTGGAGCTTGTTCTCAGTGTCTCTGAGAATTGCTCTGATTATCCCTGTGACCTCTTTGCTAAGACTCTCCAGAGAGCCGTCCTCAAAACAAACACACATCTTGACATATCTCCCACATTGATCGCAGTGTCTCCAGGAACGGCATTCAAGGAGCCAGGAACTTTTCTGCCTACACTGTCCATTGAGTTGTCCTCAAAACCAATATACATCCTGCTATATCTCCCACATGGAAAGTGCCAGGAGGGAAAAGTGAGGATTATGCTTAGACTTTCTCGGAACTGCTTCAAATCAACTACATATCTTTGTGCTGTAAATCTCCCAACAGCCAAACGCAAAAGCAGCAAACATCTCGCTGTATGTCCCACATCGAAAGTGCCAAGAGAGTAATGTAGAGCTTGCTCTCCCTGTCTTTGAGTACTGTTTTCACTGTCCCGGTTACCTCTTTGCTAACATTCTCTTCAGAGCTGCAGTGAAACCAGGAACCATGTGGAGAAGGCACCCACACTGAAAATGCTTGGAAGGAACGTTGGGGCTTCTTCTCAGTGTCTCTGACATAGGGTTTCACTGTCCCGGGAAAGTCTCTGCTAACACCCTGCAGAGCGCTGTGCCCAATATACAGAAACGTCTTGCGGTATCTCCTACAGGGAAAGTGCCAGGAGGAATTGTGGAGCTTGTTCTCAGTGTCTCTGAGAATTGATCTGATTATCCCTGTGACCTCTTTGCTAAGACTCTCCAGAGAGCCGTCCTCAAAACAAACACACATCTTGACATATCTCCCACATTGATCGCAGTGTCTCCAGGAACGGCATTCAAGGAGCCAGGAACTTTTCTGCCTACACTGTCCATTGAGTTGTCCTCAAAACCAATATACATCCTGATATATCTCCCACATGGAAAGTGCCAGGAGGGAAAAGTGAGGATTATGCTTAGACTTTCTCGGAACTGCTTCAAATCAACTAGATATCTTTGTGCTGTAAATCTCCCAACAGCCATACGCAAAAGCAGCAAACATCTCGCTGTATGTCCCACATCGAAAGTGCCAAGAGAGTAATGTAGAGCTTGCTCTCCCTGTCTTTGAGTACTGTTTTCACTGTCCCGGTTACCTCTTTGCTAACATTCTCTTCAGAGCTGCAGTGAAACCAGGAACCATGTGGAGAAGGCACCCACACTGAAAATGCCTGGAAGGAACGTTGGGGCTTCTTCTCAGTGTCTCTGACATAGGGTTTCACTGTCCCGGGAAAGTCTCTGCTAACACCCTGCAGAGCGCTGTGCCCAATATACAGAAACGTCTTGCGGTATCTCCTACAGGGAAAGTGCCAGGAGGAACTGTGGAGCTTGTTCTCAGTGTCTCTGAGAATTGCTCTGATTATCCCTGTGACCTCTTTGCTAAGACTCTCCAGAGAGCCGTCCTCAAAACAAACACACATCTTGACATATCTCCCACGTTGATCGCAGTGTCTCCAGGAACGGCATTCAAGGAGCCAGGAACTTTTCTGCCTACACTGTCCATTGAGTTGTCCTCAAAACCAATATACATCCTGCTATATCTCCCACATGGAAAGTGCCAGGAGGGAAAAGTGAGGATTATGCTTAGACTTTCTCGGAACTGCTTCAAATCAACTAGATATCTTTGTGCTGTAAATCTCCCAACAGCCAAACGCAAAAGCAGCAAACATCTCGCTGTATGTCCCACATCGAAAGTGCCAAGAGAGTAATGTAGAGCTTGCTCTCCCTGTCTTTGAGTACTGTTTTCACTGTCCCGGTTACCTCTTTGCTAACATTCTCTTCAGAGCTGCAGTGAAACCAGGAACCATGTGGAGAAGGCACCCACACTGAAAATGCCTGGAAGGAACGTTGGGGCTTCTTCTCAGTGTCTCTGACATAGGGTTTCACTGTCCCGGGAAAGTCTCTGCTAACACCCTGCAGAGCGCTGTGCCCAATATACAGAAACGTCTTGCGGTATCTCCTACAGGGAAAGTGCCAGGAGGAATTGTGGAGCTTGTTCTCAGTGTCTCTGAGAATTGCTCTGATTATCCCTGTGACCTCTTTGCTAAGACTCTCCAGAGAGCCGTCCTCAAAACAAACACACATCTTGACATATCTCCCACATTGATCGCAGTGTCTCCAGGAACGGCATTCAAGGAGCCAGGAACTTTTCTGCCTACACTGTCCATTGAGTTGTCCTCAAAACCAATATACATCCTGCTATATCTCCCACATGGAAAGTGCCAGGAGGGAAAAGTGAGGATTATGCTTAGACTTTCTCGGAACTGCTTCAAATCAACTAGATATCTTTGTGCTGTAAATCTCCCAACAGCCATACGCAAAAGCAGCAAACATCTCGCTGTATGTCCCACATCGAAAGTGCCAAGAGAGTAATGTAGAGCTTGCTCTCCCTGTCTTTGAGTACTGTTTTCACTCTCCCGGTTACCTCTTTGCTAACATTCTCTTCAGAGCTGCAGTGAAACCAGGAACCATGTGGAGAAGGCACCCACACTGAAAATGCCTGGAAGGAACGTTGGGGCTTCTTCTCAGTGTCTCTGACATAGGGTTTCACTGTCCCGGGAAAGTCTCTGCTAACACCCTGCAGAGCGCTGTGCCCAATATACAGAAACGTCTTGCGGTATCTCCTACAGGGAAAGTGCCAGGAGGAATTGTGGAGCTTGTTCTCAGTGTCTCTGAGAATTGCTCTGATTATCCCTGTGACCTCTTTGCTAAGACTCTCCAGAGAGCCGTCCTCAAAACAAACACACATCTTGACATATCTCCCACATTGATCGCAGTGTCTCCAGGAACGGCATTCAAGGAGCCAGGAACTTTTCTGCCTACACTGTCCATTGAGTTGTCCTCAAAACCAATATACATCCTGCTATATCTCCCACATGGAAAGTGCCAGGAGGGAAAAGTGAGGATTATGCTTAGACTTTCTCGGAACTGCTTCAAATCAACTAGATATCTTTGTGCTGTAAATCTCCCAACAGCCAAACGCAAAAGCAGCAAACATCTCGCTGTATGTCCCACATCGAAAGTGCCAAGAGAGTAATGTAGAGCTTGCTCTCCCTGTCTTTGAGTACTGTTTTCACTGTCCCGGTTACCTCTTTGCTAACATTCTCTTCAGAGCTGCATTGAAACCAGGAACCATGTGGAGAAGGCACCCACACTGAAAATGCCTGGAAGGAACGTTGGGGCTTCTTCTCAGTGTCTCTGACATAGGGTTTCACTGTCCCGGGAAAGTCTCTGCTAACACCCTGCAGAGCGCTGTGCCCAATATACAGAAACGTCTTGCGGTATCTCCTACAGGGAAAGTGCCAGGAGGAATTGTGGAGCTTGTTCTCAGTGTCTCTGAGAATTGATCTGATTATCCCTGTGACCTCTTTGCTAAGACTCTCCAGAGAGCCGTCCTCAAAACAAACACACATCTTGACATATCTCCCACATTGATCGCAGTGCCTCCAGGAACGGCATTCAAGGAGCCAGGAACTTTTCTGCCTACACTGTCCATTGAGTTGTCCTCAAAACCAATATACATCCTGCTATATCTCCCACATGGAAAGTGCCAGGAGGGAAAAGTGAGGATTATGCTTAGACTTTCTCGGAACTGCTTCAAATCAACTAGATATCTTTGTGCTGTAAATCTCCCAACAGCCAAACGCAAAAGCAGCAAACATCTCGCTGTATGTCCCACATCGAAAGTGCCAAGAGAGTAATGTAGAGCTTGCTCTCCCTGTCTTTGAGTACTGTTTTCACTGTCCCGGTTACCTCTTTGCTAACATTCTCTTCAGAGCTGCAGTGAAACCAGGAACCATGTGGAGAAGGCACCCACACTGAAAATGCCTGGAAGGAACGTTGGGGCTTCTTCTCAGTGTCTCTGACATAGGGTTTCACTGTCCCGGGAAAGTCTCTGCTAACACCCTGCAGAGCGCTGTGCCCAATATACAGAAACGTCTTGCGGTATCTCCTACAGGGAAAGTGCCAGGAGGAATTGTGGAGCTTGTTCTCAGTGTCTCTGAGAATTGATCTGATTATCCCTGTGACCTCTTTGCTAAGACTCTCCAGAGAGCCGTCCTCAAAACAAACACACATCTTGACATATCTCCCACATTGATCGCAGTGTCTCCAGGAACGGCATTCAAGGAGCCAGGAACTTTTCTGCCTACACTGTCCATTGAGTTGTCCTCAAAACCAATATACATCCTGCTATATCTCCCACATGGAAAGTGCCAGGAGGGAAAAGTGAGGATTATGCTTAGACTTTCTCGGAACTGCTTCAAATCAACTAGATATCTTTGTGCTGTAAATCTCCCAACAGCCAAACGCAAAAGCAGCAAACATCTCGCTGTATGTCCCACATCGAAAGTGCCAAGAGAGTAATGTAGAGCTTGCTCTCCCTGTCTTTGAGTACTGTTTTCACTCTCCCGGTTACCTCTTTGCTAACATTCTCTTCAGAGCTGCAGTGAAACCAGGAACCATGTGGAGAAGGCACCCACACTGAAAATGCCTGGAAGGAACGTTGGGGCTTCTTCTCAGTGTCTCTGACATAGGGTTTCACTGTCCCGGGAAAGTCTCTGCTAACACCCTGCAGAGCGCTGTGCCCAATATACAGAAACGTCTTGCGGTATCTCCTACAGGGAAAGTGCCAGGAGGAATTGTGGAGCTTGTTCTCAGTGTCTCTGAGAATTGCTCTGATTATCCCTGTGACCTCTTTGCTAAGACTCTCCAGAGAGCCGTCCTCAAAACAAACACACATCTTGACATATCTCCCACATTGATCGCAGTGTCTCCAGGAACGGCATTCAAGGAGCCAGGAACTTTTCTGCCTACACTGTCCATTGAGTTGTCCTCAAAACCAATATACATCCTGCTATATCTCCCACATGGAAAGTGCCAGGAGGGAAAAGTGAGGATTATGCTTAGACTTTCTCGGAACTGCTTCAAATCAACTAGATATCTTTGTGCTGTAAATCTCCCAACAGCCAAACGCAAAAGCAGCAAACATCTCGCTGTATGTCCCACATCGAAAGTGCCAAGAGAGTAATGTAGAGCTTGCTCTCCCTGTCTTTGAGTACTGTTTTCACTGTCCCGGTTACCTCTTTGCTAACATTCTCTTCAGAGCTGCAGTGAAACCAGGAACCATGTGGAGAAGGCACCCACACTGAAAATGCCTGGAAGGAACGTTGGGGCTTCTTCTCAGTGTCTCTGACATAGGGTTTCACTGTCCCGGGAAAGTCTCTGCTAACACCCTGCAGAGCGCTGTGCCCAATATACAGAAACGTCTTGCGGTATCTCCTACAGGGAAAGTGCCAGGAGGAATTGTGGAGCTTGTTCTCAGTGTCTCTGAGAATTGATCTGATTATCCCTGTGACCTCTTTGCTAAGACTCTCCAGAGAGCCGTCCTCAAAACAAACACACATCTTGACATATCTCCCACATTGATCGCAGTGTCTCCAGGAACGGCATTCAAGGAGCCAGGAACTTTTCTGCCTACACTGTCCATTGAGTTGTCCTCAAAACCAATATACATCCTGCTATATCTCCCACATGGAAAGTGCCAGGAGGGAAAAGTGAGGATTATGCTTAGACTTTCTCGGAACTGCTTCAAATCAACTAGATATCTTTGTGCTGTAAATCTCCCAACAGCCAAACGCAAAAGCAGCAAACATCTCGCTGTATGTCCCACATCGAAAGTGCCAAGAGAGTAATGTAGAGCTTGCTCTCCCTGTCTTTGAGTACTGTTTTCACTGTCCCGATGACCTCTTTGCTAACATTCTCTTCAGAGCTGCAGTGAAACCAGGAACCATGTGGAGAAGGCACCCACACTGAAAATGCCTGGAAGGAACGTTGGGGCTTCTTCTCAGTGTCTCTGACATAGGGTTTCACTGTCCCGGGAAAGTCTCTGCTAACACCCTGCAGAGCGCTGTGCCCAATATACAGAAACGTCTTGCGGTATCTCCTACAGGGAAAGTGCCAGGAGGAACTGTCGAGCTTGTTCTCAGTGTCTCTGAGAATTGATCTGATTATCCCTGTGACCTCTTTGCTAAGACTCTCCAGAGAGCCGTCCTCAAAACAAACACACATCTTGACATATCTCCCACATTGATCGCAGTGTCTCCAGGAACGGCATTCAAGGAGCCAGGAACTTTTCTGCCTACACTGTCCATTGAGTTGTCCTCAAAACCAATATACATCCTGCTATATCTCCCACATGGAAAGTGCCAGGAGGGAAAAGTGAGGATTATGCTTAGACTTTCTCGGAACTGCTTCAAATCAACTAGATATCTTTGTGCTGTAAATCTCCCAACAGCCATACGCAAAAGCAGCAAACATCTCGCTGTATGTCCCACATCGAAAGTGCCAAGAGAGTAATGTAGAGCTTGCTCTCCCTGTCTTTGAGTACTGTTTTCACTGTCCCGGTTACCTCTTTGCTAACATTCTCTTCAGAGCTGCAGTGAAACCAGGAACCATGTGGAGAAGGCACCCACACTGAAAATGCTTGGAAGGAACGTTGGGGCTTCTTCTCAGTGTCTCTGACATAGGGTTTCACTGTCCCGGGAAAGTCTCTGCTAACACCCTGCAGAGCGCTGTGCCCAATATACAGAAACGTCTTGCGGTATCTCCTACAGGGAAAGTGCCAGGAGGAATTGTGGAGCTTGTTCTCAGTGTCTCTGAGAATTGCTCTGATTATCCCTGTGACCTCTTTGCTAAGACTCTCCAGAGAGCCGTCCTCAAAACAAACACACATCTTGACATATCTCCCACATTGATCGCAGTGTCTCCAGGAACGGCATTCAAGGAGCCAGGAACTTTTCTGCCTACACTGTCCATTGAGTTGTCCTCAAAACCAATATACATCCTGCTATATCTCCCACATGGAAAGTGCCAGGAGGGAAAAGTGAGGATTATGCTTAGACTTTCTCGGAACTGCTTCAAATCAACTAGATATCTTTGTGCTGTAAATCTCCCAACAGCCATACGCAAAAGCAGCAAACATCTCGCTGTATGTCCCACATCGAAAGTGCCAAGAGAGTAATGTAGAGCTTGCTCTCCCTGTCTTTGAGTACTGTTTTCACTGTCCCGGTTACCTCTTTGCTAACATTCTCTTCAGAGCTGCAGTGAAACCAGGAACCATGTGGAGAAGGCACCCACACTGAAAATGCCTGGAAGCAACGTTGGGGCTTCTTCTCAGTGTCTCTGACATAGGGTTTCACTGTCCCGGGAAAGTCTCTGCTAACACCCTGCAGAGCGCTGTGCCCAATATACAGAAACGTCTTGCGGTATCTCCTACAGGGAAAGTGCCAGGAGGAATTGTGGAGCTTGTTCTCAGTGTCTCTGAGAATTGCTCTGATTATCCCTGTGACCTCTTTGCTAAGACTCTCCAGAGAGCCGTCCTCAAAACAAACACACATCTTGACATATCTCCCACATTGATCGCAGTGTCTCCAGGAACGGCATTCAAGGAGCCAGGAACTTTTCTGCCTACACTGTCCATTGAGTTGTCCTCAAAACCAATATACATCCTGCTATATCTCCCACATGGAAAGTGCCAGGAGGGAAAAGTGAGGATTATGCTTAGACTTTCTCGGAACTGCTTCAAATCAACTAGATATCTTTGTGCTGTAAATCTCCCAACAGCCAAACGCAAAAGCAGCAAACATCTCGCTGTATGTCCCACATCGAAAGTGCCAAGAGAGTAATGTAGAGCTTGCTCTCCCTGTCTTTGAGTACTGTTTTCACTGTCCCGGTTACCTCTTTGCTAACATTCTCTTCAGAGCTGCAGTGAAACCAGGAACCATGTGGAGAAGGCACCCACACTGAAAATGCCTGGAAGGAACGTTGGGGCTTCTTCTCAGTGTCTCTGACATAGGGTTTCACTGTCCCGGGAAAGTCTCTGCTAACACCCTGCAGAGCGCTGTGCCCAATATACAGAAACGTCTTGCGGTATCTCCTACAGGGAAAGTGCCAGGAGGAATTGTGGAGCTTGTTCTCAGTGTCTCTGAGAATTGCTCTGATTATCCCTGTGACCTCTTTGCTAAGACTCTCCAGAGAGCCGTCCTCCAAACAAACACACATCTTGACATATCTCCCACATTGATCGCAGTGTCTCCAGGAACGGCATTCAAGGAGCCAGGAACTTTTCTGCCTACACTGTCCATTGAGTTGTCCTCAAAACCAATATACATCCTGCTATATCTCCCACATGGAAAGTGCCAGGAGGGAAAAGTGAGGATTATGCTTAGACTTTCTCGGAACTGCTTCAAATCAACTAGATATCTTTGTGCTGTAAATCTCCCAACAGACAAACGCAAAAGCAGCAAACATCTCGCTGTATGTCCCACATCGAAAGTGCCAAGAGAGTAATGTAGAGCTTGCTCTCCCTGTCTTTGAGTACTGTTTTCACTGTCCCAGTTACCTCTTTGCTAACATTCTCTTCAGAGCTGCAGTGAAACCAGGAACCATGTGGAGAAGGCACCCACACTGAAAATGCCTGGAAGGAACGTTGGGGCTTCTTCTCAGTGTCTCTGACATAGGGTTTCACTGTCCCGGGAAAGTCTCTGCTAACACCCTGCAGAGCGCTGTGCCCAATATACAGAAACGTCTTGCGGTATCTCCTACAGGGAAAGTGCCAGGAGGAACTGTCGAGCTTGTTCTCAGTGTCTCTGAGAATTGATCTGATTATCCCTGTGACCTCTTTGCTAAGACTCTCCAGAGAGCCGTCCTCAAAACAAACACACATCTTGACATATCTCCCACATTGATCGCAGTGTCTCCAGGAACGGCATTCAAGGAGCCAGGAACTTTTCTGCCTACACTGTCCATTGAGTTGTCCTCAAAACCAATATACATCCTGCTATATCTCCCACATGGAAAGTGCCAGGAGGGAAAAGTGAGGATTATGCTTAGACTTTCTCGGAACTGCTTCAAATCAACTAGATATCTTTGTGCTGTAAATCTCCCAACAGCCATACGCAAAAGCAGCAAACATCTCGCTGTATGTCCCACATCGAAAGTGCCAAGAGAGTAATGTAGAGCTTGCTCTCCCTGTCTTTGAGTACTGTTTTCACTGTCCCGGTTACCTCTTTGCTAACATTCTCTTCAGAGCTGCAGTGAAACCAGGAACCATGTGGAGAAGGCACCCACACTGAAAATGCCTGGAAGGAACGTTGGGGCTTCTTCTCAGTGTCTCTGACATAGGGTTTCACTGTCCCGGGAAAGTCTCTGCTAACACCCTGCAGAGCGCTGTGCCCAATATACAGAAACGTCTTGCGGTATCTCCTACAGGGAAAGTGCCAGGAGGAATTGTGGAGCTTGTTCTCAGTGTCTCTGAGAATTGATCTGATTATCCGTGTGACCTCTTTGCTAAGACTCTCCAGAGAGCCGTCCTCAAAACAAACACACATCTTGACATATCTCCCACATTGATCGCAGGGTCTCCAGGAACGGCATTCAAGGAGCCAGGAACTTTTCTGCCTACACTGTCCATTGAGTTGTCCTCAAAACCAATATACATCCTGCTATATCTCCCACATGGAAAGTGCCAGGAGGGAAAAGTGAGGATTATGCTTAGACTTTCTCGGAACTGCTTCAAATCAACTAGATATCTTTGTGCTGTAAATCTCCCAACAGACAAACGCAAAAGCAGCAAACATCTCGCTGTATGTCCCACATCGAAAGTGCCAAGAGAGTAATGTAGAGCTTGCTCTCCCTGTCTTTGAGTACTGTTTTCACTGTCCCGGTTACCTCTTTGCTAACATTCTCTTCAGAGCTGCAGTGAAACCAGGAACCATGTGGAGAAGGCACCCACACTGAAAATGACTGGAAGGAACGTTGGGGCTTCTTCTCAGTGTCTCTGACATAGGGTTTCACTGTCCCGGGAAAGTCTCTGCTAACACCCTGCAGAGCGCTGTGCCCAATATACAGAAACGTCTTGCGGTATCTCCTACAGGGAAAGTGCCAGGAGGAATTGTGGAGCTTGTTCTCAGTGTCTCTGAGAATTGATCTGATTATCCGTGTGACCTCTTTGCTAAGACTCTCCAGAGAGCCGTCCTCAAAACAAACACACATCTTGACATATCTCCCACATTGATCGCAGTGTCTCCAGGAACGGCATTCAAGGAGCCAGGAACTTTTCTGCCTACACTGTCCATTGAGTTGTCCTCAAAACCAATATACATCCTGCTATATCTCCCACATGGAAAGTGCCAGGAGGGAAAAGTGAGGATTATGCTTAGACTTTCTCGGAACTGCTTCAAATCAACTAGATATCTTTGTGCTGTAAATCTCCCAACAGACAAACGCAAAAGCAGCAAACATCTCGCTGTATGTCCCACATCGAAAGTGCCAAGAGAGTAATGTAGAGCTTGCTCTCCCTGTCTTTGAGTACTGTTTTCACTGTCCCGGTTACCTCTTTGCTAACATTCTCTTCAGAGCTGCAGTGAAACCAGGAACCATGTGGAGAAGGCACCCACACTGAAAATGCCTGGAAGGAACGTTGGGGCTTCTTCTCAGTGTCTCTGACATAGGGTTTCACTGTCCCGGGAAAGTCTCTGCTAACACCCTGCAGAGCGCTGTGCCCAATATACAGAAACGTCTTGCGGTATCTCCTACAGGGAAAGTGCCAGGAGGAATTGTGGAGCTTGTTCTCAGTGTCTCTGAGAATTGATCTGATTATCCGTGTGACCTCTTTGCTAAGACTCTCCAGAGAGCCGTCCTCAAAACAAACACACATCTTGACATATCTCCCACATTGATCGCAGTGTCTCCAGGAACGGCATTCAAGGAGCCAGGAACTTTTCTGCCTACACTGTCCATTGAGTTGTCCTCAAAACCAATATACATCCTGCTATATCTCCCACATGGAAAGTGCCAGGAGGGAAAAGTGAGGATTATGCTTAGACTTTCTCGGAACTGCTTCAAATCAACTAGATATCTTTGTGCTGTAAATCTCCCAACAGACAAACGCAAAAGCAGCAAACATCTCGCTGTATGTCCCACATCGAAAGTGCCAAGAGAGTAATGTAGAGCTTGCTCTCCCTGTCTTTGAGTACTGTTTTCACTGTCCCGGTTACCTCTTTGCTAACATTCTCTTCAGAGCTGCAGTGAAACCAGGAACCATGTGGAGAAGGCACCCACACTGAAAATGCCTGGAAGGAACGTTGGGGCTTCTTCTCAGTGTCTCTGACATAGGGTTTCACTGTCCCGGGAAAGTCTCTGCTAACACCCTGCAGAGCGCTGTGCCCAATATACAGAAACGTCTTGCGGTATCTCCTACAGGGAAAGTGCCAGGAGGAATTGTGGAGCTTGTTCTCAGTGTCTCTGAGAATTGATCTGATTATCCCTGTGACCTCTTTGCTAAGACTCTCCAGAGAGCCGTCCTCAAAACCAACACACATCTTGACATATCTCCCACATTGATCGCAGTGTCTCCAGGAACGGCATTCAAGGAGCCAGGAACTTTTCTGCCTACACTGTCCATTGAGTTGTCCTCAAAACCAATATACATCCTGCTATATCTCCCACATGGAAAGTGCCAGGAGGGAGAAGTGGGGATATGTTTAGACTTTCTCGGAACTGCTTCAAATCAACTACATATCTTTGTGCTGTAAATCTCCCAACAGCCAAACGCAAAAGCAGCAAACATCTCGCTGTATGTCCCACATCGAAAGTGCCAAGAGAGTAATGTAGAGCTTGCTCTCCCTGTCTTTGAGTACTGTTTTCACTGTCCCGGTTACCTCTTTGCTAACATTCTCTTCAGAGCTGCAGTGAAACCAGGAACCATGTGGAGAAGGCACCCACACTGAAAATGCCTGGAAGGAACGTTGGGGCTTCTTCTCAGTGTCTCTGACATAGGGTTTCACTGTCCCGGGAAAGTCTCTGCTAACACCCTGCAGAGCGCTGTGCCCAATATACAGAAACGTCTTGCGGTATCTCCTACAGGGAAAGTGCCAGGAGGAATTGTGGAGCTTGTTCTCAGTGTCTCTGAGAATTGCTCTGATTATCCCTGTGACCTCTTTGCTAAGACTCTCCAGAGAGCCGTCCTCAAAACCAACACACATCTTGACATATCTCCCACATTGATCGCAGTGTCTCCAGGAACGGCATTCAAGGAGCCAGGAACTTTTCTGCCTACACTGTCCATTGAGTTGTCCTCAAAACCAATATACATCCTGCTATATCTCCCACATGGAAAGTGCCAGGAGGGAGAAGTGGGGATATGTTTAGACTTTCTCGGAACTGCTTCAAATCAACTACATATCTTTGTGCTGTAAATCTCCCAACAGCCAAACGCAAAAGCAGCAAACATCTCGCTGTATGTCCCACATCGAAAGTGCCAAGAGAGTAATGTAGAGCTTGCTCTCCCTGTCTTTGAGTACTGTTTTCACTGTCCCGGTTACCTCTTTGCTAACATTCTCTTCAGAGCTGCAGTGAAACCAGGAACCATGTGGAGAAGGCACCCACACTGAAAATGCCTGGAAGGAACGTTGGGGCTTCTTCTCAGTGTCTCTGACATAGGGTTTCACTGTCCCGGGAAAGTCTCTGCTAACACCCTGCAGAGCGCTGTGCCCAATATACAGAAACGTCTTGCGGTATCTCCTACAGGGAAAGTGCCAGGAGGAATTGTGGAGCTTGTTCTCAGTGTCTCTGAGAATTGCTCTGATTATCCCTGTGACCTCTTTGCTAAGACTCTCCAGAGAGCCGTCCTCAAAACAAACACACATCTTGACATATCTCCCACATTGATCGCAGTGTCTCCAGGAACGGCATTCAAGGAGCCAGGAACTTTTCTGCCTACACTGTCCATTGAGTTGTCCTCAAAACCAATATACATCCTGCTATATCTCCCACATGGAAAGTGCCAGGAGGGAAAAGTGAGGATTATGCTTAGACTTTCTCGGAACTGCTTCAAATCAACTAGATATCTTTGTGCTGTAAATCTCCCAACAGCCAAACGCAAAAGCAGCAAACATCTCGCTGTATGTCCCACATCGAAAGTGCCAAGAGAGTAATGTAGAGCTTGCTCTCCCTGTCTTTGAGTACTGTTTTCACTGTCCCGGTTACCTCTTTGCTAACATTCTCTTCAGAGCTGCAGTGAAACCAGGAACCATGTGGAGAAGGCACCCACACTGAAAATGCCTGGAAGGAACGTTGGGGCTTCTTCTCAGTGTCTCTGACATAGGGTTTCACTGTCCCGGGAAAGTCTCTGCTAACACCCTGCAGAGCGCTGTGCCCAATATACAGAAACGTCTTGCGGTATCTCCTACAGGGAAAGTGCCAGGAGGAATTGTGGAGCTTGTTCTCAGTGTCTCTGAGAATTGCTCTGATTATCCCTGTGACCTCTTTGCTAAGACTCTCCAGAGAGCCGTCCTCAAAACAAACACACATCTTGACATATCTCCCACATTGATCGCAGTGTCTCCAGGAACGGCATTCAAGGAGCCAGGAACTTTTCTGCCTACACTGTCCATTGAGTTGTCCTCAAAACCAATATACATCCTGCTATATCTCCCACATGGAAAGTGCCAGGAGGGAAAAGTGAGGATTATGCTTAGACTTTCTCGGAACTGCTTCAAATCAACTACATATCTTTGTGCTGTAAATCTCCCAACAGCCAAGCGCAAAAGCAGCAAACATCTCGCTGTATGTCCCACATCGAAAGTGCCAAGAGAGTAATGTAGAGCTTGCTCTCCCTGTCTTTGAGTACTGTTTTCACTGTCCCGGTTACCTCTTTGCTAACATTCTCTTCAGAGCTGCAGTGAAACCAGGAACCATGTGGAGAAGGCACCCACACTGAAAATGCCTGGAAGGAACGTTGGGGCTTCTTCTCAGTGTCTCTGACATAGGGTTTCACTGTCCCGGGAAAGTCTCTGCTAACACCCTGCAGAGCGCTGTGCCCAATATACAGAAACGTCTTGCGGTATCTCCTACAGGGAAAGTGCCAGGAGGAATTGTGGAGCTTGTTCTCAGTGTCTCTGAGAATTGATCTGATTATCCCTGTGACCTCTTTGCTAAGACTCTCCAGAGAGCCGTCCTCAAAACAAACACACATCTTGACATATCTCCCACATTGATCGCAGTGTCTCCAGGAACGGCATTCAAGGAGCCAGGAACTTTTCTGCCTACACTGTCCATTGAGTTGTCCTCAAAACCAATATACATCCTGCTATATCTCCCACATGGAAAGTGCCAGGAGGGAAAAGTGAGGATTATGCTTAGACTTTCTCGGAACTGCTTCAAATCAACTAGATATCTTTGTGCTGTAAATCTCCCAACAGCCAAACGCAAAAGCAGCAAACATCTCGCTGTATGTCCCACATCGAAAGTGCCAAGAGAGTAATGTAGAGCTTGCTCTCCCTGTCTTTGAGTACTGTTTTCACTGTCCCGGTTACCTCTTTGCTAACATTCTCTTCAGAGCTGCAGTGAAACCAGGAACCATGTGGAGAAGGCACCCACACTGAAAATGACTGGAAGGAACGTTGGGGCTTCTTCTCAGTGTCTCTGACATAGGGTTTCACTGTCCCGGGAAAGTCTCTGCTAACACCCTGCAGAGCGCTGTGCCCAATATACAGAAACGTCTTGCGGTATCTCCTACAGGGAAAGTGCCAGGAGGAATTGTGGAGCTTGTTCTCAGTGTCTCTGAGAATTGATCTGATTATCCCTGTGACCTCTTTGCTAAGACTCTCCAGAGAGCCGTCCTCAAAACAAACACACATCTTGACATATCTCCCACATTGATCGCAGTGTCTCCAGGAACGGCATTCAAGGAGCCAGGAACTTTTCTGCCTACACTGTCCATTGAGTTGTCCTCAAAACCAATATACATCCTGCTATATCTCCCACATGGAAAGTGCCAGGAGGGAAAAGTGAGGATTATGCTTAGACTTTCTCGGAACTGCTTCAAATCAACTAGATATCTTTGTGCTGTAAATCTCCCAACAGACAAACGCAAAAGCAGCAAACATCTCGCTGTATGTCCCACATCGAAAGTGCCAAGAGAGTAATGTAGAGCTTGCTCTCCCTGTCTTTGAGTACTGTTTTCACTGTCCCGGTTACCTCTTTGCTAACATTCTCTTCAGAGCTGCAGTGAAACCAGGAACCATGTGGAGAAGGCACCCACACTGAAAATGCCTGGAAGGAACGTTGGGGCTTCTTCTCAGTGTCTCTGACATAGGGTTTCACTGTCCCGGGAAAGTCTCTGCTAACACCCTGCAGAGCGCTGTGCCCAATATACAGAAACGTCTTGCGGTATCTCCTACAGGGAAAGTGCCAGGAGGAATTGTGGAGCTTGTTCTCAGTGTCTCTGAGAATTGATCTGATTATCCGTGTGACCTCTTTGCTAAGACTCTCCAGAGAGCCGTCCTCAAAACAAACACACATCTTGACATATCTCCCACATTGATCGCAGTGTCTCCAGGAACGGCATTCAAGGAGCCAGGAACTTTTCTGCCTACACTGTCCATTGAGTTGTCCTCAAAACCAATATACATCCTGCTATATCTCCCACATGGAAAGTGCCAGGAGGGAAAAGTGAGGATTATGCTTAGACTTTCTCGGAACTGCTTCAAATCAACTAGATATCTTTGTGCTGTAAATCTCCCAACAGCCAAACGCAAAAGCAGCAAACATCTCGCTGTATGTCCCACATCGAAAGTGCCAAGAGAGTAATGTAGAGCTTGCTCTCCCTGTCTTTGAGTACTGTTTTCACTGTCCCGGTTACCTCTTTGCTAACATTCTCTTCAGAGCTGCAGTGAAACCAGGAACCATGTGGAGAAGGCACCCACACTGAAAATGACTGGAAGGAACGTTGGGGCTTCTTCTCAGTGTCTCTGACATAGGGTTTCACTGTCCCGGGAAAGTCTCTGCTAACACCCTGCAGAGCGCTGTGCCCAATATACAGAAACGTCTTGCGGTATCTCCTACAGGGAAAGTGCCAGGAGGAATTGTGGAGCTTGTTCTCAGTGTCTCTGAGAATTGATCTGATTATCCCTGTGACCTCTTTGCTAAGACTCTCCAGAGAGCCGTCCTCAAAACAAACACACATCTTGACATATCTCCCACATTGATCGCAGTGTCTCCAGGAACGGCATTCAAGGAGCCAGGAACTTTTCTGCCTACACTGTCCATTGAGTTGTCCTCAAAACCAATATACATCCTGCTATATCTCCCACATGGAAAGTGCCAGGAGGGAAAAGTGAGGATTATGCTTAGACTTTCTCGGAACTGCTTCAAATCAACTAGATATCTTTGTGCTGTAAATCTCCCAACAGCCAAGCGCAAAAGCAGCAAACATCTCGCTGTATGTCCCACATCGAAAGTGCCAAGAGAGTAATGTAGAGCTTGCTCTCCCTGTCTTTGAGTACTGTTTTCACTGTCCCGGTTACCTCTTTGCTAACATTCTCTTCAGAGCTGCAGTGAAACCAGGAACCATGTGGAGAAGGCACCCACACTGAAAATGCCTGGAAGGAACGTTGGGGCTTCTTCTCAGTGTCTCTGACATAGGGTTTCACTGTCCCGGGAAAGTCTCTGCTAACACCCTGCAGAGCGCTGTGCCCAATATACAGAAACGTCTTGCGGTATCTCCTACAGGGAAAGTGCCAGGAGGAATTGTGGAGCTTGTTCTCAGTGTCTCTGAGAATTGATCTGATTATCCGTGTGACCTCTTTGCTAAGACTCTCCAGAGAGCCGTCCTCAAAACAAACACACATCTTGACATATCTCCCACATTGATCGCAGTGTCTCCAGGAACGGCATTCAAGGAGCCAGGAACTTTTCTGCCTACACTGTCCATTGAGTTGTCCTCAAAACCAATATACATCCTGCTATATCTCCCACATGGAAAGTGCCAGGAGGGAAAAGTGAGGATTATGCTTAGACTTTCTCGGAACTGCTTCAAATCAACTAGATATCTTTGTGCTGTAAATCTCCCAACAGACAAACGCAAAAGCAGCAAACATCTCGCTGTATGTCCCACATCGAAAGTGCCAAGAGAGTAATGTAGAGCTTGCTCTCCCTGTCTTTGAGTACTGTTTTCACTGTCCCGGTTACCTCTTTGCTAACATTCTCTTCAGAGCTGAAGTGAAACCAGGAACCATGTGGAGAAGGCACCCACACTGAAAATGCTTGGAAGGAACGTTGGGGCTTCTTCTCAGTGTCTCTGACATAGGGTTTCACTGTCCCGGGAAAGTCTCTGCTAACACCCTGCAGAGCGCTGTGCCCAATATACAGAAACGTCTTGCGGTATCTCCTACAGGGAAAGTGCCAGGAGGAATTGTGGAGCTTGTTCTCAGTGTCTCTGAGAATTGCTCTGATTATCCCTGTGACCTCTTTGCTAAGACTCTCCAGAGAGCCGTCCTCAAAACAAACACACATCTTGACATATCTCCCACATTGATCGCAGTGTCTCCAGGAACGGCATTCAAGGAGCCAGGAACTTTTCTGCCTACACTGTCCATTGAGTTGTCCTCAAAACCAATATACATCCTGCTATATCTCCCACATGGAAAGTGCCAGGAGGGAAAAGTGAGGATTATGCTTAGACTTTCTCGGAACTGCTTCAAATCAACTAGATATCTTTGTGCTGTAAATCTCCCAACAGCCAAACGCAAAAGCAGCAAACATCTCGCTGTATGTCCCACATCGAAAGTGCCAAGAGAGTAATGTAGAGCTTGCTCTCCCTGTCTTTGAGTACTGTTTTCACTGTCCCGGTTACCTCTTTGCTAACATTCTCTTCAGAGCTGCAGTGAAACCAGGAACCATGTGGAGAAGGCACCCACACTGAAAATGACTGGAAGGAACGTTGGGGCTTCTTCTCAGTGTCTCTGACATAGGGTTTCACTGTCCCGGGAAAGTCTCTGCTAACACCCTGCAGAGCGCTGTGCCCAATATACAGAAACGTCTTGCGGTATCTCCTACAGGGAAAGTGCCAGGAGGAATTGTGGAGCTTGTTCTCAGTGTCTCTGAGAATTGATCTGATTATCCCTGTGACCTCTTTGCTAAGACTCTCCAGAGAGCCGTCCTCAAAACAAACACACATCTTGACATATCTCCCACATTGATCGCAGTGTCTCCAGGAACGGCATTCAAGGAGCCAGGAACTTTTCTGCCTACACTGTCCATTGAGTTGTCCTCAAAACCAATATACATCCTGCTATATCTCCCACATGGAAAGTGCCAGGAGGGAAAAGTGAGGATTATGCTTAGACTTTCTCGGAACTGCTTCAAATCAACTAGATATCTTTGTGCTGTAAATCTCCCAACAGCCAAACGCAAAAGCAGCAAACATCTCGCTGTATGTCCCACATCGAAAGTGCCAAGAGAGTAATGTAGAGCTTGCTCTCCCTGTCTTTGAGTACTGTTTTCACTGTCCCGGTTACCTCTTTGCTAACATTCTCTTCAGAGCTGCAGTGAAACCAGGAACCATGTGGAGAAGGCACCCACACTGAAAATGCCTGGAAGGAACGTTGGGGCTTCTTCTCAGTGTCTCTGACATAGGGTTTCACTGTCCCGGGAAAGTCTCTGCTAACACCCTGCAGAGCGCTGTGCCCAATATACAGAAACGTCTTGCGGTATCTCCTACAGGGAAAGTGCCAGGAGGAATTGTGGAGCTTGTTCTCAGTGTCTCTGAGAATTGATCTGATTATCCCTGTGACCTCTTTGCTAAGACTCTCCAGAGAGCCGTCCTCAAAACAAACACACATCTTGACATATCTCCCACATTGATCGCAGTGTCTCCAGGAACGGCATTCAAGGAGCCAGGAACTTTTCTCCCTACACTGTCCATTGAGTTGTCCTCAAAACCAATATACATCCTGCTATATCTCCCACATGGAAAGTGCCAGGAGGGAAAAGTGAGGATTATGCTTAGACTTTCTCGGAACTGCTTCAAATCAACTAGATATCTTTGTGCTGTAAATCTCCCAACAGCCAAACGCAAAAGCAGCAAACATCTCGCTGTATGTTCCACATCGAAAGTGCCAAGAGAGTAATGTAGAGCTTGCTCTCCCTGTCTTTGAGTACTGTTTTCACTGTCCCGGTTACCTCTTTGCTAACATTCTCTTCAGAGCTGCAGTGAAACCAGGAACCATGTGGAGAAGGCACCCACACTGAAAATGCCTGGAAGGAACGTTGGGGCTTCTTCTCAGTGTCTCTGACATAGGGTTTCACTGTCCCGGGAAAGTCTCTGCTAACACCCTGCAGAGCGCTGTGCCCAATATACAGAAACGTCTTGCGGTATCTCCTACAGGGAAAGTGCCAGGAGGAATTGTGGAGCTTGTTCTCAGTGTCTCTGAGAATTGCTCTGATTATCCCTGTGACCTCTTTGCTAAGACTCTCCAGAGAGCCGTCCTCAAAACAAACACACATCTTGACATATCTCCCACATTGATCGCAGTGTCTCCAGGAACGGCATTCAAGGAGCCAGGAACTTTTCTGCCTACACTGTCCATTGAGTTGTCCTCAAAACCAATATACATCCTGCTATATCTCCCACATGGAAAGTGCCAGGAGGGAAAAGTGAGGATTATGCTTAGACTTTCTCGGAACTGCTTCAAATCAACTAGATATCTTTGTGCTGTAAATCTCCCAACAGCCAAACGCAAAAGCAGCAAACATCTCGCTGTATGTCCCACATCCAAAGTGCCAAGAGAGTAATGTAGAGCTTGCTCTCCCTGTCTTTGAGTACTGTTTTCACTGTCCCGGTTACCTCTTTGCTAACATTCTCTTCAGAGCTGCAGTGAAACCAGGAACCATGTGGAGAAGGCACCCACACTGAAAATGCCTGGAAGGAACGTTGGGGCTTCTTCTCAGTGTCTCTGACATAGGGTTTCACTGTCCCGGGAAAGTCTCTGCTAACACCCTGCAGAGCGCTGTGCCCAATATACAGAAACGTCTTGCGGTATCTCCTACAGGGAAAGTGCCAGGAGGAACTGTCGAGCTTGTTCTCAGTGTCTCTGAGAATTGCTCTGATTATCCCTGTGACCTCTTTGCTAAGACTCTCCAGAGAGCCGTCCTCAAAACAAACACACATCTTGACATATCTCCCACATTGATCACAGGGTCTCCAGAAACGGCATTCAATGAGCCGGGAACTTTTCTGCCTACACTGTCCATTGAGTTGTCCTCAAAACCAGTATACATCCTGCTATATCTCCCACATGGAAAGTGCCAGGTAGGAAATGTAGAGCTTGTTCTCCCTGTCTTTGAGTACTGCTTTCTACTCTCCTGGTTACCTCTTTGCTAACGTTCTCTCGAGAGAGTTGTGCTCCAAACCAAAGCACACATTGACATATCTCCCACATGGAAAGTGCTATTAGGCAATTGTAGGATTTGATCGCAGTGTCTCTCCAGGAACGGCATTCAGTGAGCCAGGAACTTTTCTGCCTACACTGTCCACTGAGTTGTCCTCAAAACCGATATATATCCTGCTATATCTACTACATGGAAAGTGCCAAGAGAATAATGTAGAGCTTGCTCTCCCTGTCTTTGAGTACTGTTTTCACTGTCCCGGTTACCTCTTTGCTAACATTCTCTTCAGAGCTGCAGTGAAACCAGGAACCATGTGGAGAAGGCACCCACACTGAAAATGCCTGGAAGGAACGTTGGGGCTTCTTCTCAGTGTCTCTGACGTAGGGTTTCACTGTCCCGGGAAAGTCTCTGCTAACACCCTGCAGAGCGCTGTGCCCAATATACAGAAACGTCTTGCGGTATCTCCTACAGGGAAAGTGCCAGGAGGAATTGTGGAGCTTGTTCTCAGTGTCTCTGAGAATTGCTCTGATTATCCCTGTGACCTCTTTGCTAAGACTCTCCAGAGAGCCGTCCTCAAAACAAACACACATCTTGACATATCTCCCACATTGATCGCAGTGTCTCCAGGAACGGCATTCAAGGAGCCAGGAACTTTTCTGCCTACACTGTCCATTGAGTTGTCCTCAAAACCAATATACATCCTGCTATATCTCCCACATGGAAAGTGCCAGGAGGGAAAAGTGAGGATTATGCTTAGACTTTCTCGGAACTGCTTCAAATCAACTAGATATCTTTGTGCTGTAAATCTCCCAACAGCCAAACGCAAAAGCAGCAAACATCTCGCTGTATGTCCCACATCCAAAGTGCCAAGAGAATAATGTAGAGCTTGCTCTCCCTGTCTTTGAGTACTGTTTTCACTGTCCCGGTTACCTCTTTGCTAACATTCTCTTCAGAGCTGCAGTGAAACAAGGAACCATGTGGAGAAGGCACCCACACTGAAAATGCCTGGAAGGAACGTTGGGGCTTCTTCTCAGTGTCTCTGACATAGGGTTTCACTGTCCCGGGAAAGTCTCTGCTAACACCCTGCAGAGCGCTGTGCCCAATATACAGAAACGTCTTGCGGTATCTCCTACAGGGAAAGTGCCAGGAGGAACTGTCGAGCTTGTTCTCAGTGTCTCTGAGAATTGCTCTGATTATCCCTGTGACCTCTTTGCTAAGACTCTCCAGAGAGCCGTCCTCAAAACCAACACACATCTTGACATATCTCCCACATTGATCACAGGGTCTCCAGGAACGGCATTCAAGGAGCCGGGAACTTTTCTCCCTACACTGTCCATTGAGTTGTCCTCAAAACCAATATACATCCTGCTATATCTCCCACATGGAAAGTGCCAGGTAGGAAATGTAGAGCTTGTTCTCCCTGTCTTTGAGTACTGCTTTCTACTCTCCTGGTTACCTCTTTGCTAACGTTCTCTCGAGAGAGTTGTGCTCCAAACCAAAGCACACATTGACATATCTCCCACATGGAAAGTGCTATTAGGCAATTGTAGGATTTGATCGCAGTGTCTCTCCAGGAACGGCATTCAGTGAGCCAGGAACTTTTCTGCCTACACTGTCCACTGAGTTGTCCTCAAAACCGATATATATCCTGCTATATCTACTACATGGAAAGTGCCAAGAGAATAATGTAGAGCTTGCTCTCCCTGTCTTTGAGTACTGTTTTCACTGTCCCGGTTACCTCTTTGCTAACATTCTCTTCAGAGCTGCAGTGAAACCAGGAACCATGTGGAGAAGGCACCCACACTGAAAATGCCTGGAAGGAACGTTGGGGCTTCTTCTCAGTGTTTCTGACGTAGGGTTTCACTGTCCCGGGAAAGTCTCTGCTAACACCCTGCAGAGCGCTGTGCCCAATATACAGAAACGTCTTGCGGTATCTCCTACAGGGAAAGTGCCAGGAGGAATTGTGGAGCTTGTTCTCAGTGTCTCTGAGAATTGCTCTGATTATCCCTGTGACCTCTTTGCTAAGACTCTCCAGAGAGCCGTCCTCAAAACAAACACACATCTTGACATATCTCCCACATTGATCGCAGTGTCTCCAGGAACGGCATTCAAGGAGCCAGGAACTTTTCTGCCTACACTGTCCATTGAGTTGTCCTCAAAACCAATATACATCCTGCTATATCTCCCACATGGAAAGTGCCAGGAGGGAAAAGTGAGGATTATGCTTAGACTTTCTCGGAACTGCTTCAAATCAACTAGATATCTTTGTGCTGTAAATCTCCCAACAGCCAAACGCAAAAGCAGCAAACATCTCGCTGTATGTCCCACATCCAAAGTGCCAAGAGAGTAATGTAGAGCTTGCTCTCCCTGTCTTTGAGTACTGTTTTCACTGTCCCGGTTACCTCTTTGCTAACATTCTCTTCAGAGCTGCAGTGAAACCAGGAACCACGTGGAGAAGGCACCCACACTGAAAATGCCTGGAAGGAACGTTGGGGCTTCTTCTCAGTGTCTCTGACATAGGGTTTCACTGTCCCGGGAAAGTCTCTGCTAACACCCTGCAGAGCGCTGTGCCCAATATACAGAAACGTCTTGCGGTATCTCCTACAGGGAAAGTGCCAGGAGGAATTGTGGAGCTTGTTCTCAGTGTCTCTGAGAATTGCTCTGATTATCCCTGTGACCTCTTTGCTAAGACTCTCCAGAGAGCCGTCCTCAAAACAAACACACATCTTGACATATCTCCCACATTGATCGCAGTGTCTCCAGGAACGGCATTCAAGGAGCCAGGAACTTTTCTGCCTACACTGTCCATTGAGTTGTCCTCAAAACCAATATACATCCTGCTATATCTCCCACATGGAAAGTGCCAGGAGGGAAAAGTGAGGATTATGCTTAGACTTTCTCGGAACTGCTTCAAATCAACTAGATATCTTTGTGCTGTAAATCTCCCAACAGCCAAACGCAAAAGCAGCAAACATCTCGCTGTATGTCCCACATCGAAAGTGCCAAGAGAGTAATGTAGAGCTTGCTCTCCCTGTCTTTGAGTACTGTTTTCACTGTCCCGGTTACCTCTTTGCTAACATTCTCTTCAGAGCTGCAGTGAAACCAGGAACCATGTGGAGAAGGCACCCACACTGAAAATGCCTGGAAGGAACGTTGGGGCTTCTTCTCAGTGTCTCTGACATAGGGTTTCACTGTCCCGGGAAAGTCTCTGCTAACACCCTGCAGAGCGCTGTGCCCAATATACAGAAACGTCTTGCGGTATCTCCTACAGGGAAAGTGCCAGGAGGAACTGTCGAGCTTGTTCTCAGTGTCTCTGAGAATTGCTCTGATTATCCCTGTGACCTCTTTGCTAAGACTCTCCAGAGAGCCGTCCTCAAAACAAACACACATCTTGACATATCTCCCACATTGATCACAGGGTCTCCAGAAACGGCATTCAATGAGCCGGGAACTTTTCTGCCTACACTGTCCATTGAGTTGTCCTCAAAACCAGTATACATCCTGCTATATCTCCCACATGGAAAGTGCCAGGTAGGAAATGTAGAGCTTGTTCTCCCTGTCTTTGAGTACTGCTTTCTACTCTCCTGGTTACCTCTTTGCTAACGTTCTCTCGAGAGAGTTGTGCTCCAAACCAAAGCACACATTGACATATCTCCCACATGGAAAGTGCTATTAGGCAATTGTAGGATTTGATCGCAGTGTCTCTCCAGGAACGGCATTCAGTGAGCCAGGAACTTTTCTGCCTACACTGTCCACTGAGTTGTCCTCAAAACCGATATATATCCTGCTATATCTACTACATGGAAAGTGCCAAGAGAATAATGTAGAGCTTGCTCTCCCTGTCTTTGAGTACTGTTTTCACTGTCCCGGTTACCTCTTTGCTAACATTCTCTTCAGAGCTGCAGTGAAACCAGGAACCATGTGGAGAAGGCACCCACACTGAAAATGCCTGGAAGGAACGTTGGGGCTTCTTCTCAGTGTCTCTGACGTAGGGTTTCACTGTCCCGGGAAAGTCTCTGCTAACACCCTGCAGAGCGCTGTGCCCAATATACAGAAACGTCTTGCGGTATCTCCTACAGGGAAAGTGCCAGGAGGAATTGTGGAGCTTGTTCTCAGTGTCTCTGAGAATTGCTCTGATTATCCCTGTGACCTCTTTGCTAAGACTCTCCAGAGAGCCGTCCTCAAAACAAACACACATCTTGACATATCTCCCACATTGATCGCAGTGTCTCCAGGAACGGCATTCAAGGAGCCAGGAACTTTTCTGCCTACACTGTCCATTGAGTTGTCCTCAAAACCAATATACATCCTGCTATATCTCCCACATGGAAAGTGCCAGGAGGGAAAAGTGAGGATTATGCTTAGACTTTCTCGGAACTGCTTCAAATCAACTAGATATCTTTGTGCTGTAAATCTCCCAACAGCCAAACGCAAAAGCAGCAAACATCTCGCTGTATGTCCCACATCGAAAGTGCCAAGAGAGTAATGTAGAGCTTGCTCTCCCTGTCTTTGAGTACTGTTTTCACTGTCCCGGTTACCTCTTTGCTAACATTCTCTTCAGAGCTGCAGTGAAACCAGGAACCATGTGGAGAAGGCACCCACACTGAAAATGCCTGGAAGGAACGTTGGGGCTTCTTCTCAGTGTCTCTGACATAGGGTTTCACTGTCCCGGGAAAGTCTCTGCTAACACCCTGCAGAGCGCTGTGCCCAATATACAGAAACGTCTTGCGGTATCTCCTACAGGGAAAGTGCCAGGAGGAACTGTCGAGCTTGTTCTCAGTGTCTCTGAGAATTGCTCTGATTATCCCTGTGACCTCTTTGCTAAGACTCTCCAGAGAGCCGTCCTCAAAACCAACACACATCTTGACATATCTCCCACATTGATCACAGGGTCTCCAGAAACGGCATTCAATGAGCCGGGAACTTTTCTCCCTACACTGTCCATTGAGTTGTCCTCAAAACCAGTATACATCCTGCTATATCTCCCACATGGAAAGTGCCAGGTAGGAAATGTAGAGCTTGTTCTCCCTGTCTTTGAGTACTGCTTTCTACTCTCCTGGTTACCTCTTTGCTAACGTTCTCTCGAGAGAGTTGTGCTCCAAACCAAAGCACACCTTGACATATCTCCCACATGGAAAGTGCTATTAGGCAATTGTAGGATTTGATCGCAGTGTCTCTCCAGGAACGGCATTCAGTGAGCCAGGAACTTTTCTGCCTACACTGTCCACTGAGTTGTCCTCAAAACCGATATATATCCTACTATATCTACTACATGGAAAGTGCCAAGAGAATAATGTAGAGCTTGCTCTCCCTGTCTTTGAGTACTGTTTTCACTGTCCCGGTTACCTCTTTGCTAACATTCTCTTCAGAGCTGCAGTGAAACCAGGAACCATGTGGAGAAGGCACCCACACTGGAAATGACTGGAAGGAACGTTGGGGCTTCTTCTCAGTGTCTCTGACATAGGGTTTCACTGTCCCGGGAAAGTCTCTGCTAACACCCTGCAGAGCGCTGTGCCCAATATACAGAAACGTCTTGCGGTATCTCCTACAGGGAAAGTGCCAGGAGGAACTGTGGAGCTTGTTCTCAGTGTCTCTGAGAATTGCTCTGATTATCCCTGTGACCTCTTTGCTAAGACTCTCCAGAGAGCCGTCCTCAAAACAAACACACATCTTGACATATCTCCCACATTGATCACAGGGTCTCCAGAAACGGCATTCAATGAGCCGGGAACTTTTCTGCCTACACTGTCCATTGAGTTGTCCTCAAAACCAGTATACATCCTGCTATATCTCCCACATGGAAAGTGCCAGGTAGGAAATGTAGAGCTTGTTCTCCCTGTCTTTGAGTACTGCTTTCTACTCTCCTGGTTACCTCTTTGCTAACGTTCTCTCGAGAGAGTTGTGCTCCAAACCAAAGCACACCTTGACATATCTCCCACATGGAAAGTGCTATTAGGCAATTGTAGGATTTGATCGCAGTGTCTCTCCAGGAACGGCATTCAGTGAGCCAGGAACTTTTCTGCCTACACTGTCCACTGAGTTGTCCTCAAAACCGATATATATCCTGCTATATCTACTACATGGAAAGTGCCAAGAGAATAATGTAGAGCTTGCTCTCCCTGTCTTTGAGTACTGTTTTCACTGTCCCGGTTACCTCTTTGCTAACATTCTCTTCAGAGCTGCAGTGAAACCAGGAACCATGTGGAGAAGGCACCCACACTGAAAATGACTGGAAGGAACGTTGGGGCTTCTTCTCAGTGTCTCTGACATAGGGTTTCACTGTCCCGGGAAAGTCTCTGCTAACACCCTGCAGAGCGCTGTGCCCAATATACAGAAACGTCTTGCGGTATCTCCTACAGGGAAAGTGCCAGGAGGAATTGTGGAGCTTGTTCTCAGTGTCTCTGAGAATTGATCTGATTATCCCTGTGACCTCTTTGCTAAGACTCTCCAGAGAGCCGTCCTCAAAACCAACACACATCTTGACATATCTCCCACATTGTTCACAGGGTCTCCAGAAACGGCATTCAATGAGCCGGGAACTTTTCTCCCTACACTGTCCATTGAGTTGTCCTCAAAACCAGTATACATCCTGCTATATCTCCCACATGGAAAGTGCCAGGTAGGAAATGTAGAGCTTGTTCTCGCTGGCTTTGAGTACTGCTTTCTACTCTCCTGGTTACCTCTTTGCTAACGTTCTCTCGAGAGAGTTGTGCTCCAAACCAAAGCACACCTTGACATATCTCCCACATGGAAAGTGCTATTAGGCAATTGTAGGATTTGATCGCAGTGTCTCTCCAGGAACGGCATTCAGTGAGCCAGGAACTTTTCTGCCTACACTGTCCACTGAGTTGTCCTCAAAACCGATATATATCCTGCTATATCTACTGCATGGAAAGTGCCAAGAGAATAATGTAGAGCTTGCTCTCCCTGTCTTTGAGTACTGTTTTCACTGTCCCGATGACCTCTTTGCTAACATTCTCTTCAGAGCTGCATTGAAACCAGGAACCATGTGGAGAAGGCACCCACACTGAAAATGCCTGGAAGGAACGTTGGGGCTTCTTCTCAGTGTCTCTGACATAGGAACCATGTGGAGAAGGCACCCACACTGAAAGTGCCTGGAAGGAACGTTGGGGCTTCTTCTCAATGTCTCTGACATAGGGTTTCACTGTCCCGGGAAAGTCTCTGCTAACACCCTGCAGAGCGCTGTGCCCAATATACAGAAACGTCTTGCGGTATCTCCTACAGGGAAAGTGCCAGGAGGAATTGTGGAGCTTGTTCTCAGTGTCTCTGAGAATTGCTCTGATTATCCGTGTGACCTCTTTGCTAAGACTCTCCAGAGAGCCGTCCTCAAAACCAACACACATCTTGACATATCTCCCTCATTGATCACAGGGTCTCCAGAAACGGCATTCAATGAGCCGGTAACTTTTCTGCCTACACTGTCCATTGAGTTGTCCTCAAAACCAATTTACATCCTGCTATATCTCCCACATGGAAAGTGCCAGGAGGGAAAAGTGAGGATTATGCTTAGACTTTCTCGGAACTGCTTCAAATCAACTAGATATCTTTGTGCTGTAAATATCCCAACAGCCAAACGCAAAAGCAGCAAACATCTCGCTGTATGTCCCACATCCAAAGTGCCAAGAGAGAGCTTGCTCTCCCTGTCTTTGAGTACTGTTTTCACTGTCCCGGTTACCTCTTTGCTAACATTCTCTTCAGAGCTGCAGTGAAACCAGGAACCATGTGGAGAAGGCACCCACACTGAAAATGCCTGGAAGGAATGTTGGGGCTTCTTCTCAGTGTCTCTGACATAGGGTTTCACTGTCCCGGGAAAGTCTCTGCTAACACCCTGCAGAGCGCTGTGCCCAATATACAGAAACGTCTTGCGGTATCTCCTACAGGGAAAGTGCCAGGAGGAATTGTGGAGCTTGGTCTCAGTGTCTCTGAGAATTGATCTGATTATCCCTGTGACCTCTTTGCTAAGACTCTCCAGAGAGCCGTCCTCAAAACCAACACACATCTTGACATATCTCCCTCATTGATCGCAGGGTCTCCAGGAACGGCATTCAAGGAGACAGGAACTTTTCTCCCTACACTGTCCATTGAGTTGTCCTCAAAACCAATATACATCCTGCTATATCTCCCACATGGAAAGTGCCAGGAGGGAAAAGTGAGGATTATGCTTAGACTTTCTCGGAACTGCTTCAAATCAACTAGATATCTTTGTGCTGTAAATCTCCCAACAGCCAAATGCAAAAGCAGCAAACATCTCGCTGTATGTCCCACATCGAAAGTGCCAAGAGAGTAATGTAGAGCTTGCTCTCCCTGTCTTTGAGTACTGTTTTCACTGTCCCGATGACCTCTTTGCTAACATTCTCTTCAGAGCTGCAGTGAAACCAGGAACCATGTGGAGAAGGCACCCACACTGAAAATGCCTGGAAGGAACGTTGGGGCTTCTTCTCAGTGTCTCTGACATAGGGTTTCACTGTCCCGGGAAAGTCTCTGCTAACACCCTGCAGAGCGCTGTGCCCAATATACAGAAACGTCTTGCGGTATCTCCTACAGGGAAAGTGCCAGGAGGAATTGTCGAGCTTGGTCTCAGTGTCTCTGAGAATTGCTCTGATTATCCGTGTGACCTCTTTGCTAAGACTCTCCAGAGAGCCGTCCTCAAAACCAACACACGTTTTGACATATCTCCCACATTGATCACAGGGTCTCCAGGAACGGCATTCAATGAGCCAGGAAATTTTCTCCCTACACTGTCTATTGAGTTGTCCTCAAAACCAGTATACATCCTGCTATATCTCCCACATGGAAAGTGCCAGGTAGGAAATGTAGAGCTTGTTCTCCCTGTCTTTGAGTACTGCTTTCTACTCTCCCGGTTACCTCTTTGCTAACGTTCTCTCGAGAGAGTTGTGCTCCAAACCAAAGCACACCTTGACATATCTCCCACATGGAAAGTCCTATTAGGCAATTGTAGGATTTGATCGCAGTGTCTCTCCAGGAATGGCATTCAGTGAGCCAGGAACTTTTCTGCCTACACTGTCCACTGAGTTGTCCTCAAAACCGATATATATCCTGCTATATCTACTACATGGAAAGTGCCAAGAGAATAATGTAGAGCTTGCTCTCCCTGTCTTTGAGTACTGTTTTCACTGTCCCGATGACCTCTTTGCTAACATTCTCTTCAGAGCTGCAGTGAAACCAGGAACCATGTGGAGAAGGCACCCACACTGAAAATGCCTGGAAGGAACGTTGGGGCTTCTTCTCAGTGTCTCTGACATAGGGTTTCACTGTCCCGGGAAAGTCTCTGCTAACACCCTGCAGAGCGCTGTGCCCAATATACAGAAACGTCTTGCGGTATCTCCTACAGGGAAAGTGCCAGGAGGAATTGTGGAGCTTGGTCTCAGTGTCTCTGAGAATTGCTCTGATTATCCCTGTGACCTCTTTGCTAAGACTCTCCAGAGAGCCGTCCTCAAAACCAACACACATCTTGACATATCTCCCTCATTGATCGCAGGGTCTCCAGGAACGGCATTGAAGGAGCCAGGAACTTTTCTCCCTACACTGTCCATTGAGTTGTCCGCAAAACCGATATATATCCTGCTATATCTACTACATGGAAAGTGCCAAGAGAATAATGTAGAGCTTGCTCTCCCTGTCTTTGGGTACTGTTTTCACTGTCCCGATGACCTCTTTGCTAACATTCTCTTCAGAGCTGCAGTGAAACCAGGAACCATGTGGAGAAGGCACCCACACTGAAAATGCCTGGAAGGAACGTTGGGGCTTCTTCTCAGTGTCTCTGACATAGGGTTTCACTGTCCCGGGAAAGTCTCTGCTAACACCCTGCAGAGCGCTGTGCCCAATATACAGAAACGTCTTGCGGTATCTCCTACAGGGAAAGGGCCAGGAGGGAATTGTGGAGCTTGTTCTCAGTGTCTCTGAGAATTGCTCTGATTATCCGTGTGACCTCTTTGCTAAGACTCTCCAGAGAGCCGTCCTCAAAACCAACACACGTGTTGACATATCTCCCACATTGATCACAGGGTCTCCAGAAACGGCATACAATGAGCCAGGAACTTTCCTGCCTACACTGTCCATTGAGTTGTCCTCAAAACCAGTATACATCCTGCTATATCTCCCACATGGAAAGTGCCAGGTAGGAAATGTAGAGCTTGTTCTCCCTGGCTTTGAGTACTGCTTTCTACTCTCCCGGTTACCTCTTTGCTAACTTTCTCTCGAGAGAGTTGTGCTCCAAACCAAAGCACACCTTGACATATCTCCCACATGGAAAGTGCTATTAGGCAATTGTAGGATATGATCGCAGTGTCTCTCCAGGAACGGCATTCAGTGAGCCAGGAACTTTTCTGCCTACACTGTCCACTGAGTTGTCCTCAAAACCGATATATATCCTGCTATATCTACTACATGGAAAGTGCCAAGAGAATAATGTAGAGCTTGCTCTCCCTGTCTTTGAGTACTGTTTTCACTGTCCCGATGACCTCTTTGCTAACATTCTCTTCAGAGCTGCAGTGAAACCAGGAACCATGTGGAGAAGGCACCCACACTGAAAATGCCTGGAAGGAACGTTGGGGCTTCTTCTCAGTGTCTCTGACATAGGGTTTCACTGTCCCGGGAAAGTCTCTGCTAACACCCTGCAGAGCGCTGTGCCCAATATACAGAAACGTCTTGCGGTATCTCCTACAGGGAAAGTGCCAGGAGGAATTGTGGAGCTTGGTCTCAGTGTCTCTGAGAACTGCTCTGATTATCCGTGTGACCTCTTTGCTAAGACTCTCCAGAGAGCCGTCCTCAAAACAAACACACATCTTGACATATCTCCCACATTGATCGCAGTGTCTCCAGCAACGGCATTCAAGGAGACAGGAACTTTTCTCCCTACACTGTCCATTGAGTTGTCCTCAAAACCAATTTACATCCTGCTATATCTCCCACATGGAAAGTGCCAGGAGGGAAAAGTGAGGATTATGCTTAGACTTTCTCGGAACTGCTTCAAATCAACTAGATATCTTTGTGCTGTAAATCTCCCAACAGCCAAACGCAAAAGCAGCAAACATCTCGCTGTATGTCCCACATCCAAAGTGCCAAGAGAGAGCTTGCTCTCCCTGTCTTTGAGTACTGTTTTCACTGTCCCGGTTACCTCTTTGCTAACATTCTCTTCAGAGCTGCAGTGAAACCAGGAACCATGTGGAGAAGGCACCCACACTGAAAATGCCTGGAAGGAATGTTGGGGCTTCTTCTCAGTGTCTCTGACATAGGGTTTCACTGTCCCGGGAAAGTCTCTGCTAACACCCTGCAGAGCGCTGTGCCCAATATACAGAAACGTCTTGCGGTATCTCCTACAGGGAAAGTGCCAGGAGGAATTGTGGAGCTTGGTCTCAGTGTCTCTGAGAATTGATCTGATTATCCCTGTGACCTCTTTGCTAAGACTCTCCAGAGAGCCGTCCTCAAAACCAACACACATCTTGACATATCTCCCTCATTGATCGCAGGGTCTCCAGGAACGGCATTCAAGGAGACAGGAACTTTTCTCCCTACACTGTCCATTGAGTTGTCCTCAAAACCAATATACATCCTGCTATATCTCCCACATGGAAAGTGCCAGGAGGGAAAAGTGAGGATTATGCTTAGACTTTCTCGGAACTGCTTCAAATCAACTAGATATCTTTGTGCTGTAAATCTCCCAACAGCCAAACGCAAAAGCAGCAAACATCTCACTGTATGTCCCACATCCAAAGTGCCAAGAGAGTAATGTAGAGCTTGCTCTCCCTGTCTTTGAGTACTGTTTTCACTGTCCCGATGACCTCTTTGCTAACATTCTCTTCAGAGCTGCAGTGAAACCAGGAACCATGTGGAGAAGGCACCCACACTGAAAATGCCTGGAAGGAACGTTGGGGCTTCTTCTCAGTGTCTCTGACATAGGGTTTCACTGTCCCGGGAAAGTCTCTGCTAACACCCTGCAGAGCGCTGTGCCCAATATACAGAAACGTCTTGCGGTATCTCCTACAGGGAAAGTGCCAGGAGGAATTGTGGAGCTTGGTCTCAGTGTCTCTGAGAATTGCTCTGATTATCCCTGTGACCTCTTTGCTAAGACTCTCCAGAGAGCCGTCCTCAAAACCAACACACGTTTTGACATATCTCCCTCATTGATCGCAGGGTCTCCAGGAACGGCATTCAAGGAGACAGGAACTTTTCTCCCTACACTGTCCATTGAGTTGTCCTCAAAACCAATATACATCCTGCTATATCTCCCACATGGAAAGTGCCAGGAGGGAAAAGTGAGGATTATGCTTAGACTTTCTCGGAACTGCTTCAAATCAACTAGATATCTTTGTGCTGTAAATCTCCCAACAGCCAAACGCAAAAGCAGCAAACATCTCGCTGTATGTCCCACATCGAAAGTGCCAAGAGAGTAATGTAGAGCTTGCTCTCCCTGTCTTTGAGTACTGTTTTCACTGTCCCGATGACCTCTTTGCTAACATTCTCTTCAGAGCTGCAGTGAAACCAGGAACCATGTGGAGAAGGCACCCACACTGAAAATGCCTGGAAGGAACGTTGGGGCTTCTTCTCAGTGTCTCTGACATAGGGTTTCACTGTCCCGGGAAAGTCTCTGCTAACACCCTGCAGAGCGCTGTGCCCAATATACAGAAACGTCTTGCGGTATCTCCTACAGGGAAAGTGCCAGGAGGAATTGTGGAGCTTGGTCTCAGTGTCTCTGAGAATTGCTCTGATTATCCCTGTGACCTCTTTGCTAAGACTCTCCAGAGAGCCGTCCTCAAAACCAACACACGTTTTGACATATCTCCCACATTGATCACAGGGTCTCCAGGAACGGCATTCAATGAGCCAGGAACTTTTCTCCCTACACTGTCCATTGAGTTGTCCTCAAAACCAGTATACATACTGCTATATCTCCCACATGGAAAGTGCCAGGTAGGAAATGTAGAGCTTGTTCTCCCTGTCTTTGAGTACTGCTTTCTACTCTCCCGGTTACCTCTTTGCTAACGTTCTCTCGAGAGAGTTGTGCTCCAAACCAAAGCACACCTTGACATATCTCCCACATGGAAAGTGCTATTAGGCAATTGTAGGATTTGATCGCAGTGTCTCTCCAGGAATGGCATTCAGTGAGCCAGGAACTTTTCTGCCTACACTGTCCACTGAGTTGTCCTCAAAACCGATATATATCCTGCTATATCTACTACATGGAAAGTGCCAAGAGAATAATGTAGAGCTTGCTCTCCCTGTCTTTGAGTACTGTTTTCACTGTCCCGATGACCTCTTTGCTAACATTCTCTTCAGAGCTGCAGTGAAACCAGGAACCATGTGGAGAAGGCACCCACACTGAAAATGCCTGGAAGGAACGTTGGGGCTTCTTCTCAGTGTCTCTGACATAGGGTTTCACTGTCCCGGGAAAGTCTCTGCTAACACCCTGCAGAGCGCTGTGCCCAATATACAGAAACGTCTTGCGGTATCTCCTACAGGGAAAGTGCCAGGAGGAATTGTGGAGCTTGGTCTCAGTGTCTCTGAGAATTGCTCTGATTATCCCTGTGACCTCTTTGCTAAGACTCTCCAGAGAGCCGTCCTCAAAACCAACACACATCTTGACATATCTCCCTCATTGATCGCAGGGTCTCCAGGAACGGCATTGAAGGAGCCAGGAACTTTTCTCCCTACACTGTCCATTGAGTTGTCCGCAAAACCGATATATATCCTGCTATATCTACTACATGGAAAGTGCCAAGAGAATAATGTAGAGCTTGCTCTCCCTGTCTTTGAGTACTGTTTTCACTGTCCCGATGACCTCTTTGCTAACATTCTCTTCAGAGCTGCAGTGAAACCAGGAACCATGTGGAGAAGGCACCCACACTGAAAATGCCTGGAAGGAACGTTGGGGCTTCTTCTCAGTGCCTCTGACATAGGGTTTCACTGTCCCGGGAAAGTCTCTGCTAACACCCTGCAGAGCGCTGTGCCCAATATACAGAAACGTCTTGCGGTATCTCCTACAAGGAAAGGGCCAGGAGGGAATTGTGGAGCTTGTTCTCAGTGTCTCTGAGAATTGCTCTGATTATCCGTGTGACCTCTTTGCTAAGACTCTCCAGAGAGCCGTCCTCAAAACCAACACACGTGTTGACATATCTCCCACATTGATCACAGGGTCTCCAGAAACGGCATTCAATGAGCCGGGAACTTTTCTCCCTACACTGTCCATTGAGTTGTCCTCAAAACCAGTATACATCCTGCTATATCTCCCACATGGAAAGTGCCAGGTAGGAAATGTAGAGCTTGTTCTCCCTGTCTTTGAGTACTGCTTTCTACTCTCCCTGTTACCTCTTTGCTAACTTTCTCTCGAGAGAGTTGTGCTCCAAACCAAAGCACACCTTGACATATCTCCCACATTGATCGCAGTGTCTACAGGAACCGCATTCAATGAGCTCCCTACACTGTCCATTGAGTTGTCCTCAAAACCAATATACATCCTGCTATATCTCCCACATGGAAAGTGCCAGGAGGGAAAAGTGAGAATTATGCTTAGACATTCTCGGAACTGCTTCAAATCAACTAGATATCTTTGTGCTGTAAATCTCCCAACAGCCAAACGCAAAAGCAGCAAACATCTCGCTATATGTCCCACATACAAAGTGCCAAGAGAGTAATGTAGAGCTTGCTCTCCCTGTCTTTGAGTACAGTTTTCAGTGTCCCGGTTACCTCTTTGCTAACATTCTCTTCAGAGCTGCAGTGAAACCAGGAACCATGTGGAGAAGGACCAGGGCTTCTTCTCAGTGTCTCTGACATAGGGTTTCACTGTCCCGGGAAAGTCTCTGCTAACACCCTGCAGAGCGCTGTGCCCAATATACAGAAACGTCTTGCGGTATCTCCTACAGGGAAAGTGCCAAGAGGGAATTGTCGAGCTTCTTCTCAGTGTCTCTGAGAATTGCTCTGATTATCCGTGTGACCTCTTTGCTAAGACTCTCCAGAGAGCCGTCCTCAAAACCAACACACGTGTTGACATATCTCCCACATTGATCACAGGGTCTCCAGGAACGGCATTCAATGAGTCAGGAACTTTTCTCCCTACACTGTCCATTGAGTTGTCCTCAAAACCAATATACATCCTGCTACAGAAACGTCTTGCGGTATCTCCTACAAGGAAAGTGCCAAGAGGGAATTGTCGATCTTGTTCTCAGTGTCTCTCACCCTGCAGAGCGCTGTGTCCTATAAACACAAAAATCTTGCGCTATCTCCAACATGTAAAGTGCCAGGAGAGAATTTCAGGAATTCATCGCAGTGCCTCCAAGAATGGCATTCAATGTGCCAGAAACTTTCCTGCGTACAGTCTCCAGGGAGATTTCCTCAAAACCAATAAGCATCCCGCTATATGTCCTAAATGGAAAGTGTCAGGAGGGAAATATAGGACTTGCTCTGCCTATCTTTGAATACTGCTTTCTACTCTCCTGGTTAAGTCTTTGCTAACATTCTCTCCAGGGAGTTGCCCTCAAAACCAACACACATCTTGACATATCTCCCACATGGAAAGTGCCAGCAGGGAAAAATGGGGACTGTTCTTAGACTCGATTGGATCTGCTTCAAGTCACCTAGTTATCTCCTTGCCTACATTCTTCAAAGAGATAGGTGCAAAACAATCAAAAAATCATCTTGCTGTGTCTCCAACATGGAAAGTGCCAGGAGGGAATTCTAGGGCTTGTTCCCAGTGTCTCTCAGAATTGTTCTCATGACCACGGCTACATCTCTGCTAAGACACTTGCATTGCCCAGAGACCTACGACATCTCTGGGCGTGGAACTAGTCTCCAGACATATGGCCATTTTTGTGCCTGGCGCGGCGCCAAGTGGGAAAGGGTGGTTTTGAAGCTGAAGGCGCCAGAAAGGCCTGCAGCCCCCAGGTCTGTGGGGCTACGCAAGCGGTTCCCAAAAAGCTTTAGAACAAGGCATTGTTTTCCCTGCTGGCTCTTTGGGCGTGGGACCAACCTCCAGACATATGGCCATTTTTGTGCCTGGCGCGGCGCCAAGTGGGAAAGGGTGGTTTTGAAGCTGAAGGCGCCAAAAAGGCCTGCAGCCCGCAGGTCTGTGGGGCTACGCAAGCGGTTCCCAAAGAGCTTTAGAACAAGGCATTGTTTTCCCTGCTGGCTCTTTGGGCGTGGGACCTATCTGCACACATATGGCCATTTTTGTGCCTGGCGCTGCACCAAGTGGGAAAGGGTGGTTTTGAGGCTGAAGGCAGCAGGAAAGCCTACAGCCCCCAGATCTGTGAGGCTACGCAAGCGGTTCCCAAAGAGCTTTAGAACAAGGCATAGTTTTCCCTGCTGGCTCTTTGGGCGTGGGACCAATCTCCAGACATATGGCCATTTTTGTGCCTGGTGCGGCGCCAAGTGGGAAAGGGTGGTTTTGAGGCGAAGGCAGCAGGAAAGCCTGCAGCCCCCAGATCTGTGGGGCTACGCAAGCGGTTCCCAAAGAGCTTTAGAACAAGGCATAGTTTTCCCTGCTGGCTCTTTGGGCGTGGGACCAATCTCCAGACATATGGCCATTTTTGTGCCTGGCGCTGCACCAAGTGGGAAAGGGTGGTTTTGAGGCTGAAGGCAGCAGGAAAGCCTGCAGCCCGTAGGTCTGTGGGGCTACGCAAGCGGTTCCCAAAGAGCTTTACAACAAGGCATAGTTTTCCCTGCTGGCTCTTTGGGCGTGGGACCAATCTCCAGACATATGGCCATTTTTGTGCCTGGCGCTGCACCAAGTGGGAAAGGGTGGTTTTGAGGCTGAAGGCAGCAGGAAAGCCTGCAGCCCCCAGGTCTGTGGGGCTACGCAAGCGGTTCCCAAAGAGCTTTAGAACAAGGCATAGTTTTCCCTGCTGGCTCTTTGGGCGTGGGACCAATCTCCAGACATATGGCCATTTTTGTGCCTGGCGCGGCGCCAAGTGGGAAAGGGTGGTTTTGAAGCTGAAGGCGCCAGAAAGGCCTGCAGCCCCCAGGTCTGTGGGGCTACGCAAGCGGTTCTCAAAGAGCTTTAGAACAAGGCATTGTTTTCCCTGCTGGCTCTTTGGGCGTGGGACCAATCTCCAGACATATGGCCATTTTTGTGCCTGGCGCGGCGCCAAGTGGGAAAGGGTGGTTTTGAGGCTGAAGGCAGCAGGAAAGCCTGCAGCCCCCAGATCTGTGAGGCTACGTAAGCGGTTCCCAAAGAGCTTTAGAACAAGGCATAGTTTTCCTGGTGGCTCTTTGGGCGTGGGACCAATCTCCAGACATATGGCCATTTTTGTGCCTGGCGCGGCGCCAAGTGGGAAAGGGTGCTTTTGAGGCTGAAGGCAGCAGGAAAGCCTGCAGACCCCAGGTCTGTGGGGCTACGCAAGCGGTTCCCAAAAAGCTTTAGAACAAGGCATAGTTTTCCCTGCTGGCTCTTTGGGCGTGGGACCAACCTCCAGCCATATGGCCATTTTTGTGCCTGGCGCGGCGCCAAGTGGGAAAGGGTGGTTTTGAAGCTGAAGGCGCCAAAAAGGCCTGCAGCCCCCAGGTCTGTGGGGCTACGCAAGCGGTTCCCAAAGAGCTTTAGAACAAGGCATTGTTTTCCCTGCTGGCTCTTTGGGCGTGGGACCAACCTCCAGACATATGGCCATTTTTGTGCCTGGCGCTGCACCAAGTGGGAAAGGGTGGTTTTGAGGCTGAAGGCAGCAGGAAAGCCTACAGCCCCCAGATCTGTGAGGCTACGCAAGCGGTTCCCAAAGAGCTTTAGAACAAGGCATAGTTTTCCCTGCTGGCTCTTTGGGCGTGGGACCAATCTCCAGACATATGGCCATTTTTGTGCCTGGCGCTGCACCAAGTGGGAAAGGGTGGTTTTGAGGCTGAAGGCAGCAGGAAAGCCTGCAGCCCCCAGGTCTGTGGGGCTACGCAAGTGGTTCCCAAAGAGCTTTAGAACAAGGCATAGTTTTCCCTGCTGGCTCTTTGGGCGTGGGACCAATCTCCAGACATATGGCCATTTTTGTGCCTGGCGCTGCACCAAGTGGGAAAGGGTGGTTTTGAGGCTGAAGGCAGCAGGAAAGCCTGCAGCCCCCAGGTCTGTGGGGCTACGCAAGCGGTTGCCAAAGAGCTTTAGAACAAGGCATAGTTTTCCCTGCTGGCTCTTTGGGCGTGGGACCAATCTCCAGACATATGGCCATTTTTGTGCCTGGCGCGGCGCCAAGTGGGAAAGGGTGCTTTTGAGGCTGAAGGCAGCAGGAAAGCCTGCAGCCCCCAGGTCTGTGAGGCTACGCAAGCGGTTCCCAAAAAGCTTTAGAACAAGGCATAGTTTTCCCTGATGGCTCTTTGGGCGTGGGACCAACCTCCAGACATATGGCCATTTTTGTGCCTGGCGCGGCGCCAAGTGGGAAAGGGTGGTTTTGAAGCTGAAGGCGCCAGAAAGGCCTGCAGCCCCCAGGTCTGTGGGGCTACGCAAGCGGTTCTCAAAGAGCTTTAGAACAAGGCGTTGTTTTCCCTGCTGGCTCTTTGGGCGTGGGACCAATCTCCAGACATATGGCCATTTTTGTGCCTGGCGCGGCGCCAAGTGGGAAAGGGTGGTTTTGAGGCTGAAGGCAGCAGGAAAGCCTGCAGCCCCCAGGTCTGTGGGGCTACGCAGGCGGTTCCCAAAGAGCTTTAGAACAAGGCATAGTTTTCCCTGCTGGCTCTTTGGGCGTGGGACCAATCTCCAGACATATGGCCATTTTTGTGCCTGGCGCTGCACCAAGTGGGAAAGGGTGGTTTTGAGGCTGAAGGCAGCAGGAAAGCCTGCAGCCCCCAGATCTGTGAGGCTACGCAAGCGGTTCCCAAAGAGCTTTAGAACAAGGCATAGTTTTCCCTGCTGGCTCTTTGGGCGTGGGACCAACCTCCAGACATATGGCCATTTTTGTGCCTGGCGCGGCGCCAAGTGGGAAAGGGTGGTGTCGAGGCTGAAGGCAGCAGGAAGGCCAGCAGCCCGTAGGTCTGTGGGGCTACGCAGGCGGTTCCCAAAGAGCTTTAGAACAAGGCATAGTTTTCCCTGCTGGCTTTTTGGGTGTGGGACCAGTCTGCAGACATATGTAAATTTTGAATGCTGGCACCGCGCCAAGTGGGAAAGGGCGGTTTTGATGCTGAAGGCAGCAGGAAATCCTGCAGCCCCCAGGTCTGTGGGGCTACGCAAGCGGTTCCCAAAGAGCTTAAGAACAAGGCATAGTTTTCCCTGCTGGCTCTTTGGGCGTGGGACCAATCTCCAGACATATGGCCATTTTTGTGCCTGGTGCGGCGCCAAGTGGGAAAGGGTGGTTTTGAGGCGAAGGCAGCAGGAAAGCCTGCAGCCCCCAGATCTGTGGGGCTACGCAAGCGGTTCCCAAAGAGCTTTAGAACAAGGCATAGTTTTCCCTGCTGGCTCTTTGGGCGTGGGACCAATCTCCAGACATATGGCCATTTTTGTGCCTGGCGCGGCGCCAAGTGGGAAAGGGTGCTTTTGAGGCTGAAGGCAGCAGGAAAGCCTGCAGCCCCCAGGTCTGTGAGGCTACGCAAGCGGTTCCCAAAAAGCTTTAGAACAAGGCATAGTTTTCCCTGATGGCTCTTTGGGCGTGGGACCAACCTCCAGACATATGGCCATTTTTGTGCCTGGCGCGGCGCCAAGTGGGAAAGGGTGGTTTTGAAGCTGAAGGCGCCAGAAAGGCCTGCAGCCCCCAGGTCTGTGGGGCTACGCAAGCGGTTCTCAAAGAGCTTTAGAACAAGGCGTTGTTTTCCCTGCTGGCTCTTTGGGCGTGGGACCAATCTCCAGACATATGGCCATTTTTGTGCCTGGCGCGGCGCCAAGTGGGAAAGGGTGGTTTTGAGGCTGAAGGCAGCAGGAAAGCCTGCAGCCCCCAGGTCTGTGGGGCTACGCAGGCGGTTCCCAAAGAGCTTTAGAACAAGGCATAGTTTTCCCTGCTGGCTCTTTGGGCGTGGGACCAATCTCCAGACATATGGCCATTTTTGTGCCTGGCGCTGCACCAAGTGGGAAAGGGTGGTTTTGTGGCTGAAGGCAGCAGGAAAGCCTGCAGCCCCCAGATCTGTGAGGCTACGCAAGCGGTTCCCAAAGAGCTTTAGAACAAGGCATAGTTTTCCCTGCTGGCTCTTTGGGCGTGGGACCAACCTACAGACATATGGCCATTTTTGTGCCTGGCGCGGCGCCAAGTGGGAAAGGGTGGTTTTGAAGCTGAAGGCGCCAAAAAGGCCTGCAGCCCCCAGGTCTGTGGGGCTACGCAAGCGGTTCCCAAAGAGCTTTAGAACAAGGCATAGTTTTCCCTGCTGGCTCTTTGGGCGTGGGACCAACCTCCAGACATATGGCCATTTTTGTGCCTGGCGCGGCGCCAAGTGGGAAAGGGTGGTGTCGAGGCTGAAGGCAGCAGGAAGGCCAGCAGCCCGTAGGTCTGTGGGGCTACGCAGGCGGTTCCCAAAGAGCTTTAGAACAAGGCATAGTTTTCCCTGCTGGCTCTTTGGGTGTGGGACCAGTCTGCAGACATATGTAAATTTTGAATGCTGGCACCGCGCCAAGTGGGAAAGGGCGGTTTTGATGCTGAAGGCAGCAGGAAATCCTGCAGCCCCCAGGTCTGTGGGGCTACGCAAGCGGTTCCCAAAGAGCTTTAGAACAAGGCATAGTTTTCCCTGCTGGCTCTTTGGGCGTGGGACCAATCTCCAGACATATGGCCATTTTTGTGCCTGGTGCGGCGCCAAGTGGGAAAGGGTGGTTTTGAGGCGAAGGCAGCAGGAAAGCCTACAGCCCCCAGATCTGTGGGGCTACGCAAGCGGTTCCCAAAGAGCTTTAGAACAAGGCATAGTTTTCCCTGCTGGCTCTTTGGGCGTGGGACCAATCTCCAGACATATGGCCATTTTTGTGCCTGGCGCTGCACCAAGTGGGAAAGGGTGGTTTTGAGGCTGAAGGCAGCAGGAAAGCCTGCAGCCCGTAGGTCTGTGGGCCTACGCAAGCGGTTCCCAAAGAGCTTTAGAACAAGGCATAGTTTTCCCTGCTGGCTCTTTGGGCGTGGGACCAATCTCCAGACATATGGCCATTTTTGTGCCTGGCGCTGCACCAAGTGGGAAAGGGTGGTTTTGAGGCTGAAGGCAGCAGGAAAGCCTGCAGCCCCCAGGTCTGTGGGGCTACGCAAGCGGTTCCCAAAGAGCTTTAGAACAAGGCATAGTTTTCCCTGCTGGCTCTTTGGGCGTGGGACCAATCTCCAGACATATGGCCATTTTTGTGCCTGGCGCGGCGCCAAGTGGGAAAGGGTGATTTTGAGGCTGAAGGCAGCAGGAAAGCCTGCAGCCCCCAGGTCTGTGGGGCTACGCAAGCGGTTCCCAAAGAGCTTTAGAACAAGGCATAGTTTTCCCTGCTGGCTCTTTGGGCGTGGGACCAACCTCCAGACATATGGCCATTTTTGTGCCTGGCGCGGCGCCAAGTGGGAAAGGGTGGTTTTGAAGCTGAAGGCGCCAGAAAGGCCTGCAGCCCCCAGGTCTGTGGGGCTACGCAAGCGGTTCTCAAAGAGCTTTAGAACAAGGCATTGTTTTCCCTGCTGGCTCTTTGGGCGTGGGACCAATCTCCAGACATATGGCCATTTTTGTGCCTGGCGCGGCGCCAAGTGGGAAAGGGTGGTTTTGAGGCTGAAGGCAGCAGGAAAGCCTGCAGCCCCAGATCTGTGAGGCTACGTAAGCGGTTCCCAAAGAGCTTTAGAACAAGGCATAGTTTTCCTGGTGGCTCTTTGGGCGTGGGACCAATCTCCAGACATATGGCCATTTTTGTGCCTGGCGCGGCGCCAAGTGGGAAAGGGTGGTTTTGAGGCTGAAGGCAGCAGGAAAGCCTGCAGCCCCCAGGTCTGTGGGGCTACGCAAGCGGTTCCCAAAAAGCTTTAGAACAAGGCATAGTTTTCCCTGCTGGCTCTTTGGACGTGGGACCAACCTCCAGCCATATGGCCATTTTTGTGCCTGGCGCGGCGCCAAGTGGGAAAGGGTGGTTTTGAAGCTGAAGGCGCCAAAAAGGCCTGCAGCCCCCAGGTCTGTGGGGCTACGCAAGCGGTTCCCAAAGAGCTTTAGAACAAGGCATTGTTTTCCCTGCTGGCTCTTTGGGCGTGGGACCTATCTGCACACATATGGCCATTTTTGTGCCTGGCGCTGCACCAAGTGGGAAAGGGTGGTTTTGAGGCTGAAGGCAGCAGGAAAGCCTACAGCCCCCAGATCTGTGAGGCTACGCAAGCGGTTCCCAAAGAGCTTTAGAACAAGGCATAGTTTTCCCTGCTGGCTCTTTGGGCGTGGGACCAATCTCCAGACATATGGCCATTTTTGTGCCTGGCGCTGCACCAAGTGGGAAAGGGTGGTTTTGAGGCTGAAGGCAGCAGGAAAGCCTGCAGCCCCCAGGTCTGTGGGGCTACGCAAGCGGTTCCCAAAGAGCTTTAGAACAAGGCATAGTTTTCCCTGCTGGCTCTTTGGGCGTGGGACCAATCTCCAGACATATGGCCATTTTTGTGCCTGGCGCTGCACCAAGTGGGAAAGGGTGGTTTTGAGGCTGAAGGCAGCAGGAAAGCCTGCAGCCCCCAGGTCTGTGGGGCTACGCAAGCGGTTCCCAAAGAGCTTTAGAACAAGGCATAGTTTTCCCTGCTGGCTCTTTGGGCGTGGGACCAATCTCCAGACATATGGCCATTTTTGTGCCTGGCGCGGCGCCAAGTGGGAAAGGGTGGTGTCAAGGCTGACGGCAGCAGGAAAGCCTGCAGCCCCCAGGTCTGTGAGGCTACGCAAGCGGTTCCCAAAAAGCTTTAGAACAAGGCATAGTTTTCCCTGATGGCTCTTTGGGCGTGGGACCAACCTCCAGACATATGGCCATTTTTGTGCCTGGCGCGGCGCCAAGTGGGAAAGGGTGGTTTTGAAGCTGAAGGCGCCAGAAAGGCCTGCAGCCCCCAGGTCTGTGGGGCTACGCAAGCGGTTCTCAAAGAGCTTTAGAACAAGGCATAGTTTTCCCTGCTGGCTCTTTGGGCGTGGGACCAATCTCCAGACATATGGCCATTTTTGTGCCTGGCGCGGCGCCAAGTGGGAAAGGGTGGTTTTGAGGCTGAAGGCAGCAGGAAAGCCTGCAGCCCCCAGAGCTGTGGGGCTACGCAGGCGGTTCCCAAAGAGCTTTAGAACAAGGCATAGTTTTCCCTGCTGGCTCTTTGGGCGTGGGACCAATCTCCAGACATATGGCCATTTTTGTGCCTGGCGCTGCACCAAGTGGGAAAGGGTGGTTTTGAGGCTGAAGGCAGCAGGAAAGCCTGCAGCCCCCAGATCTGTGAGGCTACGCAAGCGGTTCCCAAAGAGCTTTAGAACAAGGCATAGTTTTCCCTGCTGGCTCTTTGGGCGTGGGACCAACCTACAGACATATGGCCATTTTTGTGCCTGGCGCGGCGCCAAGTGGGAAAGGGTGGTTTTGAAGCTGAAGGCGCCAAAAAGGCCTGCAGCCCCCAGGTCTGTGGGGCTACGCAAGCGGTTCCCAAAGAGCTTTAGAACAAGGCATAGTTTTCCCTGATGGCTCTTTGGGCGTGGGACCAACCTCCAGACATATGGCCATTTTTGTGCCTGGCGAGGCGCCAAGTGGGAAAGGGTGGTGTCGAGGCTGAAGGCAGCAGGAAGGCCAGCAGCCCGTAGGTCTGTGGGGCTACGCAGGCGGTTCCCAAAGAGCTTAAGAACAAGGCATAGTTTTCCCTGCTGGCTCTTTGGGTGTGGGACCAGTCTGCAGACATATGTAAATTTTGAATGCTGGCACCGCGCCAAGTGGGAAAGGGCGGTTTTGATGCTGAAGGCAGCAGGAAATCCTGCAGCCCCCAGGTCTGTGGGGCTACGCAAGCGGTTCCCAAAGAGCTTTAGAACAAGGCATAGTTTTCCCTGCTGGCTCTTTGGGCATGGGACCAATCTCCAGACATATGGCCACTTTTGTGCCTGGCGCTTCACCAAGTGGGAAAGGGTGGTTTTGAGGCTGCAGGCAGCAGGAAAGCCTGCAGCCCCCAGGTCTGTGGGGCTACGCAAGCGGTTCCCAAAGAGCTTTAGAACAAGGCATAGTTTTCCCTGCTGGCTCTTTGGGCGTGGGACCAATCTCCAGACATATGGCCATTTTTGTGCCTGGCGCGGAGCCAAGTGGGAAAGGGTGGTTTTGAGGCTGAAGGCAGCAGGAAAGCCTGCAGCCCCCAGATCTGTGAGGCTACGTAAGCGGTTCCCAAAAAGCTTTAGAACAAGGCATAGTTTTCCCTGCTGGCTCTTTGGGCGTGGGACCAATCTCCAGCCATATGGCCATTTTTGTGCCTGGCGCGGCGCCAAGTGGGAAAGGGTGGTTTTGAAGCTGAAGGCGCCAAAAAGGCCTGCAGCCCCCAGGTCTGTGGGGCTACGCAAGCGGTTCCCAAAGAGCTTTAGAACAAGGCATTGTTTTCCCTGCTGGCTCTTTGGGCGTGGGACCAATCTCCAGACATATGGCCATTTTTGTGCCTGGCGCCGCACCAAGTGGGAAAGGGTGGTTTTGAGGCTGAAGGCAGCAGGAAAGCCTGCAGCCCCCAGGTCTGTGGGGCTACGCAAGCGGTTCCCAAAGAGCTTTAGAACAAGGCATAGTTTTCCCTGCTGGCTCTTTGGGCGTGGGACCAACCTCCAGACATATGGCCATTTTTGTGCCTGGCGCGGCGCCAAGTGGGAAAGGGTGGTGTCGAGGCTGAAGGCAGCAGGAAGGCCTGCAGCCCGTAGGTCTGTGGGGCTACGCAAGCGGTTCCCAAAGAGCTTTAGAACAAGGCATAGTTTTCCCTGCTGGCTCTTTGGGCGTGGGACCAATCTGCAGACATATGGCCATTTTTGTGCCTGGCGAGGCGCCAAGTGGGAAAGGGTGGTTTTGAGGCTGAAGGCAGCAGGAAAGCCAGCAGCCCCAAGGTGTGTGGGGCCACGCCAGCAGTTCCCAAAGAGCTTAAGAACAAGCCACAGTTTTCCCTGCTGGCTGTTTGGGTGTGGGACCAGTCTGCAGACATATGTAGATTTTGGATGCTGGCACCGCGCCAAGTGGGAAAGAGTGGTTTTGAGGCTGAAGGCAGCAGGAAAGCCTGCAGCCCCCAGGTCTGTGAGGCTACGCAAGCGGTTCCCAAAGAGCTTTAGAACAAGGCATAGTTTTCCCTGCTGGCTCTTTGGGCGTGGGACCAACCTCCAGACATATGGCCATTTTTGTGCCTGGCGCGGCGCCAAGTGGGAAAGGGTGGTTTTGAAGCTGAAGGCGCCAAAAAGGCCTGCAGCCCCCAGGTCTGTGGGGCTACGCAAGCGGTTCCCAAAGAGCTTTAGAACAAGGCATAGTTTTCCCTGCTGGCTCTTTGGGCGTGGGACCAACCTCCAGACATATGGCCATTTTTGTGCCTGGCGCGGCGCCAAGTGGGAAAGGGTGGTGTCGAGGCTGAAGGCAGCAGGAAGGCCAGCAGCCCGTAGGTCTGTGGGACTACGCAAGTGGTTCCCAAAGAGCTTAAGAACAAGGCATAGTTTTCCCTGCTGGCTCTTTGGGTGTGGGACCAGTCTGCAGACATATGTAAATTTTGAATGCTGGCACCGCGCCAAGTGGGAAAGGGTGGTTTTGATGCTGAAGGCAGCAGGAAATCCTGCAGCCCCCAGGTCTGTGGGGCTACGCAAGCGGTTCCCAAAGAGCTTTAGAACAAGGCATAGTTTTCCCTGCTGGCTCTTTGGGCATGGGACCAATCTCCAGACATATGGCCACTTTTGTGCCTGGCGCTTCACCAAGTGGGAAAGGGTGGTTTTGAGGCTGCAGGCAGCAGGAAAGCCTGCAGCCCCCAGGTCTGTGGGGCTACGCAAGCGGTTCCCAAAGAGCTTTACAACAAGGCATAGTTTTCCCTGCTGGCTCTTTGGGCGTGGGACCAATCTCCAGACATATGGCCATTTTTGTGCCTGGCGCGGAGCCAAGTGGGAAAGGGTGGTTTTGAGGCTGAAGGCAGCAGGAAAGCCTGCAGCCCCCAGATCTGTGAGGCTACGTAAGCGGTTCCCAAAAAGCTTTAGAACAAGGCATAGTTTTCCCTGCTGGCTCTTTGGGCGTGGGACCAATCTCCAGCCATATGGCCATTTTTGTGCCTGGCGCGGCGCCAAGTGGGAAAGGGTGGTTTTGAAGCTGAAGGCGCCAAAAAGGCCTGCAGCCCCCAGGTCTGTGGGGCTACGCAAGCGGTTCCCAAAGAGCTTTAGAACAAGGCATTGTTTTCCCTGCTGGCTCTTTGGGCGTGGGACCAATCTCCAGACATATGGCCATTTTTGTGCCTGGCGCTGCACCAAGTGGGAAAGGGTGGTTTTGAGGCTGAAGGCAGCAGGAAAGCCTGCAGCCCCCAGGTCTGTGGGGCTACGCAAGCGGTTCCCAAAGAGCTTTAGAACAAGGCATAGTTTTCCCTGCTGGCTCTTTGGGCGTGGGACCAACCTCCAGACATATGGCCATTTTTGTGCCTGGCGCGGCGCCAAGTGGGAAAGGGTGGTGTCGAGGCTGAAGGCAGCAGGAAGGCCTGCAGCCCGTAGGTCTCTGGGGCTACGCAAGCGGTTCCCAAAGAGCTTTAGAACAAGGCATAGTTTTCCCTGCTGGCTCTTTGGGCGTGGGACCAATCTCCAGACATATGGCCATTTTTGTGCCTGGCGAGGCGCCAAGTGGGAAAGGGTGGTTTTGAGGCTGAAGGCAGCAGGAAAGCCAGCAGCCCCAAGGTGTGTGGGGCCACGCCAGCAGTTCCCAAAGAGCTTAAGAACAAGCCACAGTTTTCCCTGCTGGCTGTTTGCGTGTGGGACCAGTCTGCAGACATATGTAGATTTTGGATGCTGGCACCGCGCCAAGTGGGAAAGAGTGGTTTTGAGGCTGAAGGCAGCAGGAAAGCCTGCAGCCCCCAGGTCTGTGAGGCTACGCAAGCGGTTCCCAAAAAGCTTTAGAACAAGGCATAGTTTTCCCTGCTGGCTCTTTGGGCGTGGGACCAACCTCCAGACATATGGCCATTTTTGTGCCTGGCGCGGCGCCAAGTGGGAAAGGGTGGTTTTGAAGCTGAAGGCGCCAGAAAGGCCTGCAGCCCCCAGGTCTGTGGGGCTACGCAAGCGGTTCTCAAAGAGCTTTAGAACAAGGCGTTGTTTTCCCTGCTGGCTCTTTGGGCGTGGGACCAATCTCCAGACATATGGCCATTTTTGTGCCTGGCGCTGCACCAAGTGGGAAAGGGTGGTTTTGAGGCTGAAGGCAGCAGGAAAGCCTGCAGCCCCCAGATCTGTGAGGCTACGCAAGCGGTTCCCAAAGAGCTTTAGAACAAGGCATAGTTTTCCCTGCTGGCTCTTTGGGCGTGGGACCAACCTCCAGACATATGGCCATTTTTGTGCCTGGCGCGGCGCCAAGTGGGAAAGGGTGGTTTTGAAGCTGAAGGCGCCAAAAAGGCCTGCAGCCCCCAGGTCTGTGGGGCTACGCAAGCGGTTCCCAAAGAGCTTTAGAAAAAGGCATTGTTTTCCCTGCTGGCTCTTTGGGCGTGGGACCAACCTACAGACATATGGCCATTTTTGTGCCTGGCGCGGCGCCAAGTGGGAAAGGGTGGTTTTGAAGCTGAAGGCGCCAAAAAGGCCTGCAGCCCCCAGGTCTGTGGGGCTACGCAAGCGGTTCCCAAAGAGCTTTAGAACAAGGCATAGTTTTCCCTGATGGCTCTTTGGGCGTGGGACCAACCTCCAGACATATGGCCATTTTTGTGCCTGGCGAGGCGCCAAGTGGGAAAGGGTGGTGTCGAGGCTGAAGGCAGCAGGAAGGCCAGCAGCCCGTAGGTCTGTGGGGCTACGCAGGCGGTTCCCAAAGAGCTTAAGAACAAGGCATAGTTTTCCCTGCTGGCTCTTTGGGTGTGGGACCAGTCTGCAGACATATGTAAATTTTGAATGCTGGCACCGCGCCAAGTGGGAAAGGGCGGTTTTGATGCTGAAGGCAGCAGGAAATCCTGCAGCCCCCAGGTCTGTGGGGCTACGCAAGCGGTTCCCAAAGAGCTTTAGAACAAGGCATAGTTTTCCCTGCTGGCTCTTTGGGCATGGGACCAATCTCCAGACATATGGCCACTTTTGTGCCTGGCGCTTCACCAAGTGGGAAAGGGTGGTTTTGAGGCTGCAGGCAGCAGGAAAGCCTGCAGCCCCCAGGTCTGTGGGGCTACGCAAGCGGTTCCCAAAGAGCTTTAGAACAAGGCATAGTTTTCCCTGCTGGCTCTTTGGGCGTGGGACCAATCTCCAGACATATGGCCATTTTTGTGCCTGGCGCGGAGCCAAGTGGGAAAGGGTGGTTTTGAGGCTGAAGGCAGCAGGAAAGCCTGCAGCCCCCAGATCTGTGAGGCTACGTAAGCGGTTCCCAAAAAGCTTTAGAACAAGGCATAGTTTTCCCTGCTGGCTCTTTGGGCGTGGGACCAATCTCCAGCCATATGGCCATTTTTGTGCCTGGCGCGGCGCCAAGTGGGAAAGGGTGGTTTTGAAGCTGAAGGCGCCAAAAAGGCCTGCAGCCCCCAGGTCTGTGGGGCTACGCAAGCGGTTCCCAAAGAGCTTTAGAACAAGGCATTGTTTTCCCTGCTGGCTCTTTGGGCGTGGGACCAATCTCCAGACATATGGCCATTTTTGTGCCTGGCGCCGCACCAAGTGGGAAAGGGTGGTTTTGAGGCTGAAGGCAGCAGGAAAGCCTGCAGCCCCCAGGTCTGTGGGGCTACGCAAGCGGTTCCCAAAGAGCTTTAGAACAAGGCATAGTTTTCCCTGCTGGCTCTTTGGGCGTGGGACCAACCTCCAGACATATGGCCATTTTTGTGCCTGGCGCGGCGCCAAGTGGGAAAGGGTGGTGTCGAGGCTGAAGGCAGCAGGAAGGCCTGCAGCCCGTAGGTCTGTGGGGCTACGCAAGCGGTTCCCAAAGAGCTTTAGAACAAGGCATAGTTTTCCCTGCTGGCTCTTTGGGCGTGGGACCAATCTCCAGACATATGGCCATTTTTGTGCCTGGCGCTGCACCAAGTGGGAAAGGGTGGTTTTGAGGCTGAAGGCAGCAGGAAAGCCAGCAGCCCCAAGGTGTGTGGGGCCACGCCAGCAGTTCCCAAAGAGCTTAAGAACAAGCCACAGTTTTCCCTGCTGGCTGTTTGGGTGTGGGACCAGTCTGCAGACATATGTAGATTTTGGATGCTGGCACCGCGCCAAGTGGGAAAGAGTGGTTTTGAGGCTGAAGGCAGCAGGAAAGCCTGCAGCCCCCAGGTCTGTGAGGCTACGCAAGCGGTTCCCAAAGAGCTTTAGAACAAGGCATAGTTTTCCCTGCTGGCTCTTTGGGCGTGGGACCAACCTCCAGACATATGGCCATTTTTGTGCCTGGCGCGGCGCCAAGTGGGAAAGGGTGGTTTTGAAGCTGAAGGCGCCAAAAAGGCCTGCAGCCCCCAGGTCTGTGGGGCTACGCAAGCGGTTCCCAAAGAGCTTTAGAACAAGGCATAGTTTTCCCTGATGGCTCTTTGGGCGTGGGACCAACCTCCAGACATATGGCCATTTTTGTGCCTGGCGCGGTGCCAAGTGGGAAAGGGTGGTGTCGAGGCTGAAGGCAGCAGGAAGGCCAGCAGCCCGTAGGTCTGTGGGGCTACGCAGGCGGTTCCCAAAGAGCTTAAGAACAAGGCATAGTTTTCCCTGCTGGCTCTTTGGGTGTGGGACCAGTCTGCAGACATATGTAAATTTTGAATGCTGGCACCGCGCCAAGTGGGAAAGGGCGGTTTTGATGCTGAAGGCAGCAGGAAATCCTGCAGCCCCCAGGTCTGTGGGGCTACGCAAGCGGTTCCCAAAGAGCTTTAGAACAAGGCATAGTTTTCCCTGCTGGCTCTTTGGGCATGGGACCAATCTCCAGACATATGGCCACTTTTGTGCCTGGCGCTTCACCAAGTGGGAAAGGGTGGTTTTGAGGCTGCAGGCAGCAGGAAAGCCTGCAGCCCCCAGGTCTGTGGGGCTACGCAAGCGGTTCCCAAAGAGCTTTAGAACAAGGCATAGTTTTCCCTGCTGGCTCTTTGGGCGTGGGACCAATCTCCAGACATATGGCCATTTTTGTGCCTGGCGCGGAGCCAAGTGGGAAAGGGTGGTTTTGAGGCTGAAGGCAGCAGGAAAGCCTGCAGCCCCCAGATCTGTGAGGCTACGTAAGCGGTTCCCAAAAAGCTTTAGAACAAGGCATAGTTTTCCCTGCTGGCTCTTTGGGCGTGGGACCAATCTCCAGCCATATGGCCATTTTTGTGCCTGGCGCGGCGCCAAGTGGGAAAGGGTGGTTTTGAAGCTGAAGGCGCCAAAAAGGCCTGCAGCCCCCAGGTCTGTGGGGCTACGCAAGCGGTTCCCAAAGAGCTTTAGAACAAGGCATTGTTTTCCCTGCTGGCTCTTTGGGCGTGGGACCAATCTCCAGACATATGGCCATTTTTGTGCCTAGCGCTGCACCAAGTGGGAAAGGGTGGTTTTGAGGCTGAAGGCAGCAGGAAAGCCTGCAGCCCCCAGGTCTGTGGGGCTACGCAAGCGGTTCCCAAAGAGCTTTAGAACAAGGCATAGTTTTCCCTGCTGGCTCTTTGGGCGTGGGACCAACCTCCAGACATATGGCCATTTTTGTGCCTGGCGCGGCGCCAAGTGGGAAAGGGTGGTGTCGAGGCTGAAGGCAGCAGGAAGGCCTGCAGCCCGTAGGTCTGTGGGGCTACGCAAGCGGTTCCCAAAGAGCTTTAGAACAAGGCATAGTTTTCCCTGCTGGCTCTTTGGGCGTGGGACCAATCTCCAGACATATGGCCATTTTTGTGCCTGGCGAGGCGCCAAGTGGGAAAGGGTGGTTTTGAGGCTGAAGGCAGCAGGAAAGCCAGCAGCCCCAAGGTGTGTGGGGCCACGCCAGCAGTTCCCAAAGAGCTTAAGAACAAGCCACAGTTTTCCCTGCTGGCTGTTTGCGTGTGGGACCAGTCTGCAGACATATGTAGATTTTGGATGCTGGCACCGCGCCAAGTGGGAAAGAGTGGTTTTGAGGCTGAAGGCAGCAGGAAAGCCTGCAGCCCCCAGGTCTGTGAGGCTACGCAAGCGGTTCCCAAAAAGCTTTAGAACAAGGCATAGTTTTCCCTGATGGCTCTTTGGGCGTGGGACCAACCTCCAGACATATGGCCATTTTTGTGCCTGGCGCGGCGCCAAGTGGGAAAGGGTGGTTTTGAAGCTGAAGGCGCCAGAAAGGCCTGCAGCCCCCAGGTCTGTGGGGCTACGCAAGCGGTTCTCAAAGAGCTTTAGAACAAGGCGTTGTTTTCCCTGCTGGCTCTTTGGGCGTGGGACCAATCTCCAGACATATGGCCATTTTTGTGCCTGGCGCTGCACCAAGTGGGAAAGGGTGGTTTTGAGGCTGAAGGCAGCAGGAAAGCCTGCAGCCCCCAGATCTGTGAGGCTACGCAAGCGGTTCCCAAAGAGCTTTAGAACAAGGCATAGTTTTCCCAGCTGGCTCTTTGGGCGTGGGACCAACCTACAGACATATGGCCATTTTTGTGCCTGGCGCGGCGCCAAGTGGGAAAGGGTGGTTTTGAAGCTGAAGGCGCCAAAAAGGCCTGCAGCCCCCAGGTCTGTGGGGCTACGCAAGCGGTTCCCAAAGAGCTTTAGAACAAGGCATAGTTTTCCCTGATGGCTCTTTGGGCGTGGGACCAACCTACAGACATATGGCCATTTTTGTGCCTGGCGCGGCGCCAAGTGGGAAAGGGTGGTGTCGAGGCTGAAGGCAGCAGGAAATCCTGCAGCCCGTAGGTCTGTGGGGCTACGCAGGCGGTTCCCAAAGAGCTTTAGAACAAGGCATAGTTTTCCCTGCTGGCTCTTTGGGCGTGGGACCAATCTCCAGACATATGTAAATTTTGAATGCTGGCACCGCGCCAAGTGGGAAAGAGTGGTTTTGAGGCTGAAGGCAGCAGGAAATCCTGCAGCCCCCAGGTCTGTGGGGCTACGCAAGCGGTTCCCAAAGAGCTTTAGAACAAGGCATAGTTTTCCCTGCTGGCTCTTTGGGCGTGGGACCAATCTCCAGACATATGGCCATTTTTGTGCCTGGTGCGGCGCCAAGTGGGAAAGGGTGGTTTTGAGGCGAAGGCAGCAGGAAAGCCTGCAGCCCCCAGGTCTGTGGGGCTACGCAAGCGGTTCCCAAAGAGCTTTAGAACAAGGCATAGTTTTCCCTGCTGGCTCTTTGGGCGTGGGACCAATCTCCAGACATATGGCCATTTTTGTGCCTGGCGCTGCACCAAGTGGGAAAGGGTGGTTTTGAGGCTGAAGGCAGCAGGAAAGCCTGCAGCCCGTAGGTCTGTGGGGCTACGCAAGCGGTTCCCAAAGAGCTTTACAACAAGGCATAGTTTTCCCTGCTGGCTCTTTGGGCGTGGGACCAATCTCCAGACATATGGCCATTTTTGTGCCTGGCGCTGCACCAAGTGGGAAAGGGTGGTTTTGAGGCTGAAGGCAGCAGGAAAGCCTACAGCCCCCAGATCTGTGAGGCTACGCAAGCGGTTCCCAAAGAGCTTTAGAACAAGGCATAGTTTTCCCTGCTGGCTCTTTGGGCGTGGGACCAATCTCCAGACATATGGCCATTTTTGTGCCTGGCGAGGCGCCAAGTGGGAAAGGGTGGTTTTGAGGCTGAAGGCAGCAGGAAAGCCTGCAGCCCCCAGGTCTGTGGGGCTACGCAAGCGGTTGCCAAAGAGCTTTAGAACAAGGCATAGTTTTCCCTGCTGGCTCTTTGGGCGTGGGACCAATCTCCAGACATATGGCCATTTTTGTGCCTGGCGCTGCACCAAGTGGGAAAGGGTGGTTTTGAGGCTGAAGGCAGCAGGAAAGCCTGCAGCCCCCAGGTCTGTGGGGCTACGCAAGCGGTTCCCAAAAAGCTTTAGAACAAGGCATAGTTTTCCCTGATGGCTCTTTGGGCGTGGGACCAACCTCCAGACATATGGCCATTTTTGTGCCTGGCGCGGCGCCAAGTGGGAAAGGGTGGTTTTTAAGCTGAAGGCGCCAGAAAGGCCTGCAGCCCCCAGGTCTGTGGGGCTACGCAAGCGGTTCTCAAAGAGCTTTAGAACAAGGCATAGTTTTCCCTGCTGGCTCTTTGGGCGTGGGACCAATCTCCAGACATATGGCCATTTTTGTGCCTGGCGCGGCGCCAAGTGGGGAAGGGTGGTTTTGAGGCTGAAGGCAGCAGGAAAGCCTGCAGCCCCCAGGTCTGTGGGGCTACGCAGGCGGTTCCCAAAGAGCTTTAGAACAAGGCATAGTTTTCCCTGCTGGCTCTTTGGGCGTGGGACCAATCTCCAGACATATGGCCATTTTTGTGCCTGGCGCTGCACCAAGTGGGAAAGGGTGGTTTTGAGGCTGAAGGCAGCAGGAAAGCCTGCAGCCCCCAGATCTGTGAGGCTACGCAAGCGGTTCCCAAAGAGCTTTAGAACAAGGCATAGTTTTCCCTGTTGGCTCTTTGGGCGTGGGACCAACCTACAGACATATGGCCATTTTTGTGCCTGGCGCGGCGCCAAGTGGGAAAGGGTGGTTTTGAAGCTGAAGGCGCCAAAAAGGCCTGCAGCCCCCAGGTCTGTGGGGCTACGCAAGCGGTTCCCAAAGAGCTTTAGAACAAGGCATAGTTTTCCCTGCTGGCTCTTTGGGCGTGGGACCAACCTCCAGACATATGGCCATTTTTGTGCCTGGCGCGGCGCCAAGTGGGAAAGGGTGGTGTCGAGGCTGAAGGCAGCAGGAAGGCCAGCAGCCCGTAGGTCTGTGGGGCTACGCAGGCGGTTCCCAAAGAGCTTTAGAACAAGGCATAGTTTTCCCTGCTGGCTCTTTGGGTGTGGGACCAGTCTGCAGACATATGTAAATTTTGAATGCTGGCACCGCGCCAAGTGGGAAAGGGCGGTTTTGATGCTGAAGGCAGCAGGAAATCCTGCAGCCCCCAGGTCTGTGGGGCTACGCAAGCGGTTCCCAAAGAGCTTTAGAACAAGGCATAGTTTTCCCTGCTGGCTCTTTGGGCATGGGACCAATCTCCAGACATATGGCCACTTTTGTGCCTGGCGCTTCACCAAGTGGGAAAGGGTGGTTTTGAGGCTGCAGGCAGCAGGAAAGCCTGCAGCCCCCAGGTCTGTGGGGCTACGCAAGCGGTTCCCAAAGAGCTTTAGAACAAGGCATAGTTTTCCCTGCTGGCTCTTTGGGCGTGGGACCAATCTCCAGACATATGGCCATTTTTGTGCCTGGCGCGGCGCCAAGTGGGAAAGGGTGGTTTTGAGGCTGAAGGCAGCAGGAAAGCCTGCAGCCCCCAGATCTGTGAGGCTACGTAAGCGGTTCCCAAAGAGCTTTAGAACAAGGCATAGTTTTCCTGGTGGCTCTTTGGGCGTGGGACCAATCTCCAGACATATGGCCATTTTTGTGCCTGGCGCGGCGCCAAGTGGGAAAGGGTGGTTTTGAGGCTGAAGGCAGCAGGAAAGCCTGCAGCCCCCAGGTCTGTGGGGCTACGCAAGCGGTTCCCAAAAAGCTTTAGAACAAGGCATAGTTTTCCCTGCTGGCTCTTTGGGCGTGGGACCAATCTCCAGCCATATGGCCATTTTTGTGCCTGGCGCGGCGCCAAGTGGGAAAGGGTGGTTTTGAAGCTGAAGGCGCCAAAAAGGCCTGCAGCCCCCAGGTCTGTGGGGCTACGCAAGCGGTTCCCAAAGAGCTTTAGAACAAGGCATAGTTTTCCCTGCTGGCTCTTTGGGCGTGCGACCAGTCTCCAGACAGATGGCGATTTTTGTGCCTGGCGAGGCGCCAAGTGGGAAAGGGTGGTTTTGAGGCTGAAGGCAGCAGGAAAGCCAGCAGCCCCAAGGTGTGTGGGGCCACGCCAGCAGTTCCCAAAGAGCTTTAGAACAAGCCACAGTTTTCCCTGCTGGCTCTTTGGGTGTGGGACCAGTCTGCAGACATATGTAGATTTTGAATGCTGGCACCGCGCCAAGTGGGAAAGGGTGGTTTTGAGGCTGAAGGCAGCAGGAAACCCTGCAGCCCCCAGGTCTGTGGGGTTACCCAAGCGGTTCCCAAAGAGCTTTAGAACAAGGCATAGTTTTCCCTGCTGGCTCTTTGGGCGTGGGACCAATCTCCAGACATATGGCCATTTTTGTGCCTGGGGCTGCACCAAGAGGGAAAGGGTGGTTTTGAGGCTGCAGGTAGCAGGAAAGCCTGCAGCCCCCAGGTCTGTGGGGCTACGCAAGCGGTTCCCAAAGAGCTTTAGAACAAGGCATAGTTTTCCCTGCTGGCTCTTTGGGCGTGGGACCAATCTGGACACATATGGCCATTTTTGTGCCTGGCGTGGCGCCAAGTCGGAAAGGGTGGTGTCAAGGCTGACGGCAGCAGGAAAGCCTGCAGTCCCAAGGTGTGTGGGGCCACGCCAGCAGTTCCCAAAGAGCTTAAGAACAAGCCACAGTTTTCCCTGCTGGCTCTTTGGGTGTGGGACCAGTCTGCAGACATATGTAGATTTTGAATGCTGGCACCGCGCCAAGTGGGAAAGGGTGGTTTTGAGGCTGAAGGCAGCAGGAAATCCTGCAGCCCGTCGGTCTGTGGGGCTACGCAAGCGGTTCCCAAAGAGCTTTAGAACAAGGCATAGTTTTCCCTGCTGGCTCTTTGGGTGTGGGACCAGTGTGCAGACATATGTAAATTTTGAATGCTGGCACCGCGCCAAGTGGGAAAGGGCGGTTTTGATGCTGAAGGCAGCAGGAAATCCTGCAGCCCCCAGGTCTGTGGGGCTACGCAAGCGGCTCCCAAAGAGCTTTAGAACAAGGCATAGTTTTCCCTGCTGGCTCTTTGGGCATGGGACCAATCTCCAGACATATGGCCACTTTTGTGCCTGGCGCTTCACCAAGTGGGAAAGGGTGGTTTTGAGGCTGCAGGCAGCAGGAAAGCCTGCAGCCCCCAGGTCTGTGGGGCTACGCAAGCGGTTCCCAAAGAGCTTTAGAACAAGGCATAGTTTTCCCTGCTGGCTCTTTGGGCGTGGGACCAATCTCCAGACATATGGCCATTTTTGTGCCTGGCGCGGCGCCAAGTGGGAAAGGGTGGTTTTGAGGCTGAAGGCAGCAGGAAAGCCTGCAGCCCCCAGATCTGTGAGGCTACGCAAGCGGTTCCCAAAGAGCTTTAGAACAAGGCATAGTTTTCCCTGCTGGCTCTTTGGGCGTGGGACCAATCTGGACACATATGGCCATTTTTGTGCCTGGCGTGGCGCCAAGTGGGAAAGGGTGGTGTCAAGGCTGACGGCAGCAGGAAAGCCTGCAGTCCCAAGGTGTGTGGGGCCACGCCAGCAGTTCCCAAAGAGCTTAAGAACAAGCCACAGTTTTCCCTGCTGGCTCTTTGGGTGTGGGACCAGTCTGCAGACATATGTAGATTTTGAATGCTGGCACCGCGCCAAGTGGGAAAGGGTGGTTTTGAGGCTGAAGGCAGCAGGAAATCCTGCAGCCCGTAGGTCTGTGGGGCTACGCAAGCGGTTCCCAAAGAGCTTTAGAACAAGGCATAGTTTTCCCTGCTGGCTCTTTGGGTGTGGGACCAGTCTGCAGACATATGTAAATTTTGAATGCTGGCACCGCGCCAAGTGGGAAAGGGCGGTTTTGATGCTGAAGGCAGCAGGAAATCCTGCAGCCCCCAGGTCTGTGGGGCTACGCAAGCGGTTCCCAAAGAGCTTTAGAACAAGGCATAGTTTTCCCTGCTGGCTCTTTGGGCATGGGACCAATCTCCAGACATATGGCCACTTTAGTGCCTGGCGCTTCACCAAGTGGGAAAGGGTGGTTTTGAGGCTGCAGGCAGCAGGAAAGCCTGCAGCCCCCAGGTCTGTGGGGCTACGCAAGCGGTTCCCAAAGAGCTTTAGAACAAGGCATAGTTTTCCCTGCTGGCTCTTTGGGCGTGGGACCAATCTCCAGACATATGGCCATTTTTGTGCCTGGCGCGGCGCCAAGTGGGAAAGGGTGGTTTTGAGGCTGAAGGCAGCAGGAAAGCCTGCAGCCCCCAGATCTGTGAGGCTACGTAAGCTGTTCCCAAAGAGCTTTAGAACAAGGCATAGTTTTCCTGGTGGCTCTTTGGGCGTGGGACCAATCTCCAGACATATGGCCATTTTTGTGCCTGGCGCGGCGCCAAGTGGGAAAGTGTGGTTTTGAGGCTGAAGGCAGCAGGAAAGCCTGCAGCCCCCAGGTCTGTGGGGCTACGCAAGCGGTTCCCAAAAAGCTTTAGAACAAGGCATAGTTTTCCCTGCTGGCTCTTTGGGCGTGGGACCAATCTCCAGCCATATGGCCATTTTTGTGCCTGGCGCGGCGCCAAGTGGGAAAGGGTGGTTTTGAAGCTGAAGGCGCCAAAAAGGCCTGCAGCCCCCAGGTCTGTGGGGCTACGCAAGCGGTTCCCAAAGAGCTTTAGAACAAGGCATAGTTTTCCCTGCTGGCTCTTTGGGCGTGGGACCAATCTCCAGACATATGGCCATTTTTGTGCCTGGCGCTGCACCAACTGGGAAAGGGTGGTTTTGAGGCTGCAGGCAGCAGGAAAGCCTACAGCCCCCAGGTCTGTGGGGCTACGCAAGCGGTTCCCAAAGAGCTTTAGAACAAGGCATAGTTTTCCCTGCTGGCTCTTTGGGCGTGGGACCAATCTCCAGACATATGGCCATTTTTGTGCCTGGCGCTGCACCAAGTGGGAAAGGGTGGTTTTGAGGCTGAAGGCAGCAGGAAAGCCTGCAGCCCCCAGATCTGTGAGGCTACGCAAGCGGTTCCCAAAGAGCTTTAGAACAAGGCATAGTTTTCCCTGCTGGCTCTTTGGGCGTGGGACCAATCTCCAGACATATGGCCATTTTTGTGCCTGGCGCTGCACCAAGTGGGAAAGGGTGGTTTTGAGGCTGAAGGCAGCAGGAAAGCCTGCAGCCCCCAGGTCTGTGGGGCTACGCAAGCGGTTCCCAAAGAGCTTTAGAACAAGGCATAGTTTTCCCTGCTGGCTCTTTGGGCGTGGGAGCAATCTGCACACATATGGCCATTTTTGTGCCTGGCGTGGCGCCAAGTGGGAAAGGGTGGTTTTGAGGCTGAAGGCAGCAGGAAAGCCAGCAGCCCCAAGGTGTGTGGGGCCACGCCAGCAGTTCCCAAAGAGCTTAAGAACAAGCCACAGTTTTCCCTGCTGGCTGTTTGGGTGTGGGACCAGTCTGCAGACATATGTAGATTTTGGATGCTGGCACCGCGCCAAGTGGGAAAGAGTGGTTATGAGGCTGAAGGCAGCAGGAAGGCCTGCAGCCCGTCGGTCTGTGGGGCTACGCAAGCGGTTCCCAAAGAGCTTTAGAACAAGGCATAGTTTTCCCTGCTGGCTCTTTGGGCGTGGGACCAATCTCCAGACGTATGGCCATTTTTGTGCCTGGCGCTGCACCAAGTGGGAAAGGGTGGTTTTGAGGCTGAAGGCAGCAGGAAAGCCTGCAGCCCCCAGGTCTGTGGGGCTACGCAAGCGGTTCCCAAAGAGCTTTAGAACAAGGCATAGTTTTCCCTGCTGGCTCTTTGGGCGTGGGACCAATCTCCAGACATATGGCCATTTTTGTGCCTGGTGCGGCGCCAAGTGGGAAAGGGTGGTTTTGAGGCGAAGGCAGCAGGAAAGCCTGCAGCCCCCAGGTCTGTGGGGCTACGCAAGCGGTTCCCAAAGAGCTTTAGAACAAGGCATAGTTTTCCCTGCTGGCTCTTTGGGCGTGGGACCAATCTCCAGACATATGGCCATTTTTGTGCCTGGCGCTGCACCAAGTGGGAAAGGGTGGTTTTGAGGCTGAAGGCAGCAGGAAAGCCTGCAGCCCGTAGGTCTGTGGGGCTACGCAAGCGGTTCCCAAAGAGCTTTACAACAAGGCATAGTTTTCCCTGCTGGCTCTTTGGGCGTGGGACCAATCTCCAGACATATGGCCATTTTTGTGCCTGGCGCTGCACCAAGTGGGAAAGGGTGGTTTTGAGGCTGAAGGCAGCAGGAAAGCCTACAGCCCCCAGATCTGTGAGGCTACGCAAGCGGTTCCCAAAGAGCTTTAGAACAAGGCATAGTTTTCCCTGCTGGCTCTTTGGGCGTGGGACCAATCTCCAGACATATGGCCATTTTTGTGCCTGGCGAGGCGCCAAGTGGGAAAGGGTGGTTTTGAGGCTGAAGGCAGCAGGAAAGCCTGCAGCCCCCAGGTCTGTGGGGCTACGCAAGCGGTTGCCAAAGAGCTTTAGAACAAGGCATAGTTTTCCCTGCTGGCTCTTTGGGCGTGGGACCAATCTCCAGACATATGGCCATTTTTGTGCCTGGCGCTGCACCAAGTGGGAAAGGGTGGTTTTGAGGCTGAAGGCAGCAGGAAAGCCTGCAGCCCCCAGGTCTGTGGGGCTACGCAAGCGGTTCCCAAAAAGCTTTAGAACAAGGCATAGTTTTCCCTGATGGCTCTTTGGGCGTGGGACCAACCTCCAGACATATGGCCATTTTTGTGCCTGGCGCGGCGCCAAGTGGGAAAGGGTGGTTTTGAAGCTGAAGGCGCCAGAAAGGCCTGCAGCCCCCAGGTCTGTGGGGCTACGCAAGCGGTTCTCAAAGAGCTTTAGAACAAGGCATAGTTTTCCCTGCTGGCTCTTTGGGCGTGGGACCAATCTCCAGACATATGGCCATTTTTGTGCCTGGCGCGGCGCCAAGTGGGGAAGGGTGGTTTTGAGGCTGAAGGCAGCAGGAAAGCCTGCAGCCCCCAGGTCTGTGGGGCTACGCAGGCGGTTCCCAAAGAGCTTTAGAACAAGGCATAGTTTTCCCTGCTGGCTCTTTGGGCGTGGGACCAATCTCCAGACATATGGCCATTTTTGTGCCTGGCGCTGCACCAAGTGGGAAAGGGTGGTTTTGAGGCTGAAGGCAGCAGGAAAGCCTGCAGCCCCCAGATCTGTGAGGCTACGCAAGCGGTTCCCAAAGAGCTTTAGAACAAGGCATAATTTTCCCTGCTGGCTCTTTGGGCGTGGGACCAACCTACAGACATATGGCCATTTTTGTGCCTGGCGCGGCGCCAAGTGGGAAAGGGTGGTTTTGAAGCTGAAGGCGCCAAAAAGGCCTGCAGCCCCCAGGTCTGTGGGGCTACGCAAGCGGTTCCCAAAGAGCTTTAGAACAAGGCATAGTTTTCCCTGATGGCTCTTTGGGCGTGGGACCAACCTCCAGACATATGGCCATTTTTGTGCCTGGCGCGGCGCCAAGTGGGAAAGGGTGGTGTCGAGGCTGAAGGCAGCAGGAAGGCCAGCAGCCCGTAGGTCTGTGGGGCTACGCAGGCGGTTCCCAAAGAGCTTTAGAACAAGGCATAGTTTTCCCTGCTGGCTCTTTGGGTGTGGGACCAGTCTGCAGACATATGTAAATTTTGAATGCTGGCACCGCGCCAAGTGGGAAAGGGCGGTTTTGATGCTGAAGGCAGCAGGAAATCCTGCAGCCCCCAGGTCTGTGGGGCTACGCAAGCGGTTCCCAAAGAGCTTTAGAACAAGGCATAGTTTTCCCTGCTGGCTCTTTGGGCATGGGACCAATCTCCAGACATATGGCCACTTTTGTGCCTGGCGCTTCACCAAGTGGGAAAGGGTGGTTTTGAGGCTGCAGGCAGCAGGAAAGCCTGCAGCCCCCAGGTCTGTGGGGCTACGCAAGCGGTTCCCAAAGAGCTTTAGAACAAGGCATAGTTTTCCCTGCTGGCTCTTTGGGCGTGGGACCAATCTCCAGACATATGGCCATTTTTGTGCCTGGCGCGGCGCCAAGTGGGAAAGGGTGGTTTTGAGGCTGAAGGCAGCAGGAAAGCCTGCAGCCCCCAGATCTGTGAGGCTACGTAAGCGGTTCCCAAAGAGCTTTAGAACAAGGCATAGTTTTCCTGGTGGCTCTTTGGGCGTGGGACCAATCTCCAGACATATGGCCATTTTTGTGCCTGGCGCGGCGCCAAGTGGGAAAGGGTGGTTTTGAGGCTGAAGGCAGCAGGAAAGCCTGCAGCCCCCAGGTCTGTGGGGCTACGCAAGCGGTTCCCAAAAAGCTTTAGAACAAGGCATAGTTTTCCCTGCTGGCTCTTTGGGCGTGGGACCAATCTCCAGCCATATGGCCATTTTTGTGCCTGGCGCGGCGCCAAGTGGGAAAGGGTGGTTTTGAAGCTGAAGGCGCCAAAAAGGCCTGCAGCCCCCAGGTCTGTGGGGCTACGCAAGCGGTTCCCAAAGAGCTTTAGAACAAGGCATAGTTTTCCCTGCTGGCTCTTTGGGCGTGCGACCAGTCTCCAGACAGATGGCGATTTTTGTGCCTGGCGAGGCGCCAAGTGGGAAAGGGTGGTTTTGAGGCTGAAGGCAGCAGGAAAGCCAGCAGCCCCAAGGTGTGTGGGGCCACGCCAGCAGTTCCCAAAGAGCTTTAGAACAAGCCACAGTTTTCCCTGCTGGCTCTTTGGGTGTGGGACCAGTCTGCAGACATATGTAGATTTTGAATGCTGGCACCGCGCCAAGTGGGAAAGGGTGGTTTTGAGGCTGAAGGCAGCAGGAAACCCTGCAGCCCCCAGGTCTGTGGGGTTACCCAAGCGGTTCCCAAAGAGCTTTAGAACAAGGCATAGTTTTCCCTGCTGGCTCTTTGGGCGTGGGACCAATCTCCAGACATATGGCCATTTTTGTGCCTGGGGCTGCACCAAGAGGGAAAGGGTGGTTTTGAGGCTGCAGGTAGCAGGAAAGCCTGCAGCCCCCAGGTCTGTGGGGCTACGCAAGCGGTTCCCAAAGAGCTTTAGAACAAGGCATAGTTTTCCCTGCTGGCTCTTTGGGCGTGGGACCAATCTGGACACATATGGCCATTTTTGTGCCTGGCGTGGCGCCAAGTGGGAAAGGGTGGTGTCAAGGCTGACGGCACCAGGAAAGCCTGCAGTCCCAAGGTGTGTGGGGCCACGCCAGCAGTTCCCAAAGAGCTTAAGAACAAGCCACAGTTTTCCCTGCTGGCTCTTTGGGTGTGGGACCAGTCTGCAGACATATGTAGATTTTGAATGCTGGCACCGCGCCAAGTGGGAAAGGGTGGTTTTGAGGCTGAAGGCAGCAGGAAATCCTGCAGCCCGTCGGTCTGTGGGGCTACGCAGGCGGTTCCCAAAGAGCTTTAGAACAAGGCATAGTTTTCCCTGCTGGCTCTTTGGGTGTGGGACCAGTGTGCAGACATATGTAAATTTTGAATGCTGGCACCGCGCCAAGTGGGAAAGGGCGGTTTTGATGCTGAAGGCAGCAGGAAATCCTGCAGCCCCCAGGTCTGTGGGGCTACGCAAGCGGCTCCCAAAGAGCTTTAGAACAAGGCATAGTTTTCCCTGCTGGCTCTTTGGGCATGGGACCAATCTCCAGACATATGGCCACTTTTGTGCCTGGCGCTTCACCAAGTGGGAAAGGGTGGTTTTGAGGCTGCAGGCAGCAGGAAAGCCTGCAGCCCCCAGGTCTGTGGGGCTACGCAAGCGGTTCCCAAAGAGCTTTAGAACAAGGCATAGTTTTCCCTGCTGGCTCTTTGGGCGTGGGACCAATCTCCAGACATATGGCCATTTTTGTGCCTGGCGCGGCGCCAAGTGGGAAAGGGTGGTTTTGAGGCTGAAGGCAGCAGGAAAGCCTGCAGCCCCCAGATCTGTGAGGCTACGCAAGCGGTTCCCAAAGAGCTTTAGAACAAGGCATAGTTTTCCCTGCTGGCTCTTTGGGCGTGGGACCAATCTGGACACATATGGCCATTTTTGTGCCTGGCGTGGCGCCAAGTGGGAAAGGGTGGTGTCAAGGCTGACGGCAGCAGGAAAGCCTGCAGTCCCAAGGTGTGTGGGGCCACGCCAGCAGTTCCCAAAGAGCTTAAGAACAAGCCACAGTTTTCCCTGCTGGCTCTTTGGGTGTGGGACCAGTCTGCAGACATATGTAGATTTTGAATGCTGGCACCGCGCCAAGTGGGAAAGGGTGGTTTTGAGGCTGAAGGCAGCAGGAAATCCTGCAGCCCGTAGGTCTGTGGGGCTACGCAAGCGGTTCCCAAAGAGCTTTAGAACAAGGCATAGTTTTCCCTGCTGGCTCTTTGGGTGTGGGACCAGTCTGCAGACATATGTAAATTTTGAATGCTGGCACCGCGCCAAGTGGGAAAGGGCGGTTTTGATGCTGAAGGCAGCAGGAAATCCTGCAGCCCCCAGGTCTGTGGGGCTACGCAAGCGGTTCCCAAAGAGCTTTAGAACAAGGCATAGTTTTCCCTGCTGGCTCTTTGGGCATGGGACCAATCTCCAGACATATGGCCACTTTTGTGCCTGGCGCTTCACCAAGTGGGAAAGGGTGGTTTTGAGGCTGCAGGCAGCAGGAAAGCCTGCAGCCCCCAGGTCTGTGGGGCTACGCAAGCGGTTCCCAAAGAGCTTTAGAACAAGGCATAGTTTTCCCTGCTGGCTCTTTGGGCGTGGGACCAATCTCCAGACATATGGCCATTTTTGTGCCTGGCGCGGCGCCAAGTGGGAAAGGGTGGTTTTGAGGCTGAAGGCAGCAGGAAAGCCTGCAGCCCCCAGATCTGTGAGGCTACGTAAGCTGTTCCCAAAGAGCTTTAGAACAAGGCATAGTTTTCCTGGTGGCTCTTTGGGCGTGGGACCAACCTCCAGACATATGGCCATTTTTGTGCCTGGCGCGGCGCCAAGTGGGAAAGTGTGGTTTTGAGGCTGAAGGCAGCAGGAAAGCCTGCAGCCCCCAGGTCTGTGGGGCTACGCAAGCGGTTCCCAAAAAGCTTTAGAACAAGGCATAGTTTTCCCTGCTGGCTCTTTGGGCGTGGGACCAATCTCCAGCCATATGGCCATTTTTGTGCCTGGCGCGGCGCCAAGTGGGAAAGGGTGGTTTTGAAGCTGAAGGCGCCAAAAAGGCCTGCAGCCCCCAGGTCTGTGGGGCTACGCAAGCGGTTCCCAAAGAGCTTTAGAACAAGGCATAGTTTTCCCTGCTGGCTCTTTGGGCGTGGGACCAATCTCCAGACATATGGCCATTTTTGTGCCTGGCGCTGCACCAACTGGGAAAGGGTGGTTTTGAGGCTGCAGGCAGCAGGAAAGCCTACAGCCCCCAGGTCTGTGGGGCTACGCAAGCGGTTCCCAAAGAGCTTTAGAACAAGGCATAGTTTTCCCTGCTGGCTCTTTGGGCGTGGGACCAATCTCCAGACATATGGCCATTTTTGTGCCTGGCGCTGCACCAAGTGGGAAAGGGTGGTTTTGAGGCTGAAGGCAGCAGGAAAGCCTGCAGCCCCCAGATCTGTGAGGCTACGCAAGCGGTTCCCAAAGAGCTTTAGAACAAGGCATAGTTTTCCCTGCTGGCTCTTTGGGCGTGGGACCAATCTCCAGACATATGGCCATTTTTGTGCCTGGCGCTGCACCAAGTGGGAAAGGGTGGTTTTGAGGCTGAAGGCAGCAGGAAAGCCTGCAGCCCCCAGGTCTGTGGGGCTACGCAAGCGGTTCCCAAAGAGCTTTAGAACAAGGCATAGTTTTCCCTGCTGGCTCTTTGGGCGTGGGAGCAATCTGCACACATATGGCCATTTTTGTGCCTGGCGTGGCGCCAAGTGGGAAAGGGTGGTTTTGAGGCTGAAGGCAGCAGGAAAGCCAGCAGCCCCAAGGTGTGTGGGGCCACGCCAGCAGTTCCCAAAGAGCTTAAGAACAAGCCACAGTTTTCCCTGCTGGCTGTTTGGGTGTGGGACCAGTCTGCAGACATATGTAGATTTTGGATGCTGGCACCGCGCCAAGTGGGAAAGAGTGGTTATGAGGCTGAAGGCAGCAGGAAGGCCTGCAGCCCGTCGGTCTGTGGGGCTACGCAAGCGGTTCCCAAAGAGCTTTAGAACAAGGCATAGTTTTCCCTGCTGGCTCTTTGGGCGTGGGACCAATCTCCAGACGTATGGCCATTTTTGTGCCTGGCGCTGCACCAAGTGGGAAAGGGTGGTTTTGAGGCTGAAGGCAGCAGGAAAGCCTGCAGCCCCCAGGTCTGTGGGGCTACGCAAGCGGTTCCCAAAGAGCTTTAGAACAAGGCATAGTTTTCCCTGCTGGCTCTTTGGGCGTGGGACCAACCTCCAGACATATGGCCATTTTTGTGCCTGGCGCGGCGCCAAGTGGGAAAGGGTGGTTTTGAAGCTGAAGGCGCCAGAAAGGCCTGCAGCCCCCAGGTCTGCGGGGCTACGCAAGCGGTTCCCAAAGAGCTTTACAACAAGGCATAGTTTTCCCTGCTGGCTCTTTGGGCGTGGGACCAATCTGGACACATAAGGCCATTTTTGTGCCTGGCGTGGCGCCAAGTGGGAAAGGGTGGTGTCAAGGCTGACGGCAGCAGGAAAGCCTGCAGTCCCAAGGTGTGTCGGGCCACACCAGCAGTTCCCAAAGAGCTTAAGAACAAGCCACAGTTTTCCCTGCTGGCTCTTTGCGCATGGGACCAATCTCCAGACATATGGCCATTTTTGTGCCTGGCGCTGCACCAAGTGGGAAAGGGTGGTTTTGAGGCTGAAGGCAGCAGGAAAGCCTGCAGCCCCCAGGTCTGTGGGACTACGCAAGCGGTTCCCAAAGAGCTTTAGAACAAGGCAGAATTTTCCCTGCTGGCTCTTTGGGCGTGGGACCAGTCTCCAGACACTGCTGCCCCCAGGTGTGTGGGGCTGCGCAAGCGGTTCCCAAAGAGCTTTAGAACAAGGCATAGTTTTCCCTGCTGGCTCTTTGGGCGTGCGACCAGTCTCCAGACATATGGCCATTTTTGTGCCTGGCGAGGCGCCAAGTGGGAAAGGGTGGTTTTGAGGCTGAAGGCAGCAGGAAAGCCAGCAGCCCCAAGGTGTGTGGGGCCACGCCAGCAGTTCCCAAAGAGCTTTAGAACAAGCCACAGTTTTCCCTGCTGGCTCTTTGGGCGTGGGACCAATCTCCAGACATATGGCCATTTTTGTGCCTGGGGCTGCACCAAGCGGGAAAGGGTGGTTTTGAGGCTGCAGGCAGCAGGAAAGCCTGCAGCCCCCAGGTCTGTGGGGCTACGCAAGCGGTTCCCAAAGAGCTTTAGAACAAGGCATAGTTTTCCCTGCTGGCTCTTTGGGCGTGGGACCAATCTGGACACATATGGCCATTTTTTTGCCTGGCGTGGCGCCAAGTGGGAAAGGGTGGTGTCAAGGCTGACGGCAGCAGGAAAGCCTGCAGTCCCAAGGTGTGTGGGGCCACGCCAGCAGTTCCCAAAGAGCTTAAGAACAAGCCACAGTTTTCCCTGCTGGCTGTTTGGGTGTGGGACCAGTCTGCAGACATATGTAGATTTTGGATGCTGGCACCGCGCCAAGTGGGAAAGAGTGGTTTTGAGGCTGAAGGCAGCAGGAAAGCCTGCAGCCCCCAGGTCTGGGGGACTACGCAAGCGGTTCCCAAAGAGCTTTAGAACAAGGCATAGTTTTCCCTGCTGGCTCTTTGGGCGTGGGACCAATCTCCAGACATATGGCCATTTTTGTGCATGGTGCGGCGCCAAGTGGGAAAGGGTGGTTTTGAGGCGAAGGCAGCAGGAAAGCCTGCAGCCCGTAGGTCTGTGGGGCTACGCAAGCGGTTCCCAAAGAGCTTTAGAACAAGGCATAGTTTTCCCTGCTGGCTCTTTGGGCGTGGGACCAATCTCCAGACATATGGCCATTTTTGTGCCTGGCGCTGCACCAAGTGGGAAAGGGTGGTTTTGAGGCTGAAGGCAGCAGGAAAGCCTGCAGACCCCAGGTCTGTGGGGCTACGCAAGCGGTTCCCAAAAAGCTTTAGAACAAGGCATAGTTTTCCCTGCTGGCTCTTTGGGCGTGGGACCAATCTCCAGACATATGGCCATTTTTGTGCCTGGCGCGGCGCCAAGTGGGAAAGGGTGGTTTTGAGGCTGAAGGCAGCAGGAAAGCCTGCAGCCCGTCGGTCTGTGGGGCTACGCAAGCGGTTCCCAAAGAGCTTTAGAACAAGGCATAGTTTTCCCTGCTGGCTCTTTGGGCGTGGGACCAATCTGGACACATATGGCCATTTTTTTGCCTGGCGTGGCGCCAAGTGGGAAAGGGTGGTGTCAAGGCTGACGGCAGCAGGAAAGCCTGCAGTCCCAAGGTGTGTGGGGCCACGCCAGCAGTTCCCAAAGAGCTTAAGAACAAGCCACAGTTTTCCCTGCTGGCTGTTTGGGTGTGGGACCAGTCTGCAGACATATGTAGATTTTGGATGCTGGCACCGCGCCAAGTGGGAAAGGGCGGTTTTGAGGCTGAAGGCAGCAGGAAATCCTGCAGCCCCCAGGTCTGTGGGGCTACGCAAGCGGTTCCCAAAGAGCTTTAGAACAAGGCATAGTTTTCCCTGCTGGCTCTTTGGGCGTGGGACCAATCTCCAGACATATGGCCATTTTTGTGCCTGGCGCTGCACCAAGTGGGAAAGGGTGGTTTTGAGGCTGAAGGCAGCAGGAAAGCCTGCAGCCCCCAGATCTATGAGGCTACGCAAGCGGTTCCCAAAGAGCTTTAGAACAAGGCATAGTTTTCCCTGCTGGCTCTTTGGGCGGGGGACCAATCTGCACACATATGGCCATTTTTGTGCCTGGCGTGGCGCCAAGTGGGAAAGGGTGGTTTTGAGGCTGAAGGCAGCAGGAAAGCCTGCAGCCCGTCGGTCTGTGGAGCTGCGCAAGGGGTTCCCAAAGAGCTTTAGAACAAGGCATAGTTTTCCCTGCTGGCTCTTTGGGCGTGGGACCAACCTCCAGACATATGGCCATTTTTGTGCCTGGCGCGGCGCCAAGTGGGAAAGGGTGGTTTTGAAGCTGAAGGCGCCAGAAAGGCCTGCAGCCCCCAGGTCTGTGGGGCTACGCAAGCGGTTCCCAAAGAGCTTTAGAACAAGGCATAGTTTTCCCTGCTGGCTCTTTGGGCGTGGGACCAACCTCCAGACATATGGCCATTTTTGTGCCTGGCGCGGCGCCAAGTGGGAAAGGGTGGTGTCGAGGCTGAAGGCAGCAGGAAGGCCTGCAGCCCGTAGGTCTGTGGGGCTACGCAAGCGGTTCCCAAAGAGCTTTAGAACAAGGCATAGTTTTCCCTTCTGGCTCTTTGGGCGTGGGACCAATCTCCAGACATATGGCCATTTTTGTGCCTGGCGAGGCGCCAAGTGGGAAAGGGTGGTTTTGAGGCTGAAGGCAGCAGGAAAGCCAGCAGCCCCAAGGTGTGTGGGGCCACGCCAGCAGTTCCCAAAGAGCTTAAGAACAAGCCACAGTTTTCCCTGCTGGCTGTTTGGGTGTGGGACCAGTCTGCAGACATATGTAGATTTTGGATGCTGGCACCGCGCCAAGTGGGAAAGAGTGGTTTTGAGGCTGAAGGCAGCAGGAAAGCCTGCAGCCCCCAGGTCTGTGGGACTACGCAAGCGGTTCCCAAAGAGCTTTAGAACAAGGCATAGTTTTCCCTGCTGGCTCTTTGGGCGTGGGACCAATCTCCAGACATATGGCCATTTTTGTGCCTGGTGCGGCGCCAAGTGGGAAAGGGTGGTTTTGAGGCTGAAGGCAGCAGGAAAGCCTGCAGCCCCCAGGTCTGTGGGGCTACGCAAGCGGTTCCCAAAGAGCTTTAGAACAAGGCATAGTTTTCCCTGCTGGCTCTTTGGGCGTGGGACCAATCTCCAGACATATGGCCATTTTTGTGCCTGGCGCTTCACCAAGTGGGAAAGGGTGGTTTTGAGGCTGAAGGCAGCAGGAAAGCCTGCAGCCCCCAGGTCTGTGGGGCTACGCAAGCGGTTCCCAAAGAGCTTTAGAACAAGGCATAGTTTTCCCTGCTGGCTCTTTGGGCGTGGGACCAACCTCCAGACATATGGCCATTTTTGTGCCTGGCGCGGCGCCAAGTGGGAAAGGGTGGTTTTGAAGCTGAAGGCGCCAGAAAGGCCTGCAGCCCCCAGGTCTGCGGGGCTACGCAAGCGGTTCCCAAAGAGCTTTACAACAAGGCATAGTTTTCCCTGCTGGCTCTTTGGGCGTGGGACCAATCTGGACACATAAGGCCATTTTTGGGCCTGGCGTGGCGCCAAGTGGGAAAGGGTGGTGTCAAGGCTGACGGCAGCAGGGAAGCCTGCAGTCCCAAGGTGTGTCGGGCCACGCCAGCAGTTCCCAAAGAGCTTAAGAACAAGCCACAGTTTTCCCTGCTGGCTCTTTGCGCATGGGACCAATCTCCAGACATATGGCCATTTTTGTGCCTGGCGCTGCACCAACTGGGAAAGGGTGGTTTTGAGGCTGAAGGCAGCAGGAAAGCCTGCAGCCCCCAGGTCTGTGGGACTACGCAAGCGGTTCCCAAAGAGCTTTAGAACAAGGCAGAGTTTTCCCTGCTGGCTCTTTGGGCGTGGGACCAGTCTCCAGACACTGCTGCCCCCAGGTGTGTGGGGCTGCGCAAGCGGTTCCCAAAGAGCTTTAGAACAAGGCATAGTTTTCCCTGCTGGCTCTTTGGGCGTGCGACCAGTCTCCAGACATATGGCCATTTTTGTGCCTGGCGAGGCGCCAAGTGGGAAAGGGTGGTTTTGAGGCTGAAGGCAGCAGGAAAGCCAGCAGCCCCAAGGTGTGTGGGGCCACGCCAGCAGTTCCCAAAGAGCTTTAGAACAAGCCACAGTTTTCCCTGCTGGCTCTTTGGGCGTGGGACCAATCTCCAGACATATGGCCATTTTTGTGCCTGGGGCTGCACCAAGCGGGAAAGGGTGGTTTTGAGGCTGCAGGCAGCAGGAAAGCCTGCAGCCCCCAGGTCTGTGGGGCTACGCAAGCGGTTCCCAAAGAGCTTTAGAACAAGGCATAGTTTTCCCTGCTGGCTCTTTGGGCGTGGGACCAATCTGGACACATATGGCCATTTTTTTGCCTGGCGTGGCGCCAAGTGGGAAAGGGTGGTGTCAAGGCTGACGGCAGCAGGAAAGCCTGCAGTCCCAAGGTGTGTGGGGCCACGCCAGCAGTTCCCAAAGAGCTTAAGAACAAGCCACAGTTTTCCCTGCTGGCTGTTTGGGTGTGGGACCAGTCTGCAGACATATGTAGATTTTGGATGCTGGCACCGCGCCAAGTGGGAAAGAGTGGTTTTGAGGCTGAAGGCAGCAGGAAAGCCTGCAGCCCCCAGGTCTGGGGGACTACGCAAGCGGTTCCCAAAGAGCTTTAGAACAAGGCATAGTTTTCCCTGCTGGCTCTTTGGGCGTGGGACCAATCTCCAGACATATGGCCATTTTTGTGCATGGTGCGGCGCCAAGTGGGAAAGGGTGGTTTTGAGGCGAAGGCAGCAGGAAAGCCTGCAGCCCCCAGGTCTGTGGGGCTACGCAAGCGGTTCCCAAAGAGCTTTAGAACAAGGCATAGTTTTCCCTGCTGGCTCTTTGGGCGTGGGACCAATCTCCAGACATATGGCCATTTTTGTGCCTGGCGCTGCACCAAGTGGGAAAGGGTGGTTTTGAGGCTGAAGGCAGCAGGAAAGCCTGCAGACCCCAGGTCTGTGGGGCTACGCAAGCGGTTCCCAAAAAGCTTTAGAACAAGGCATAGTTTTCCCTGCTGGCTCTTTGGGCGTGGGACCAATCTCCAGACATATGGCCATTTTTGTGCCTGGCGCGGCGCCAAGTGGGAAAGGGTGGTTTTGAGGCTGAAGGCAGCAGGAAAGCCTGCAGCCCGTCGGTCTGTGGGGCTACGCAAGCGGTTCCCAAAGAGCTTTAGAACAAGGCATAGTTTTCCCTGCTGGCTCTTTGGGCGTGGGACCAATCTTGACACATATGGCCATTTTTTTGCCTGGCGTGGCGCCAAGTGGGAAAGGGTGGTGTCAAGGCTGACGGCAGCAGGAAAGCCTGCAGTCCCAAGGTGTGTGGGGCCACGCCAGCAGTTCCCAAAGAGCTTAAGAACAAGCCACAGTTTTCCCTGCTGGCTGTTTGGGTGTGGGACCAGTCTGCAGACATATGTAGATTTTGGATGCTGGCACCGCGCCAAGTGGGAAAGGGCGGTTTTGAGGCTGAAGGCAGCAGGAAATCCTGCAGCCCCCAGGTCTGTGGGGCTACGCAAGCGGTTCCCAAAGAGCTTTAGAACAAGGCATAGTTTTCCCTGCTGGCTCTTTGGGCGTGGGACCAATCTCCAGACATATGGCCATTTTTGTGCCTGGCGCTGCACCAAGTGGGAAAGGGTGGTTTTGAGGCTGAAGGCAGCAGGAAAGCCTGCAGCCCCCAGATCTATGAGGCTACGCAAGCGGTTCCCAAAGAGCTTTAGAACAAGGCATAGTTTTCCCTGCTGGCTCTTTGGGCGGGGGACCAATCTCCAGACATATGGCCATTTTTGTGCCTGGCGTGGCGCCAAGTGGGAAAGGGTGGTTTTGAGGCTGAAGGCAGCAGGAAAGCCTGCAGCCCGTCGGTCTGTGGGGCTACGCAAGCGGTTCCCAAAAAGCTTTAGAACAAGGCATAGTTTTCCCTGCTGGCTCTTTGGGCGTGGGACCAACCTCCAGACATATGGCCATTTTTGTGCCTGGCGCGGCGCCAAGTGGGAAAGGGTGGTTTTGAAGCTGAAGGCGCCAGAAAGGCCTGCAGCCCCCAGGTCTGTGGGGCTACGCAAGCGGTTCCCAAAGAGCTTTAGAACAAGGCATAGTTTTCCCTGCTGGCTCTTTGGGCGTGGGACCAACCTCCAGACATATGGCCATTTTTGTGCCTGGTGCGGCGCCAAGTGGGAAAGGGTGGTGTCGAGGCTGAAGGCAGCAGGAAGGCCTGCAGCCCGTAGGTCTGTGGGGCTACGCAAGCGGTTCCCAAAGAGCTTTAGAACAAGGCATAGTTTTCCCTGCTGGCTCTTTGGGCGTGGGACCAATCTCCAGACATATGGCCATTTTTGTGCCTGGCGAGGCGCCAAGTGGGAAAGGGTGGTTTTGAGGCTGAAGGCAGCAGGAAAGCCAGCAGCCCCAAGGTGTGTGGGGCCACGCCAGCAGTTCCCAAAGAGCTTAAGAACAAGCCACAGTTTTCCCTGCTGGCTGTTTGGGTGTGGGACCAGTCTGCAGACATATGTAGATTTTGGATGCTGGCACCGCGCCAAGTGGGAAAGAGTGGTTTTGAGGCTGAAGGCAGCAGGAAAGCCTGCAGCCCCCAGGTCTGGGGGACTACGCAAGCGGTTCCCAAAGAGCTTTAGAACAAGGCATAGTTTTCCCTGCTGGCTCTTTGGGCGTGGGACCAATCTCCAGACATATGGCCATTTTTGTGCCTGGTGCGGCGCCAAGTGGGAAAGGGTGGTTTTGAGGCGAAGGCAGCAGGAAAGCCTGCAGCCCCCAGGTCTGTGGGGCTACGCAAGCGGTTCCCAAAGAGCTTTAGAACAAGGCATAGTTTTCCCTGCTGGCTCTTTGGGCGTGGGACCAATCTCCAGACATATGGCCATTTTTGTGCCTGGCGCTGCACCAAGTGGGAAAGGGTGGTTTTGAGGCTGAAGGCAGCAGGAAAGCCTGCAGCCCCCAGGTCTGTGGGGCTACGCAAGCGGTTGCCAAAGAGCTTTAGAACAAGGCATAGTTTTCCCTGCTGGCTCTTTGGGCGTGGGACCAATCTCCAGACATATGGCCATTTTTGTGCCTGGCGTGGCGCCAAGTGGGAAAGGGTGGTTTTGAAGCTGAAGGCGCCAAAAAGGCCTGCAGCCCCCAGGTCTGTGGGGCTACGCAAGCGGTTCCCAAAGAGCTTTAGAACAAGGCATAGTTTTCCCTGCTGGCTCTTTGGGCGTGGGACCAACCTCCAGACATATGGCCATTTTTGTGCCTGGCGCGGCGCCAAGTGGGAAAGGGTGGTGTCGAGGCTGAAGGCAGCAGGAAGGCCTGCAGCCCGTAGGTCTGTGGGGCTACGCAAGCGGTTCCCAAAGAGCTTTAGAACAAGGCATAGTTTTCCCTGCTGGCTCTTTGGGCGTGGGACCAATCTCCAGACATATGGCCATTTTTGTGCCTGGCGAGGCGCCAAGTGGGAAAGGGTGGTTTTGAGGCTGAAGGCAGCAGGAAAGCCAGCAGACCCAAGGTGTGTGGGGCCACGCCAGCAGTTCCCAAAGAGCTTAAGAACAAGCCACAGTTTTCCCTGCTGGCTGTTTGGGTGTGGGACCAGTCTGCAGACATATGTAGATTTTGGATGCTGGCACCGCGCCAAGTGGGAAAGAGTGGTTTTGAGGCTGAAGGCAGCAGGAAAGCCTGCAGCCCCCAGGTCTGGGGGACTACGCAAGCGGTTCCCAAAGAGCTTTAGAACAAGGCATAGTTTTCCCTGCTGGCTCTTTGGGCGTGGGACCAATCTCCAGACATATGGCCATTTTTGTGCCTGGTGCGGCGCCAAGTGGGAAAGGGTGGTTTTGAGGCGAAGGCAGCAGGAAAGCCTGCAGCCCCCAGGTCTGTGGGGCTACGCAAGCGGTTCCCAAAGAGCTTTAGAACAAGGCATAGTTTTCCCTGCTGGCTCTTTGGGCGTGGGACCAATCTCCAGACATATGGCCATTTTTGTGCCTGGCGCTGCACCAAGTGGGAAAGGGTGGTTTTGAGGCTGAAGGCAGCAGGAAAGCCTGCAGACCCCAGGTCTGTGGGGCTACGCAAGCGGTTCCCAAAAAGCTTTAGAACAAGGCATAATTTTCCCTGCTGGCTCTTTGGGCGTGGGACCAATCTCCAGACATATGGCCATTTTTGTGCCTGGCGCGGCGCCAAGTGGGAAAGGGTGGTTTTGAGGCTGAAGGCAGCAGGAAAGCCTGCAGCCCGTCGGTCTGTGGGGCTACGCAAGCGGTTCCCAAAGAGCTTTAGAACAAGGCATAGTTTTCCCTGCTGGCTCTTTGGGCATGGGACCAACCTCCAGACATATGGCCATTTTTGTGCCTGGCGCGGCGCCAAGTGGGAAAGGGTGGTTTTGAAGCTGAAGGCGCCAGAAAGGCCTGCAGCCCCCAGGTCTGTGGGGCTACGCAAGCGGTTCCCAAAGAGCTTTAGAACAAGGCATAGTTTTCCCTGCTGGCTCTTTGGGCGTGGGACCAACCTCCAGACATATGGCCATTTTTGTGCCTGGCGCGGCGCCAAGTGGGAAAGGGTGGTGTCGAGGCTGAAGGCAGCAGGAAGGCCTGCAGCCCGTAGGTCTGTGGGGCTACGCAAGCGGTTCCCAAAGAGCTTTAGAACAAGGCATAGTTTTCCCTGCTGGCTCTTTGGGCGTGGGACCAATCTCCAGACATATGGCCATTTTTGTGCCTGGCGAGGCGCCAAGTGGGAAAGGGTGGTTTTGAGGCTGAAGGCAGCAGGAAAGCCAGCAGCCCCAAGGTGTGTGGGGCCACGCCAGCAGTTCCCAAAGAGCTTAAGAACAAGCCACAGTTTTCCCTGCTGGCTGTTTGGGTGTGGGACCAGTCTGCAGACATATGTAGATTTTGGATGCTGGCACCGCGCCAAGTGGGAAAGAGTGGTTTTGAGGCTGAAGGCAGCAGGAAAGCCTGCAGCCCCCAGGTCTGGGGGACTACGCAAGCGGTTCCCAAAGAGCTTTAGAACAAGGCATAGTTTTCCCTGCTGGCTCTTTGGGCGTGGGACCAATCTCCAGACATATGGCCATTTTTGTGCCTGGTGCGGCGCCAAGTGGGAAAGGGTGGTTTTGAGGCGAAGGCAGCAGGAAAGCCTGCAGCCCCCAGGTCTGTGGGGCTACGCAAGCGGTTCCCAAAGAGCTTTAGAACAAGGCATAGTTTTCCCTGCTGGCTCTTTGGGCGTGGGACCAATCTCCAGACATATGGCCATTTTTGTGCCTGGCGCTGCACCAAGTGGGAAAGGGTGGTTTTGAGGCTGAAGGCAGCAGGAAAGCCTGCAGACCCCAGGTCTGTGGGGCTACGCAAGCGGTTCCCAAAAAGCTTTAGAACAAGGCATAGTTTTCCCTGCTGGCTCTTTGGGCGTGGGACCAATCTCCAGCCATATGGCCATTTTTGTGCCTGGCGCGGCGCCAAGTGGGAAAGGGTGGTTTTGAAGCTGAAGGCGCCAAAAAGGCCTGCAGCCCCCAGGTCTGTGGGGCTACGCAAACGGTTCCCAAAGAGCTTTAGAACAAGGCATTGTTTTCCCTGCTGGCTCTTTGGGCGTGGGACCAATCTCCAGACATATGGCCATTTTTGTGCCTGGCGCTGCACCAAGTGGGAAAGGGTGGTTTTGAGGCTGAAGGCAGCAGGAAAGCCTGCAGCCCCCAGGTGTGTGGGGCTACGCAAGCGGTTCCCAAAGAGCTTTAGAACAAGGCATAGTTTTCCCTGCTGGCTCTTTGGGCGTGGGACCAATCTCCAGACATATGTAGATTTTGGATGCTGGCACCGCGCCAAGTGGGAAAGAGTGGTTTTGAGGCTGAAGGCAGCAGGAAAGCCTGCAGCCCCCAGGTCTGGGGGACTACGCAAGCGGTTCCCAAAGAGCTTTAGAACAAGGCATAGTTTTCCCTGCTGGCTCTTTGGGCGTGGGACCAATCTCCAGACATATGGCCATTTTTGTGCCTGGTGCGGCGCCAAGTGGGAAAGGGTGGTTTTGAGGCGAAGGCAGCAGGAAAGCCTGCAGCCCCCAGGTCTGTGGGGCTACGCAAGCGGTTCCCAAAGAGCTTTAGAACAAGGCATAGTTTTCCCTGCTGGCTCTTTGGGCGTGGGACCAATCTCCAGACATATGGCCATTTTTGTGCCTGGCGCTGCACCAAGTGGGAAAGGGTGGTTTTGAGGCTGAAGGCAGCAGGAAAGGACTGCAGCCCCCAGGTCTGTGGGGCTACGCAAGCGGTTCCCAAAGAGCTTTACAACAAGGCATAGTTTTCCCTGCTGGCTCTTTTGGCGTGGGACCAATCTGGACACATAAGGCCATTTATGGGCCTGGCGTGGCGCCAAGTGGGAAAGGGTGGTGTCAAGGCTGACGGCAGCAGGAAAGCCTGCAGTCCCAAGGTGTGTCGGGCCACGCCAGTAGTTCCCAAAGAGCTTAAGAACAAGCCACAGTTTTCCCTGCTGGCTCTTTGCGCATGGGACCAATCTCCAGACATATGGCCATTTTTCTGCCTGGCGCTGCACCAACTGGGAAAGGGTGGTTTTGAGGCTGCAGGCAGCAGGAAAGCCTGCAGCCCCCAGGTCTGTGGGACTACGCAAGCGGTTCCCAAAGAGCTTTAGAACAAGGCATAGTTTTCCCTGCAGGCTCTTTGGGCGTGGGACCAATCTCCAGACATATGGCCATTTTTGTGCCTGGCGCGGCGCCAAGTGGGAAAGGGTGGTTTTGAGGCGAAGGCAGCAGGAAAGCCTGCAGCCCCCAGGTCTGTGGGGCTACGCAAGCGGTTCCCAAAGAGCTTTAGAACAAGGCATAGTTTTCCCTGCTGGCTCTTTGGGCGTGGGACCAATCTCCAGACATATGGCCATTTTTCTGCCTGGCGCTGCACCAAGTGGGAAAGGGTGGTTTTGAGGCTGAAGGCAGCAGGAAAGCCTGCAGCCCCCAGGTCTGTGGGGCTACGCAAGCGGTTCCCAAAAAGCTTTAGAACAAGGCATAGTTTTCCCTGCTGGCTCTTTGGGCGTGGGACCAATCTCCAGACATATGTAGATTTTTGTGCCTGGCGCGGCGCCAAGTGGGAAAGGGTGGTTTTGAGGCTGAAGGCAGCAGGAAAGCCTGCAGCCCGTCGGTCTGTGGGGCTACGCAAGCGGTTCCCAAAAAGCTTTAGAACAAGGCATAGTTTTCCCTGCTGGCTCTTTGGGCGTGGGACCAACCTCCAGACATATGGCCATTTTTGTGCCTGGCGCGGCGCCAAGTGGGAAAGGGTGGTGTCGAGGCTGAAGGCAGCAGGAAGGCCTGCAGCCCGTAGGTCTGTGGGGCTACGCAAGCGGTTCCCAAAGAGCTTTAGAACAAGGCATAGTTTTCCCTGCTGGCTCTTTGGGCGTGGGACCAATCTCCAGACATATGGCCATTTTTGTGCCTGGCGCTGCACCAAGTGGGAAAGGGTGGTTTTGAGGCTGAAGGCAGCAGGAAAGCCTGCAGCCCCCAGGTCTGTGGGGCTACGCAAGCGGTTCCCAAAAAGCTTTAGAACAAGGCATAGTTTTCCCTGCTGGCTCTTTGGGCGTGGGACCAATCTCCAGACATATGTAGATTTTTGTGCCTGGCGCGGCGCCAAGTGGGAAAGGGTGGTTTTGAGGCTGAAGGCAGCAGGAAAGCCTGCAGCCCGTCGGTCTGTGGGGCTACGCAAGCGGTTCCCAAAAAGCTTTAGAACAAGGCATAGTTTTCCCTGCTGGCTCTTTGGGCGTGGGACCAACCTCCAGACATATGGCCATTTTTGTGCTTGGCGCGGCGCCAAGTGGGAAAGGGTGGTGTCGAGGCTGAAGGCAGCAGGAAGGCCTGCAGCCCGTAGGTCTGTGGGGCTACGCAAGCGGTTCCCAAAGAGCTTTAGAACAAGGCATAGTTTTCCCTGCTGGCTCTTTGGGCGTGGGACCAATCTCCAGACATATGGCCATTTTTGTGCCTGGCGAGGCGCCAAGTGGGAAAGGGTGGTTTTGAGGCTGAAGGCAGCAGGAAAGCCAGCAGCCCCAAGGTGTGTGGGGCCACGCCAGCAGTTCCCAAAGAGCTTAAGAACAAGCCACAGTTTTCCCTGCTGGCTGTTTGGGTGTGGGACCAGTCTGCAGACATATGTAGATTTTGGATGCTGGCACCGCGCCAAGTGGGAAAGAGTGGTTTTGAGGCTGAAGGCAGCAGGAAAGCCGGCAGACCCCAGGTCTGTGGGACTACGCAAGCGGTTCCCAAAGAGCTTTAGAACAAGGCATAGTTTTCCCTGCTGGCTCTTTGGGCGTGGGACCAATCTCCAGACATATGGCCATTTTTGTGCATGGTGCGGCGCCAAGTGGGAAAGGGTGGTTTTGAGGCGAAGGCAGCAGGAAAGCCTGCAGCCCCCAGGTCTGTGGGGCTACGCAAGCGGTTCCCAAAGAGCTTTAGAACAAGGCATAGTTTTCCCTGCTGGCTCTTTGGGCGTGGGACCAATCTCCAGACATATGGCCATTTTTGTGCCTGGCGCTGCACCAAGTGGGAAAGGGTGGTTTTGAGGCTGAAGGCAGCAGGAAAGCCTGCAGACCCCAGGTCTGTGGGGCTACGCAAGCGGTTCCCAAAAAGCTTTAGAACAAGGCATAATTTTCCCTGCTGGCTCTTTGGGCGTGGGACCAATCTCCAGCCATATGGCCATTTTTGTGCCTGGCGCGGCGCCAAGTGGGAAAGGGTGGTTTTGAAGCTGAAGGCGCCAAAAAGGCCTGCAGCCCCCAGGTCTGTGGGGCTACGCAAGCGGTTCCCAAAGAGCTTTAGAACAAGGCATTGTTTTCCCTGCTGGCTCTTTGGGCGTGGGACCAATCTCCAGACATATGGCCATTTTTGTGCCTGGCGCTGCACCAAGTGGGAAAGGGTGGTTTTGAGGCTGAAGGCAGCAGGAAAGCCTGCAGCCCCCAGGTCTGTGGGGCTACGCAAGCGGTTCCCAAAGAGCTTTAGAACAAGGCATAGTTTTCCCTGCTGGCTCTTTGGGCGTGGGACCAATCTCCAGACATATGGCCATTTTTGTGCCTGGCGCTGCACCAAGTGGGAAAGGGTGGTTTTGAGGCTGAAGGCAGCAGGAAAGCCTGCAGCCCCCAGATCTGTGAGGCTACGCAAGCGGTTCCCAAAGAGCTTTACAACAAGGCATAGTTTTCCCTGCTGGCTCTTTGGGCGTGGGACCAATCTCCAGACATATGGCCATTTTTGTGCCTGGCGCTGCACCAAGTGGGAAAGGGTTGTTTTGAGGCTGAAGGCAGCAGGAAAGCCTGCAGCCCCCAGGTCTGTGGGGCTACGCAAGCGGTTCCCAAAGAGCTTTAGAACAAGGGATAGTTTTCCCTGCTGGCTCTTTGGGTGTGGGACCAGTCTGCAGACATATGTAGATTTTGGATGCTGGCACCGCGCCAAGTGGGAAAGGGTGGTTTTGAGGCTGCAGGCAGCAGGAAAGCCTGCAGCCCCCAGGTCTGTGGGGCTACGCAAGCGGTTCCCAAAGAGCTTTAGAACAAGGCATAATTTTCCCTGCTGGATCTTTGGGCGTGGGACCAACCTCCAGACATATGGCCATTTTTGTGCCTGGCGCGGCGCCAAGTGGGAAAGGGTGGTTTTGAAGCTGAAGGCGCTAGAAAGGACTGCAGCCCCCAGGTCTGTGGGGCTACGCAAGCGGTTCCCAAAGAGCTTTACAACAAGGCATAGTTTTCCCTGCTGGCTCTTTTGGCGTGGGACCAATCTGGACACATAAGGCCATTTTTGGGCCTGGCGTGGCGCCAAGTGGGAAAGGGTGGTGTCAAGGCTGACGGCAGCAGGAAAGCCTGCAGTCCCAAGGTGTGTCAGGCCACGCCAGTAGTTCCCAAAGAGCTTAAGAACAAGCCACAGTTTTCCCTGCTGGCTCTTTGCGCATGGGACCAATCTCCAGACATATGGCCATTTTTGTGCCTGGCGCTGCACCAAGTGGGAAAGGGTGGTTTTGAGGCTGAAGGCAGCAGGAAAGCCTGCAGCCCCCAGGTCTGTGGGACTACGCAAGCGGTTCCCAAAGAGCTTTAGAACAAGGCATAGTTTTCCCTGCTGGCTCTTTGGGCGTGGGACCAATCTCCAGACATATGGCCATTTTTGTGCCTGGTGCGGCGCCAAGTGGGAAAGGGTGGTTTTGAGGCGAAGGCAGCAGGAAAGCCTGCAGCCCCCAGGTCTGTGGGGCTACGCAAGCGGTTCCCAAAGAGCTTTAGAACAAGGCATAGTTTTCCCTGCTGGCTCTTTGGGCGTGCGACCAGTCTCCAGACATATGGCCATTTTTGTGCCTGGCGCTGCACCACGTGGGAAAGGGTGGTTTTGAGGCTGAAGGCAGCAGGAAAGCCTGCAGACCCCAGGTCTGTGGGGCTACGCAAGCGGTTCCCAAAAAGCTTTAGAACAAGGCATAGTTTTCCCTGCTGGCTCTTTGGGCGTGGGACCAATCTCCAGACATATGGCCATTTTTGTGCCTGGCGCTGCACCAAGTGGGAAAGGGTGGTTTTGAGGCTGAAGGCAGCAGGAAAGCCTGCAGCCCCCAGGTCTGTGGGGCTACGCAAGCGGTTCCCAAAAAGCTTTAGAACAAGGCATAGTTTTCCCTGCTGGCTCTTTGGGCGTGGGACCAATCTCCAGACATATGGCCATTTTTGTGCCTGGCGCGGCGCCAAGTGGGAAAGGGTGGTTTTGAAGCTGAAGGCGCCAGAAAGGCCTGCAGCCCCCAGGTCTGTGGGGCTACGCAAGCGGTTCCCAAAGAGCTTTAGAACAAGGCATAGTTTTCCCTGCTGGCTCTTTGGGCGTGGGACCAACCTCCAGACATATGGCCATTTTTGTGCCTGGCGCGGCGCCAAGTGGGAAAGGGTGGTGTCGAGGCTGAAGGCAGCAGGAAGGCCTGCAGCCCGTAGGTCTGTGGGGCTACGCAAGCGGTTCCCAAAGAGCTTTAGAACAAGGCATAGTTTTCCCTGCTGGCTCTTTGGGCGTGGGACCAATCTCCAGACATATGGCCATTTTTGTGCCTGGCGAGGCGCCAAGTGGGAAAGGGTGGTTTTGAGGCTGAAGGCAGCAGGAAAACCAGCAGCCCCAAGGTGTGTGGGGCCACGCCAGCAGTTCCCAAAGAGCTTAAGAACAAGCCACAGTTTTCCCTGATGGCTGTTTGGGTGTGGGACCAGTCTGCAGACATATGTAGATTTTGGATGCTGGCACCGCGCCAAGTGGGAAAGAGTGGTTTTGAGGCTGAAGGCAGCAGGAAGGCCTGCAGCCCGTCGGTCTGTAGGGCTACGCAAGAGGTTCCCAAAGAGCTTTAGAACAAGGCATAGTTTTCCCTGCTGGCTCTTTGGGCGTGGGACCAATCTCCAGACGTATGGCCATTTTTGTGCCTGGCGCTGCACCAAGTGGGAAAGGGTGGTTTTGAGGCTGCAGGCAGCAGGAAAGCCTGCAGCCCCCAGGTCTGTGGGGCTACGCAAGCGGTTCCCAAAGAGCTTTAGAACAAGGCATAATTTTCCCTGCTGGATCTTTGGGCGTGGGACCAATCTCCAGACATATGGCCATTTTTGTGCCTGGCGCGGCGCCAAGTGGGAAAGGGTGGTTTTGAAGCTGAAGGCGCTAGAAAGGACTGCAGCCCCCAGGTCTGTGGGGCTACGCAAGCGGTTCCCAAAGAGCTTTACAACAAGGCATAGTTTTCCCTGCTGGCTCTTTTGGCGTGGGACCAATCTGGACACATAAGGCCATTTTTGGGCCTGGCGTGGCGCCAAGTGGGAAAGGGTGGTGTCAAGGCTGACGGCAGCAGGAAAGCCTGCAGTCCCAAGGTGTGTCAGGCCACGCCAGTAGTTCCCAAAGAGCTTAAGAACAAGCCACAGTTTTCCCTGCTGGCTCTTTGCGCATGGGACCAATCTCCAGACATATGGCCATTTTTGTGCCTGGCGCTGCACCAAGTGGGAAAGGGTGGTTTTGAGGCTGAAGGCAGCAGGAAAGCCTGCAGCCCCCAGGTCTGTGGGACTACGCAAGCGGTTCCCAAAGAGCTTTAGAACAAGGCATAGTTTTCCCTGCTGGCTCTTTGGGCGTGGGACCAATCTCCAGACATATGGCCATTTTTGTGCCTGGTGCGGCGCCAAGTGGGAAAGGGTGGTTTTGAGGCGAAGGCAGCAGGAAAGCCTGCAGCCCCCAGGTCTGTGGGGCTACGCAAGCGGTTCCCAAAGAGCTTTAGAACAAGGCATAGTTTTCCCTGCTGGCTCTTTGGGCGTGCGACCAGTCTCCAGACATATGGCCATTTTTGTGCCTGGCGCTGCACCACGTGGGAAAGGGTGGTTTTGAGGCTGAAGGCAGCAGGAAAGCCTGCAGACCCCAGGTCTGTGGGGCTACGCAAGCGGTTCCCAAAAAGCTTTAGAACAAGGCATAGTTTTCCCTGCTGGCTCTTTGGGCGTGGGACCAATCTCCAGACATATGGCCATTTTTGTGCCTGGCGCTGCACCAAGTGGGAAAGGGTGGTTTTGAGGCTGAAGGCAGCAGGAAAGCCTGCAGCCCCCAGGTCTGTGGGGCTACGCAAGCGGTTCCCAAAAAGCTTTAGAACAAGGCATAGTTTTCCCTGCTGGCTCTTTGGGCGTGGGACCAATCTCCAGACATATGGCCATTTTTGTGCCTGGCGCGGCGCCAAGTGGGAAAGGGTGGTTTTGAAGCTGAAGGCGCCAGAAAGGCCTGCAGCCCCCAGGTCTGTGGGGCTACGCAAGCGGTTCCCAAAGAGCTTTAGAACAAGGCATAGTTTTCCCTGCTGGCTCTTTGGGCGTGGGACCAACCTCCAGACATATGGCCATTTTTGTGCCTGGCGCGGCGCCAAGTGGGAAAGGGTGGTGTCGAGGCTGAAGGCAGCAGGAAGGCCTGCAGCCCGTAGGTCTGTGGGGCTACGCAAGCGGTTCCCAAAGAGCTTTAGAACAAGGCATAGTTTTCCCTGCTGGCTCTTTGGGCGTGGGACCAATCTCCAGACATATGGCCATTTTTGTGCCTGGCGAGGCGCCAAGTGGGAAAGGGTGGTTTTGAGGCTGAAGGCAGCAGGAAAGCCAGCAGCCCCAAGGTGTGTGGGGCCACGCCAGCAGTTCCCAAAGAGCTTAAGAACAAGCCACAGTTTTCCCTGATGGCTGTTTGGGTGTGGGACCAGTCTGCAGACATATGTAGATTTTGGATGCTGGCACCGCGCCAAGTGGGAAAGAGTGGTTTTGAGGCTGAAGGCAGCAGGAAAGCCTGCAGACCCCAGGTCTGTGGGACTACGCAAGCGGTTCCCAAAGAGCTTTAGAACAAGGCATAGTTTTCCCTGCTGGCTCTTTGGGCGTGGGACCAATCTCCAGACATATGGCCATTTTTGTGCCTGGTGCGGCGCCAAGTGGGAAAGGGTGGTTTTGAGGCGAAGGCAGCAGGAAAGCCTGCAGCCCCCAGGTCTGTGGGGCTACGCAAGCGGTTCCCAAAGAGCTTTAGAACAAGGCATAGTTTTCCCTGCTGGCTCTTTGGGCGTGGGACCAATCTCCAGACATATGGCCATTTTTGTGCCTGGCGCTGCACCAAGTGGGAAAGGGTGGTTTTGAGGCTGAAGGCAGCAGGAAAGCCTGCAGCCCCCAGGTCTGTGGGGCTACGCAAGCGGTTCCCAAAGAGCTTTAGAACAAGGGATAGTTTTCCCTGCTGGCTCTTTGGGTGTGGGACCAGTCTGCAGACATATGTAGATTTTGGATGCTGGCACCGCGCCAAGTGGGAAAGAGTGGTTTTGAGGCTGAAGGCAGCAGGAAGGCCTGCAGCCCGTCGGTCTGTAGGGCTACGCAAGAGGTTCCCAAAGAGCTTTAGAACAAGGCATAGTTTTCCCTGCTGGCTCTTTGGGCGTGGGACCAATCTCCAGACGTATGGCCATTTTTGTGCCTGGCGCTGCACCAACTGGGAAAGGGTGGTTTTGAGGCTGCAGGCAGCAGGAAAGCCTGCAGCCCCCAGGTCTGTGGGGCTACGCAAGCGGTTCCCAAAGAGCTTTAGAACAAGGCATAATTTTCCCTGCTGGATCTTTGGGCGTGGGACCAACCTCCAGACATATGGCCATTTTTGTGCCTGGCGCGGCGCCAAGTGGGAAAGGGTGGTTTTGAAGCTGAAGGCGCTAGAAAGGACTTCAGCCCCCAGGTCTGTGGGGCTACGCAAGCGGTTCCCAAAGAGCTTTACAACAAGGCATAGTTTTCCCTGCTGGCTCTTTTGGCGTGGGACCAATCTGGACACATAAGGCCATTTTTGTGCCTGGCGTGGCGCCAAGTGGGAAAGGGTGGTGTCAAGGCTGACGGCAGCAGGAAAGCCTGCAGTCCCAAGGTGTGTCGGGCCACGCCAGTAGTTCCCAAAGAGCTTAAGAACAAGCCACAGTTTTCCCTGCTGGCTCTTCGCGCATGGGACCAATCTCCAGACATATGGCCATTTTTGTGCCTGGCGCTGCACCAACTGGGAAAGGGTGGTTTTGAGGCTGCAGGCAGCAGGAAAGCCTGCAGCCCCCAGGTCTGTGGGACTACGCAAGCGGTTCTCAAAGAGCTTTAGAACAAGGCATAGTTTTCCCTGCTGGCTCTTTGGGCGTGGGACCAATCTCCAGACATATGGCCATTTTTGTGCCTGGCGCGGCGCCAAGTGGGAAAGGGTGGTTTTGAGGCGAAGGCAGCAGGAAAGCCTGCAGCCCCCAGGTCTGTGGGGCTACGCAAGCGGTTCCCAAAGAGCTTTAGAACAAGGCATAGTTTTCCCTGCTGGCTCTTTGGGCGTGGGACCAATCTCCAGACATATGGCCATTTTTGTGCCTGGCGCTGCACCAAGTGGGAAAGGGTGGTTTTGAGGCTGAAGGCAGCAGGAAAGCCTGCAGACCCCAGGTCTGTGGGGCTACGCAAGCGGTTCCCAAAAAGCTTTAGAACAAGGCATAGTTTTCCCTGCTGGCTCTTTGGGCGTGGGACCAATCTCCAGACATATGGCCATTTTTGTGCCTGGCGCGGCGCCAAGTGGGAAAGGGTGGTTTTGAGGCTGAAGGCAGCAGGAAAGCCTGCAGCCCGTCGGTCTGTGGGGCTACGCAAGTGGTTCCCAAAAAGCTTTAGAACAAGGCATAGTTTTCCCTGCTGGCTCTTTGGGCGTGGGACCAACCTACAGACATATGGCCATTTTTGTGCCTGGCGCGGCGCCAAGTGGGAAAGGGTGGTTTTGAAGCTGAAGGCGCCAGAAAGGCCTGCAGCCCCCAGGTCTGTGGGGCTACGCAAGCGGTTCCCAAAGAGCTTTAGAACAAGGCATAGTTTTCCCTGCTGGCTCTTTGGGCGTGGGACCAACCTACAGACATATGGCCATTTTTGTGCCTGGCGCGGCGCCAAGTGGGAAAGGGTGGTGTCGAGGCTGAAGGCAGCAGGAAGGCCTGCAGCCCGTAGGTCTGTGGGGCTACGCAAGCGGTTCCCAAAGAGCTTTAGAACAAGGCATAGTTTTCCCTGCTGGCTCTTTGGGCGTGGGACCAATCTCCAGACATATGGCCATTTTTGTGCCTGGCGAGGCGCCAAGTGGGAAAGGGTGGTTTTGAGGCTGAAGGCAGCAGGAAAGCCAGCAGCCCCAAGGTGTGTGGGGCCACGCCAGCAGTTCCCAAAGAGCTTAAGAACAAGCCACAGTTTTCCCTGCTGGCTGTTTGGGTGTGGGACCAGTCTGCAGACATATGTAGATTTTGGATGCTGGCACCGCGCCAAGTGGGAAAGAGTGGTTTTGAGGCTGAAGGCAGCAGGAAAGCCTGCAGCCCCCAGGTCTGTGGGACTACGCAAGCGGTTCCCAAAGAGCTTTAGAACAAGGCATAGTTTTCCCTGCTGGCTCTTTGGGCGTGGGACCAATCTCCAGACATATGGCCATTTTTCTGCCTGGCGCTGCACCAACTGGGAAAGGGTGGTTTTGAGGCTGCAGGCAGCAGGAAAGCCTGCAGCCCCCAGGTCTGTGGGGCTACGCAAGCGGTTCCCAAAGAGCTTTAGAACAAGGCATAGTTTTCCCTGCTGGCTCTTTGGGCGTGGGACCAATCTGGACACATATGGCCATTTTTGTGCCTGGCGCGGCGCCAAGTGGGAAAGGGTGGTGTCAAGGCTGACGGCAGCAGGAAAGCCTGCAGTCCCAAGGTGTGTGGGGCCACGCCAGCAGTTCCCAAAGAGCTTAAGAACAAGCCACAGTTTTCCCTGCTGGCTCTTTGGGTGTGGGACCAGTCTGCAGACATATGTAGATTTTGAATGCTGGCACCGCGCCAAGTGGGAAAGAGTGGTTTTCAGGCTGAAGGCAGCAGGAAAGCCTGCAGCCCCCAGGTCTGTGGGACTACGCAAGCGGTTCCCAAAGAGCTTTAGAACAAGGCATAGTTTTCCCTGCTGGCTCTTTGGGCGTGGGACCAATCTCCAGACATATGGCCATTTTTCTGCCTGGCGCTGCACCAACTGGGAAAGGGTGGTTTTGAGGCTGCAGGCAGCAGGAAAGCCTGCAGCCCCCAGGTCTGTGGGGCTACGCAAGCGGTTCCCAAAGAGCTTTAGAACAAGGCATAGTTTTCCCTGCTGGCTCTTTGGGCGTGGGACCAATCTGGACACATATGGCCATTTTTGTGCCTGGCGTGGCGCCAAGTGGGAAAGGGTGGTGTCAAGGCTGACGGCAGCAGGAAAGCCTGCAGTCCCAAGGTGTGTGGGGCCACGCCAGCAGTTCCCAAAGAGCTTAAGAACAAGCCACAGTTTTCCCTGCTGGCTCTTCGCGCATGGGACCAATCTCCAGACATATGGCCATTTTTGTGCCTGGCGCTGCACCAACTGGGAAAGGGTGGTTTTGAGGCTGCAGGCAGCAGGAAAGCCTGCAGCCCCCAGGTCTGTGGGACTACGCAAGCGGTTCTCAAAGAGCTTTAGAACAAGGCATAGTTTTCCCTGCTGGCTCTTTGGGCGTGGGACCAATCTCCAGACATATGGCCATTTTTGTGCCTGGCGCGGCGCCAAGTGGGAAAGGGTGGTTTTGAGGCGAAGGCAGCAGGAAAGCCTGCAGCCCCCAGGTCTGTGGGGCTACGCAAGCGGTTCCCAAAGAGCTTTAGAACAAGGCATAGTTTTCCCTGCTGGCTCTTTGGGCGTGGGACCAATCTCCAGACATATGGCCATTTTTGTGCCTGGCGCTGCACCAAGTGGGAAAGGGTGGTTTTGAGGCTGAAGGCAGCAGGAAAGCCTGCAGACCCCAGGTCTGTGGGGCTACGCAAGCGGTTCCCAAAAAGCTTTAGAACAAGGCATAGTTTTCCCTGCTGGCTCTTTGGGCGTGGGACCAATCTCCAGACATATGGCCATTTTTGTGCCTGGCGCGGCGCCAAGTGGGAAAGGGTGGTTTTGAGGCTGAAGGCAGCAGGAAAGCCTGCAGCCCGTCGGTCTGTGGGGCTACGCAAGCGGTTCCCAAAAAGCTTTAGAACAAGGCATAGTTTTCCCTGCTGGCTCTTTGGGCGTGGGACCAACCTACAGACATATGGCCATTTTTGTGCCTGGCGCGGCGCCAAGTGGGAAAGGGTGGTTTTGAAGCTGAAGGCGCCAGAAAGGCCTGCAGCCCCCAGGTCTGTGGGGCTACGCAAGCGGTTCCCAAAGAGCTTTAGAACAAGGCATAGTTTTCCCTGCTGGCTCTTTGGGCGTGGGACCAACCTACAGACATATGGCCATTTTTGTGCCTGGCGCGGCGCCAAGTGGGAAAGGGTGGTGTCGAGGCTGAAGGCAGCAGGAAGGCCTGCAGCCCGTAGGTCTGTGGGGCTACGCAAGCGGTTCCCAAAGAGCTTTAGAACAAGGCATAGTTTTCCCTGCTGGCTCTTTGGGCGTGGGACCAATCTCCAGACATATGGCCATTTTTGTGCCTGGCGAGGCGCCAAGTGGGAAAGGGTGGTTTTGAGGCTGAAGGCAGCAGGAAAGCCAGCAGCCCCAAGGTGTGTGGGGCCACGCCAGCAGTTCCCAAAGAGCTTAAGAACAAGCCACAGTTTTCCCTGCTGGCTGTTTGGGTGTGGGACCAGTCTGCAGACATATGTAGATTTTGGATGCTGGCACCGCGCCAAGTGGGAAAGAGTGGTTTTGAGGCTGAAGGCAGCAGGAAAGCCTGCAGCCCCCAGGTCTGTGGGACTACGCAAGCGGTTCCCAAAGAGCTTTAGAACAAGGCATAGTTTTCCCTGCTGGCTCTTTGGGCGTGGGACCAATCTCCAGACATATGGCCATTTTTCTGCCTGGCGCTGCACCAACTGGGAAAGGGTGGTTTTGAGGCTGCAGGCAGCAGGAAAGCCTGCAGCCCCCAGGTCTGTGGGGCTACGCAAGCGGTTCCCAAAGAGCTTTAGAACAAGGCATAGTTTTCCCTGCTGGCTCTTTGGGCGTGGGACCAATCTGGACACATATGGCCATTTTTGTGCCTGGCGCGGCGCCAAGTGGGAAAGGGTGGTGTCAAGGCTGACGGCAGCAGGAAAGCCTGCAGTCCCAAGGTGTGTGGGGCCACGCCAGCAGTTCCCAAAGAGCTTAAGAACAAGCCACAGTTTTCCCTGCTGGCTCTTTGGGTGTGGGACCAGTCTGCAGACATATGTAGATTTTGAATGCTGGCACCGCGCCAAGTGGGAAAGAGTGGTTTTCAGGCTGAAGGCAGCAGGAAAGCCTGCAGCCCCCAGGTCTGTGGGACTACGCAAGCGGTTCCCAAAGAGCTTTAGAACAAGGCATAGTTTTCCCTGCTGGCTCTTTGGGCGTGGGACCAATCTCCAGACATATGGCCATTTTTCTGCCTGGCGCTGCACCAACTGGGAAAGGGTGGTTTTGAGGCTGCAGGCAGCAGGAAAGCCTGCAGCCCCCAGGTCTGTGGGGCTACGCAAGCGGTTCCCAAAGAGCTTTAGAACAAGGCATAGTTTTCCCTGCTGGCTCTTTGGGCGTGGGACCAATCTGGACACATATGGCCATTTTTGTGCCTGGCGTGGCGCCAAGTGGGAAAGGGTGGTGTCAAGGCTGACGGCAGCAGGAAAGCCTGCAGTCCCAAGGTGTGTGGGGCCACGCCAGCAGTTCCCAAAGAGCTTAAGAACAAGCCACAGTTTTCCCTGCTGGCTCTTTGGGTGTGGGACCAGTCTGCAGACATATGTAGATTTTGAATGCTGGCACCGCGCCAAGTGGGAAAGAGTGGTTTTGAGGCTGAAGGCAGCAGGAAGGCCTGCAGCCCATCGGTCTGTAGGGCTACGCAAGAGGTTCCCAAAGAGCTTTAGAACAAGGCATAGTTTTCCCTGCTGGCTCTTTGGGCGTGGGACCAATCTCCAGACATATGGCCATTTTTGTGCCTGGCGCGGCGCCAAGAGGGAAAGGGTGGTTTTGAGGCGAAGGCAGCAGGAAAGCCTGCAGCCCCCAGGTCTGTGGGGCTACGCAAGCGGTTCCCAAAGAGCTTTAGAACAAGGCATAGTTTTCCCTGCTGGCTCTTTGGGCGTGGGACCAATCTCCAGACATATGGCCATTTTTGTGCCTGGCGCTGCACCAAGGGGGAAAGGGTGGTTTTGAAGCTGAAGGCGCCAGAAAGGCCTGCAGCCCCCAGGTCTGTGGGGCTACGCAAGCGGTTCCCAAAGAGCTTTAGAACAAGGCATAGTTTTCCCTGCTGGCTCTTTGGGCGTGGGACCAATCTCCAGACATATGGCCATTTTTGTGCCTGGTGCGGCGCCAAGTGGGAAAGGGTGGTTTTGAGGCGAAGGCAGCAGGAAAGCCTGCAGCCCCCAGGTCTGTGGGGCTACGCAAGCGGTTCCCAAAGAGCTTTAGAACAAGGCATAGTTTTCCCTGCTGGCTCTTTGGGCGTGGGACCAATCTCCAGACATATGGCCATTTTTGTGCCTGGCGCTGCACCAAGTGGGAAAGGGTGGTTTTGAGGCTGAAGGCAGCAGGAAAGCCTGCAGACCCCAGGTCTGTGGGGCTACGCAAGCGGTTCCCAAAAAGCTTTAGAACAAGGCATAATTTTCCCTGCTGGCTCTTTGGGCGTGGGACCAATCTCCAGACATATGGCCATTTTTGTGCCTGGCGCGGCGCCAAGTGGGAAAGGGTGGTTTTGAAGCTGAAGGCGCCAAAAAGGCCTGCAGCCCCCAGGTCTGTGGGGCTACGCAAGCGGTTCCCAAAGAGCTTTAGAACAAGGCATTGTTTTCCCTGCTGGCTCTTTGGGCGTGGGACCAATCTCCAGACATATGGCCATTTTTGTGCCTGGCGCTGCACCAAGTGGGAAAGGGTGGTTTTGAGGCTGAAGGCAGCAGGAAAGCCTGCAGCCCCCAGGTCTGTGGGGCTACGCAAGCGGTTCCCAAAGAGCTTTAGAACAAGGCATAGTTTTCCCTGCTGGCTCTCTGGGCGTGGGACCAATCTCCAGACATATGGCCATTTTTGTGCCTGGCGCTGCACCAAGTGGGAAAGGGTGGTTTTGAGGCTGAAGGCAGCAGGAAAGCCTGCAGCCCCCAGATCTGTGAGGCTACGCAAGCGGTTCCCAAAGAGCTTTACAACAAGGCATAATTTTCCCTGCTGGCTCTTTGGGCGTGGGACCAATCTCCAGACATATGGCCATTTTTGTGCCTGGCGCTGCACCAAGTGGGAAAGGGTTGTTTTGAGGCTGAAGGCAGCAGGAAAGCCTGCAGCCCCCAGGTCTGTGGGGCTACGCAACCGGTTCCCAAAGAGCTTTACAACAAGGGATAGTTTTCCCTGCTGGCTATTTGGGTGTGGGACCAGTCTGCAGACATATGTAGATTTTGGATGCTGGCACCGCGCCAAGTGGGAAAGAGTGGTTTTGAGGCTGAAGGCAGCAGGAAGGCCTGCAGCCCGTCGGTCTGTAGGGCTACGCAAGCGGTTCCAAAGAGCTTTAGAACAAGGCATAGTTTTCACTGCTGGCTCTTTGGGCGTGGGACCAATCTCCAGACGTATGGCCATTTTTGTGCCTGGCGCTGCACCAAGTGGGAAAGGGTGGTTTTGAGGCTGCAGGCAGCAGGAAAGCCTGCAGCCCCCAGGTCTGTGGGGCTACGCAAGCGGTTCCCAAAGAGCTTTAGAACAAGGCATAGTTTTCCCTGCTGGATCTTTGGGCGTGGGACCAATCTCCAGACATATGGCCATTTTTGTGCCTGGCGCGGCGCCAAGTGGGAAAGGGTGGTTTTGAAGCTGAAGGCGCTAGAAAGGACTGCAGCCCCCAGGTCTGTGGGGCTACGCAAGCGGTTCCCAAAGAGCTTTACAACAAGGCATAGTTTTCCCTGCTGGCTCTTTTGGCGTGGGACCAATCTGGACACATAAGGCCATTTTTGGGCCTGGCGTGGCGCCAAGTGGGAAAGGGTGGTGTCAAGGCTGACGGCAGCAGGAAAGCCTGCAGTCCCAAGGTGTGTCGGGCCACGCCAGTAGTTCCCAAAGAGCTTAAGAACAAGCCACAGTTTTCCCTGCTGGCTCTTTGCGCATGGGACCAATCTCCAGACATATGGCCATTTTTCTGCCTGGCGCTGCACCAACTGGGAAAGGGTGGTTTTGAGGCTGCAGTCAGCAGGAAAGCCTGCAGCCCCCAGGTCTGTGGGACTACGCAAGCGGTTCCCAAAGAGCTTTAGAACAAGGCATAGTTTTCCCTGCTGGCTCTTTGGGCGTGGGACCAGTCTCCAGACACCGCTGCCCCCAGGTGTGTGGGGCTGCGCAAGCGGTTCCCAAAGAGCTTTAGAACAAGGCATAGTTTTCCCTTCTGGCTCTTTGGGCGTGCGACCAGTCTCCAGACATATGGCCATTTTTGAGCCTGGCGAAGCGCCAAGTGGGAAAGGGTGGTTTTGAGGCTGAAGTCAGCAGGAAAGCCAGCAGCCCCAAGGTGTGTGGGGCCACGCCAGCAGTTCCCAAAGAGCTTTAGAACAAGCCACAGTTTTCCCTGCTGGCTCTTTGGGTGTGGGACCAGTCTGCAGACATATGTAGATTTTGAATGCTGGCACCGCGCAAAGTGGGAAAGGGTGGTTTTGAGGCTGAAGGCAGCAGGAAACCCTGCAGCCCCCAGGTCTGTGGGGTTACCCAAGCGGTTCCCAAAGAGCTTTAGAGCAAGGCATAGTTTTCCCTGCTGGCTCTTTGGGCGTGGGACCAATCTCCAGACATATGGCCATTTTTGTGCCTGGCGCTGCACCAAGTGGGAAAGGGTGGTTTTGAGGCTGCAGGCAGCAGGAAAGCCTGCAGCCCCCAGGTCTGTGGGGCTACGCAAGCGGTTCCCAAAGAGCTTTAGAACAAGGCATAGTTTTCCCTGCTGGCTCTTTGGGCGTGGGACCAATCTGGACACATATGGCCATTTTTGTGCCTGGCGTGGCGCCAAGTGGGAAAGGGTTGTTTTGAGGCTGACGGCAGCAGGAAAGCCTGCAGTCCCAAGGTGTGTGGGGCCACGCCAGCAGTTCCCAAAGAGCTTAAGAACAAGCCACAGTTTTCCCTGCTGGCTCTTTGGGTGTGGGACCAGTCTGCAGACATATGTAGATTTTGAATGCTGGCACCGCGCCAAGTGGGAAAGGGCGGTTTTGAGGCTGAAGGCAGCAGGAAATCCTGCAGCCCCCAGGTCTGTGGGGCTACGCAAGCGGTTCCCAAAGAGCTTTAGAACAAGGCATAGTTTTCCCTGCTGGCTCTTTGGGCGTGGGACCAATCTCCAGACATATGGCCATTTTTGTGCCTGGCGCTGCACCAAGTGGGAAAGGGTGGTTTTGAGGCTGAAGGCAGCAGGAAAGCCCGCAGCCCGTAGATCTGTGAGGCTACGCAAGCGGTTCCCAAAGAGCTTTAGAACAAGGCATTGTTTTCCCTGCTGGCTCTTTGGGCGTGGGACCAATCTCCAGACATATGGCCATTTTTGTGCCTGGCGCGGCGCCAAGTGGGAAAGGGTGCTTTTGAGGCTGAAGGCAGCAGGAAAGCCTGCAGCCCCCAGGTCTGTGGGGCTACGCAAGCGGTTCCCAAAGAGCTTTAGAAAAAGGCATAGTTTTCCCTGCTGGCTCTTTGGGCGTGGGACCAACCTCCAGACATATGGCCATTTTTGTGCCTGGCGCTGCACAAAGGGGGAAAGGGTGGTTTTGAAGCTGAAGGCGCCAGAAAGGCCTGCAGCCCCCAGGTCTGTGGGGCTACGCAAGCGGTTCCCAAAGAGCTTTAGAACAAGGCATAGTTTTCCCTGCTGGCTCTTTGGGCGTGGGACCAATCTCCAGACATATGGCCATTTTTGTGCCTGGCGCTGCACCAAGTGGGAAAGGGTGGTTTTGAGGCTGCAGGCAGCAGGAAAGCCAGCAGCCCCCAGGTCTGTGGGGCCACGCCAGCAGTTCCCAAAGAGCTTAAGAACAAGCCACAGTTTTCCCTGCTGGCTCTTTGGGTGTGGGACCAGTGTGCAGACATATGTAGATTTTGGATGCTGGCACCGCGCCAAGTGGGAAAGAGTGGTTTTGAGGCTGAAGGCAGCAGGAAAGCCTGCAGCCCCCAGGTCTGTGGGGCTACGCAAGCGGTTCCCAAAGAGCTTTAGAACAAGGCATAGTTTTCCCTGCTGGCTCTTTGGGCGTGGGACCAATCTCCAGACATATGGCCATTTTTGTGCCTGGCGCTGCACCAAGTGGGAAAGGGTGGTTTTGAGGCTGAAGGCAGCAGGAAAGCCTGCAGCCCCCAGGTCTGTGGGGCTACGCAAGCGGTTCCCAAAGAGCTTTAGAACAAGCCACAGTTTTCCCTGCTGGTTCTTTGGGTGTGGGACCAGTCTGCAGACATATGTAGATTTTGGATGCTGCCACCGCGCCAAGTGGGAAAGAGTGGTTTTGAGGCTGAAGGCAGCAGGAAAGCCTGCAGCCCCCAGGTCTGTAGGGCTACACAAGCGGTTCCCAAAGAGCTTTAGAACAAGGCATAGTTTTCCCTGCTGGCTCTTTGGGCGTGGGACGAATCTCCAGCCATATGGCCATTTTTCTGCCTGGCGCGGCGCAAAGTGGGAAAGGGTGGTGTCGAGGCTGACGGCAGCAGGAAAGCCTGCAGCCCCCAGGTGTGTGGGGCTACGCAAGCGGTTCCCAAAGAGCTTTAGAACAAGGCATATTTTTCCCTGCTGGCTCTTTGGGCGGGGGACCAGTCTCCAGACATATGGCCATTTTTGTGCCTGGCGCGGCGCCAAGTGGGAAAGTGTAGTTTTGAGGCTGAAGGCAGCAGGAAAGCCTGCAGCCCCCAGGTCTGTGGGGCTACGCAAGCGGTTCCCAAAGAGCTTTAGAACAAGGCATAGTTTTCCCTGCTGGCTCTTTTGGCGGGGGACCAACTTCCAGACATAATGCCATTTATGTGCCTGGCGCGGCGCCAAGTGGGAAAGGGTGGTTTTGAGGCTGAAGGCAGCAGGAAAGCCTGCAGCCCCCAGGTCTGTGGGGCTACGCAAGCGGTTCCCAAAGAGCTTTAGAACAAGGCATAGTTTTCCCTGCTGGCTCTTTGGGCGTGCGACCAGTCTCCAGACAGATGGCCATTTTTGAGCCTGGCGAAGCGCCAAGTGGGAAAGGGTGGTTTTGAGGCTGAAGTCAGCAGGAAAGCCAGCAGCCCCAAGGTGTGTGGGGCCACGCCAGCAGTTCCCAAAGAGCTTTACAACAAGCCACAGTTTTCCCTGCTGGCTCTTTGGGTGTGGGACCAGTCTGCAGACATATGTAGATTTTGAATGCTGGCACCGCGCAAAGTGGGAAAGGGTGGTTTTGAGGCTGAAGGCAGCAGGAAAGCCTGCAGATCCCAGGTCTGTGGGGTTACCCAAGCGGTTCCCAAAGAGCTTTAGAACAAGGCATAGTTTTCCCTGCTGGCTCTTTGGGCGTGGGACCAATCTCCAGACATATGGCCATTTTTGTGCCTGGCGCTGCACCAAGTGGGAAAGGGTGGTTTTGAGGCTGAAGGCAGCAGGAAAGCCTGCAGCCCCCAGGTCTGTGGGGCTACGCAAGCGGTTCCCAAAGAGCTTTAGAACAAGGCATAGTTTTCCCTGCTGGCTCTTTGGGCGTGGGACCAATCTGGACACATATGGCCATTTTTGTGCCTGGCGTGGCGCCAAGTGGGAAAGGGTGGTGTCAAGGCTGACGGCAGCAGGAAAGCCTGCAGTCCCAAGGTGTGTGGGGCCACGCCAGCAGTTCCCAAAGAGCTTAAGAACAAGCCACAGTTTTCCCTGCTGGCTCTTTGGGTGTGGGACCAGTCTGCAGACATATGTAGATTTTGAATGCTGGCACCGCGCCAAGTGGGAAAGGGCGGTTTTGAGGCTGAAGGCAGCAGGAAATCCTGCAGCCCCCAGGTCTGTGGGGCTACGCAAGCGGTTCCCAAAGAGCTTTAGAACAAGGCATAGTTTTCCCTGCTGGCTCTTTGGGCGTGGGACCAATCTCCAGACATATGGCCATTTTTGTGCCTGGCGCTGCACCAAGTGGGAAAGGGTGGTTTTGAGGCTGAAGGCAGCAGGAAAGCCTGCAGCCCCCAGATCTGTGAGGCTACGCAAGCGGTTCCCAAAGAGCTTTAGAACAAGGCATTGTTTTCCCTGCTGGCTCTTTGGGCGGGGGACCAGTCTCCAGACATACGGCCATTTTTGTGCCTGGCGCGGCGCCAAGTGGGAAAGGGTGCTTTTGAGGCTGAAGGCAGCAGGAAAGCCTGCAGCCCCCAGGTCTGTGGGGCTACGCAAGCGGTTCCCAAAGAGCTTTAGAAAAAGGCATAGTTTTCCCTGCTGGCTCTTTGGGCGTGGGACCAACCTCCAGACATATGGCCATTTTTGTGCCTGGCGCTGCACCAAGGGGGAAAGGGTGGTTTTGAAGTTGAAGGCGCCAGAAAGGCCTGCAGCCCCCAGGTCTGTGGGGCTACGCAAGCGGTTCCCAAAGAGCTTTAGAACAAGGCATAGTTTTCCCTGCTGGCTCTTTGGGCGTGGGACCAATCTCCAGACATATGGCCATTTTTGTGCCTGGCGCTGCACCAAGTGGGAAAGGGTGGTTTTGAGGCTGCAGGCAGCAGGAAAGCCAGCAGCCCCAAGGTGTGTGGGGCCACGCCAGCAGTTCCCAAAGAGCTTAAGAACAAGCCACAGTTTTCCCTGCTGGCTCTTTGGGTGTGGGACCAGTGTGCAGACATATGTAGATTTTGGATGCTGCCACCGCGCCAAGTGGGAAAGAGTGGTTTTGAGGCTGAAGGCAGCAGGAAAGCCTGCAGCCCCCAGGTCTGTGGGGCTACGCAAGCGGTTCCCAAAGAGCTTTAGAACAAGGCATAGTTTTCCCTGCTGGCTCTTTGGGCGTGGGACCAATCTCCAGACATATGGCCATTTTTGTGCCTGGCGCTGCACCAAGTGGGAAAGGGTGGTTTTGAGGCTGCAGGCAGCAGGAAAGCCTGCAGCCCCCAAGTCTGTGGGGCTACGCAAGCGGTTCCCAAAGAGCTTTAGAACAAGCCACAGTTTTCCCTGCTGGCTCTTTGGGTGTGGGACCAGTCTGCAGACATATGTAGATTTTGGATGCTGCCACCGCGCCAAGTGGGAAAGAGTGGTTTTGAGGCTGAAGGCAGCAGGAAAGCCTGCAGCCCCCAGGTCTGTAGGGCTACACAAGCGGTTGCCAAAGAGCTTTAGAACAAGGCATAGTTTTCCCTGCTGGCTCTTTGGGCGTGGGACCAATCTCCAGACATATGGCCATTTTTGTGCCTGGCGCGGCGCCAAGTGGGAAAGGGTGGTGTCGAGGCTGACGGCAGCAGGAAAGCCTGCAGCCCCCAGGTCTGTGAGGCTACGCAAGCGGTTCCCAAAGAGCTTTAGAACAAGGCATAGTTTTCCCTGCTGGCTCTTTGGGCGGGGGACCCATTTCAAGACATATGGCCATTTTTGTGCCTGGCGCGGTGCCAAGTGAGAAAGGGTGGTTTTGAGGCTGAAGGCAGCAGGAAAGCCTGCAGCCCCCAGGTCTGTGGGGCTACGCAAGCGGTTCCCAAAGAGCTTTAGAACAAGGCATAGTTTTCCCTGCTGGCTCTTTGGGCGTGGGACCAACCTCCAGACATATGGCCATTTTTGTGCCTGGCGCTGCACCAAGGGGGAAAGGGTGGTTTTGAAGTTGAAGGCGCCAGAAAGGCCTGCAGCCCCCAGGTCTGTGGGGCTACGCAAGCGGTTCCCAAAGAGCTTTAGAACAAGGCATAGTTTTCCCTGCTGGCTCTTTGGGCGTGGGACCAATCTCCAGACATATGGCCATTTTTGTGCCTGGCGCTGCACCAAGTGGGAAAGGGTGGTTTTGAGGCTGCAGGCAGCAGGAAAGCCAGCAGCCCCAAGGTGTGTGGGGCCACGCCAGCAGTTCCCAAAGAGCTTAAGAACAAGCCACAGTTTTCCCTGCTGGCTCTTTGGGTGTGGGACCAGTGTGCAGACATATGTAGATTTTGGATGCTGGCACCGCGCCAAGTGGGAAAGAGTGGTTTTGAGGCTGAAGGCAGCAGGAAAGCCTGCAGCCCCCAGGTGTGTGGGGCTACGCAAGCGGTTCCCAAAGAGCTTTAGAACAAGGCATAGTTTTCCCTGCTGGCTCTTTGGGCGTGGGACCAATCTCCAGACATATGGCCATTTTTGTGCCTGGCGCTACACCAAGTGGGAAAGGGTGGTTTTGAGGCTGCAGGCAGCAGGAAAGCCTGCAGCCCCCAGGTCTGTGGGGCTACGCAAGCGGTTCCCAAAGAGCTTTAGAACAAGCCACAGTTTTCCCTGCTGGTTCTTTGGGTGTGGGACCAGTCTGCAGACATATGTAGATTTTGGATGCTGCCACCGCGCCAAGTGGGAAAGAGTGGTTTTGAGGCTGAAGGCAGCAGGAAAGCCTGCAGCCCCCAGGTCTGTAGGGCTACACAAGCGGTTGCCAAAGAGCTTTAGAACAAGGCATAGTTTTCCCTGCTGGCTCTTTGGGCGTGGGACCAATCTCCAGACATATGGCCATTTTTCTGCCTGGCGCGGCGCCAAGTGGGAAAGGGTGGTGTCGAGGCTGACGGCAGCAGGAAAGCCTGCAGCCCCCAGGTGTGTGGGGCTACGCAAGCGGTTCCCAAAGAGCTTTAGAACAAGGCATATTTTTCCCTGCTGGCTCTTTGGGCGGGGGACCAGTCTCCAGACATATGGCCATTTTTGTGCCTGGCGCGGCGCCAAGTGGGAAAGGGTGGTTTTGAGGCTGAAGGCAGCAGGAAAGCCTGCAGCCCCCAGGTCTGTGGGGCTATGCAAGCGGTTCCCAAAGAGCTTTAGAACAAGGCATAGTTTTCCCTGCTGGCTCTTTTGGCGGGGGACCAACTTCCAGACATAATGCCATTTATGTGCCTGGCGCGGCGCCAAGTGGGAAAGGGTGGTTTTGAGGCTGAAGGCAGCAGGAAAGCCTGCAGCCCCCAGGTCTGTGGGGCTACGCAAGCGGTTCCCAAAGAGCTTTAGAACAAGGCATAGTTTTCCCTGCTGGCTCTTTGGGCGGGGGACCAGTCTCCAAACATATGGCCATTTTTGTGCCTGGCGTGGCGCCAAGTCGGAAAGGGTGGTGTCGAGGCTGAAGGCAGCAGGAAAGCCTGCAGCCTCCAGGTCTGTGGGGCTACGCAAGTGGTTCCCAAAGAGCTTTAGAACAAGGCATAGTTTTCCCTGCTGGCTCTTTGGGCGGGGGACCCATTTCAAGACATATGGCCATTTTTGTGCCTGGCGCGGTGCCAAGTGAGAAAGGGTGGTTTTGAGGCTGCAGGCAGCAGGAAAGCCTGCAGCCCCCAGGTCTGTGGGGCTACGCAAGCGGTTCCCAAAGAGCTTTAGAACAAGGCATAGTTTTCCCTGCTGGCTCTTTGGGCGTGCGACCAGTCTCCAGACAGATGGCCATTTTTGAGCCTGGCGAAGCGCCAAGTGGGAAAGGGTGGTTTTGAGGCTGAAGTCAGCAGGAAAGCCAGCAGCCCCAAGGTGTGTGGGGCCACGCCAGCAGTTCCCAAAGAGCTTTAGAACAAGCCACAGTTTTCCCTGCTGGCTCTTTGGGTGTGGGACCAGTCTGCAGACATATGTAGATTTTGAATGCTGGCACCGCGCAAAGTGGGAAAGGGTGGTTTTGAGGCTGAAGGCAGCAGGAAACCCTGCAGCCCCCAGGTCTGTGGGGTTACCCAAGCGGTTCCCAAAGAGCTTTAGAACAAGGCATAGTTTTCCCTGCTGGCTCTTTGGGCGTGGGACCAATCTCCAGACATATGGCCATTTTTGTGCCTGGCGCTGCACCAAGTGGGAAAGGGTGGTTTTGAGGCTGCAGGCAGCAGGAAAGCCTGCAGCCCCCAGGTCTGTGGGGCTACGCAAGCGGTTCCCAAAGAGCTTTAGAACAAGGCATAGTTTTCCCTGCTGGCTCTTTGGGCGTGGGACCAACCTCCAGACATATGGCCATTTTTGTGCCTGGCGCTGCACCAAGGGGGAAAGGGTGGTTTTGAAGTTGAAGGCGCCAGAAAGGCCTGCAGCCCCCAGGTCTGTGGGGCTACGCAAGCGGTTCCCAAAGAGCTTTAGAACAAGGCATAGTTTTCCCTGCTGGCTCTTTGGGCGTGGGACCAATCTCCAGACATATGGCCATTTTTGTGCCTGGCGCTGCACCAAGTGGGAAAGGGTGGTTTTGAGGCTGCAGGCAGCAGGAAAGCCAGCAGCCCCAAGGTGTGTGGGGCCACGCCAGCAGTTCCCAAAGAGCTTAAGAACAAGCCACAGTTTTCCCTGCTGGCTCTTTGGGTGTGGGACCAGTGTGCAGACATATGTAGATTTTGGATGCTGGCACCGCGCCAAGTGGGAAAGAGTGGTTTTGAGGCTGAAGGCAGCAGGAAAGCCTGCAGCCCCCAGGTGTGTGGGGCTACGCAAGCGGTTCCCAAAGAGCTTTAGAACAAGGCATAGTTTTCCCTGCTGGCTCTTTGGGCGTGGGACCAATCTCCAGACATATGGCCATTTTTGTGCCTGGCGCTACACCAAGTGGGAAAGGGTGGTTTTGAGGCTGCAGGCAGCAGGAAAGCCTGCAGCCCCCAGGTCTGTGGGGCTACGCAAGCGGTTCCCAAAGAGCTTTAGAACAAGCCACAGTTTTCCCTGCTGGTTCTTTGGGTGTGGGACCAGTCTGCAGACATATGTAGATTTTGGATGCTGCCACCGCGCCAAGTGGGAAAGAGTGGTTTTGAGGCTGAAGGCAGCAGGAAAGCCTGCAGCCCCCAGGTCTGTAGGGCTACACAAGCGGTTGCCAAAGAGCTTTAGAACAAGGCATAGTTTTCCCTGCTGGCTCTTTGGGCGTGGGACCAATCTCCAGACATATGGCCATTTTTCTGCCTGGCGCGGCGCCAAGTGGGAAAGGGTGGTGTCGAGGCTGACGGCAGCAGGAAAGCCTGCAGCCCCCAGGTGTGTGGGGCTACGCAAGCGGTTCCCAAAGAGCTTTAGAACAAGGCATATTTTTCCCTGCTGGCTCTTTGGGCGGGGGACCAGTCTCCAGACATATGGCCATTTTTGTGCCTGGCGCGGCGCCAAGTGGGAAAGGGTGGTTTTGAGGCTGAAGGCAGCAGGAAAGCCTGCAGCCCCCAGGTCTGTGGGGCTATGCAAGCGGTTCCCAAAGAGCTTTAGAACAAGGCATAGTTTTCCCTGCTGGCTCTTTTGGCGGGGGACCAACTTCCAGACATAATGCCATTTATGTGCCTGGCGCGGCGCCAAGTGGGAAAGGGTGGTTTTGAGGCTGAAGGCAGCAGGAAAGCCTGCAGCCCCCAGGTCTGTGGGGCTACGCAAGCGGTTCCCAAAGAGCTTTAGAACAAGGCATAGTTTTCCCTGCTGGCTCTTTGGGCGGGGGACCAGTCTCCAAACATATGGCCATTTTTGTGCCTGGCGTGGCGCCAAGTCGGAAAGGGTGGTGTCGAGGCTGAAGGCAGCAGGAAAGCCTGCAGCCTCCAGGTCTGTGGGGCTACGCAAGTGGTTCCCAAAGAGCTTTAGAACAAGGCATAGTTTTCCCTGCTGGCTCTTTGGGCGGGGGACCCATTTCAAGACATATGGCCATTTTTGTGCCTGGCGCGGTGCCAAGTGAGAAAGGGTGGTTTTGAGGCTGCAGGCAGCAGGAAAGCCTGCAGCCCCCAGGTCTGTGGGGCTACGCAAGCGGTTCCCAAAGAGCTTTAGAACAAGGCATAGTTTTCCCTGCTGGCTCTTTGGGCGTGCGACCAGTCTCCAGACAGATGGCCATTTTTGAGCCTGGCGAAGCGCCAAGTGGGAAAGGGTGGTTTTGAGGCTGAAGTCAGCAGGAAAGCCAGCAGCCCCAAGGTGTGTGGGGCCACGCCAGCAGTTCCCAAAGAGCTTTAGAACAAGCCACAGTTTTCCCTGCTGGCTCTTTGGGTGTGGGACCAGTCTGCAGACATATGTAGATTTTGAATGCTGGCACCGCGCAAAGTGGGAAAGGGTGGTTTTGAGGCTGAAGGCAGCAGGAAACCCTGCAGCCCCCAGGTCTGTGGGGTTACCCAAGCGGTTCCCAAAGAGCTTTAGAACAAGGCATAGTTTTCCCTGCTGGCTCTTTGGGCGTGGGACCAATCTCCAGACATATGGCCATTTTTGTGCCTGGCGCTGCACCAAGTGGGAAAGGGTGGTTTTGAGGCTGCAGGCAGCAGGAAAGCCTGCAGCCCCCAGGTCTGTGGGGCTACGCAAGCGGTTCCCAAAGAGCTTTAGAACAAGGCATAGTTTTCCCTGCTGGCTCTTTGGGCGTGGGACCAATCTGGACACATATGGCCATTTTTGTGCCTGGCGTGGCGCCAAGTGGGAAAGGGTGGTGTCAAGGCTGACGGCAGCAGGAAAGCCTGCAGTCCCAAGGTGTGTGGGGCCACGCCAGCAGTTCCCAAAGAGCTTAAGAACAAGCCACAGTTTTCCCTGCTGGCTCTTTGGGTGTGGGACCAGTGTGCAGACATATGTAGATTTTGGATGCTGGCACCGCGCCAAGTGGGAAAGAGTGGTTTTGAGGCTGAAGGCAGCAGGAAAGCCTGCAGCCCCCAGGTGTGTGGGGCTACGCAAGCGGTTCCCAAAGAGCTTTAGAACAAGGCATAGTTTTCCCTGCTGGCTCTTTGGGCGTGGGACCAATCTCCAGACATATGGCCATTTTTGTGCCTGGCGCTACACCAAGTGGGAAAGGGTGGTTTTGAGGCTGCAGGCAGCAGGAAAGCCTGCAGCCCCCAGGTCTGTGGGGCTACGCAAGCGGTTCCCAAAGAGCTTTAGAACAAGCCACAGTTTTCCCTGCTGGTTCTTTGGGTGTGGGACCAGTCTGCAGACATATGTAGATTTTGGATGCTGCCACCGCGCCAAGTGGGAAAGAGTGGTTTTGAGGCTGAAGGCAGCAGGAAAGCCTGCAGCCCCCAGGTCTGTAGGGCTACACAAGCGGTTGCCAAAGAGCTTTAGAACAAGGCATAGTTTTCCCTGCTGGCTCTTTGGGCGTGGGACGAATCTCCAGCCATATGGCCATTTTTCTGCCTGGCGCGGCGCCAAGTGGGAAAGGGTGGTGTCGAGGCTGACGGCAGCAGGAAAGCCTGCAGCCCCCAGGTGTGTGGGGCTACGCAAGCGGTTCCCAAAGAGCTTTAGAACAAGGCATAGTTTTCCCTGCTGGCTCTTTGGGCGGGGGACCCATTTCAAGACATATGGCCATTTTTGTGCCTGGCGCGGTGCCAAGTGAGAAAGGGTGGTTTTGAGGCTGACGGCAGCAGGAAAGCCTGCAGCCCCCAGGTCTGTGGGGCTACGCAAGCGGTTCCCAAAGAGCTTTAGAAAAAGGCATAGTTTTCCCTGCTGGCTCTTTGGGCGTGGGACCAACCTCCAGACATATGGCCATTTTTGTGCCTGGCGCTGCACCAAGGGGGAAAGGGTGGTTTTGAAGTTGAAGGCGCCAGAAAGGCCTGCAGCCCCCAGGTCTGTGGGGCTACGCAAGCGGTTCCCAAAGAGCTTTAGAACAAGGCATAGTTTTCCCTGCTGGCTCTTTGGGCGTGGGACCAATCTCCAGACATATGGCCATTTTTGTGCCTGGCGCTGCACCAAGTGGGAAAGGGTGGTTTTGAGGCTGCAGGCAGCAGGAAAGCCAGCAGCCCCAAGGTGTGTGGGGCCACGCCAGCAGTTCCCAAAGAGCTTAAGAACAAGCCACAGTTTTCCCTGCTGGCTCTTTGGGTGTGGGACCAATCTCCAGACATATGGCCATTTTTCTGCCTGGCACTGCACCAACTGGTAAAGGGTGGTTTTGAGGCTGCAGGCAGCAGGAAAGCCTGCAGCCCCCAGGTCTGTGGGACTACGCAAGCGGTTCCCAAAGAGCTTTAGAACAAGGCATAGTTTTCCCTGCTGGCTCTTTGGGCGTGGGACCAGTCTCCAGACACCGCTGCCCCCAGGTGTGTGGGGCTGCGCAAGCGGTTCCCAAAGAGCTTTAGAACAAGGCATAGTTTTCCCTGCTGGCTCTTTGGGCGTGCGACCAGTCTCCAGACATATGGCCATTTTTGAGCCTGGCGAAGCGCCAAGTGGGAAAGGGTGGTTTTGAGGCTGAAGTCAGCAGGAAAGCCAGCAGCCCCAAGGTGTGTGGGGCCACGCCAGCAGTTCCCAAAGAGCTTTAGAACAAGCCACAGTTTTCCCTGCTGGCTCTTTGGGTGTGGGACCAGTCTGCAGACATATGTAGATTTTGAATGCTGGCACCGCGCAAAGTGGGAAAGGGTGGTTTTGAGGCTGAAGGCAGCAGGAAAGCCTGCAGCCCCCAGGTCTGTGGGGTTACCCAAGCGGTTCCCAAAGAGCTTTAGAGCAAGGCATAGTTTTCCCTGCTGGCTCTTTGGGCGTGGGACCAATCTCCAGACATATGGCCATTTTTCTGCCTGGCGCTGCACCAACTGGGAAAGGGTGGTTTTGAGGCTGCAGGCAGCAGGAAAGCCTGCAGCCCCCAGGTCTGTGGGGCTACGCAAGCGGTTCCCAAAGAGCTTTAGAACAAGGCATAGTTTTCCCTGCTGGCTCTTTGGGCGTGGGACCAATCTGGACACATATGGCCATTTTTGTGCCTGGCGTGGCGCCAAGTGGGAAAGGGTGGTGTCAAGGCTGACGGCAGCAGGAAAGCCTGCAGCCCGTCGGTCTGTAGGGCTACGCAAGAGGTTCCCAAAGAGCTTTAGAACAAGGCATAGTTTTCCCTGCTGGCTCTTTGGGCGTGGGACCAACCTCCAGACATATGGCCATTTTTGTGCCTGGCGCGGCGCCAAGAGGGAAAGGGTGCTTTTGAGGCTGAAGGCAGCAGGAAAGCCTGCAGCCCCCAGGTCTGTGGGGCTACGCAAGCGGTTCCCAAAGAGCTTTATAAAAAGGCATAGTTTTCCCTGCTGGCTCTTTGGGCGTGGGACCAACCTCCAGACATATGGCCATTTTTGTGCCTGGCGCTGCACCAAGGGGGAAAGGGTGGTTTTGAAGCTGAAGGCGCCAGAAAGGCCTGCAGCCCCCAGGTCTGTGGGGCTACGCAAGCGGTTCCCAAAGAGCTTTAGAACAAGGCATAGTTTTCCCTGCTGGCTCTTTGGGCGTGGGACCAATCTCCAGACATATGGCCATTTTTGTGCCTGGTGCGGCGCCAAGTGGGAAAGGGTGGTTTTGAGGCGAAGGCAGCAGGAAAGCCTGCAGCCCCCAGGTCTGTGGGGCTACGCAAGCGGTTCCCAAAGAGCTTTAGAACAAGGCATAGTTTTCCCTGCTGGCTCTTTGGGCGTGGGACCAATCTCCAGACATATGGCCATTTTTGTGCCTGGCGCTGCACCAAGTGGGAAAGGGTGGTTTTGAGGCTGAAGGCAGCAGGAAAGCCTGCAGACCCCAGGTCTGTGGGGCTACGCAAGCGGTTCCCAAAGAGCTTTAGAACAAGGCATAATTTTCCCTGCTGGCTCTTTGGGCGTGGGACCAATCTCCAGCCATATGGCCATTTTTGTGCCTGGCACGGCGCCAAGTGGGAAAGGGTGGTTTTGAAGCTGAAGGCGCCAAAAAGGCTTGCAGCCCCCAGGTCTGTGGGGCTACGCAAGCGGTTCCCAAAGAGCTTTAGAACAAGGCATTGTTTTCCCTGCTGGCTCTTTGGGCGTGGGACCAATCTCCAGACATATGGCCATTTTTGTGCCTGGCGCTGCACCAAGTGGGAAAGGGTGGTTTTGAGGGTGAAGGCAGCAGGAAAGCCTGCAGCCCCCAGGTCTGTGGGGCTACGCAAGCGGTTCCCAAAGAGCTTTAGAACAAGGCATAGTTTTCCCTGCTGGCTCTTTGGGCGTGGGACCAATCTCCAGACATATGGGCATTTTTGTGCCTGGCGCTGCACCAAGTGGGAAAGGGTGGTTTTGAGGCTGAAGGCAGCAGGAAAGCCTGCAGCCCCCAGATCTGTGAGGCTACGCAAGCGGTTCCCAAAGAGCTTTAGAACAAGGCATAGTTTTCCCTGCTGGCTCTTTGGGCGTGGGACCAATCTCCAGACATATGGCCATTTTTGTGCCTGGCGCTGCACCAAGTGGGAAAGGGTTGTTTTGAGGCTGAAGGCAGCAGGAAAGCCTGCAGCCCCCAGGTCTGTGGGGCTACGCAAGCGGTTCCCAAAGAGCTTTAGAACAAGGGATAGTTTTCCCTGCTGGTTCTTTGGGTGTGGGACCAGTCTGCAGACATATGTAGATTTTGGATGCTGGCACCGCGCCAAGTGGGAAAGAGTGGTTTTGAGGCTGAAGGCAGCAGGAAGGCCTGCAGCCCGTCGGTCTGTAGGGCTACGCAAGCGGTTCCCAAAGAGCTTTAGAACAAGGCATAGTTTTCCCTGCTGGCTCTTTGGGCGTGGGACCAATCTCCAGACGTATGGCCATTTTTGTGCCTGGCGCTGCACCAAGTGGGAAAGGGTGGTTTTGAGGCTGCAGGCAGCAGGAAAGCCTGCAGCCCCCAGGTCTGTGGGGCTACGCAAGCGGTTCCCAAAGAGCTTTAGAACAAGGCATAATTTTCCCTGCTGGATCTTTGGGCGTGGGACCAATCTCCAGACATATGGCCATTTTTGTGCCTGGCGCGGCGCCAAGTGGGAAAGGGTGGTTTTGAAGCTGAAGGCGCTAGAAAGGACTGCAGCCCCCAGGTCTGTGGGGCTACGCAAGCGGTTCCCAAAGAGCTTTACAACAAGGCATAGTTTTCCCTGCTGGCTCTTTGGGCGTGGGACCAGTCTCCAGACACCGCTGCCCCCAGGTGTGTGGGGCTGCGCAAGCGGTTCCCAAAGAGCTTTAGAACAAGGCATAGTTTTCCCTGCTGGCTCTTTGGGCGTGCGACCAGTCTCCAGACATATGGCCATTTTTGAGCCTGGCGAAGCGCCAAGTGGGAAAGGCTGGTTTTGAGGCTGAAGTCAGCAGGAAAGCCAGCAGCCCCAAGGTGTGTGGGGCCACGCCAGCAGTTCCCAAAGAGCTTTAGAACAAGCCACAGTTTTCCCTGCTGGCTCTTTGGGTGTGGGACCAGTCTGCAGACATATGTAGATTTTGAATGCTGGCACCGCGCAAAGTGGGAAAGGGTGGTTTTGAGGCTGAAGGCAGCAGGAAACCCTGCAGCCCCCAGGTCTGTGGGGTTACCCAAGCGGTTCCCAAAGAGCTTTAGAGCAAGGCATAGTTTTCCCTGCTGGCTCTTTGGGCGTGGGACCAATCTCCAGACATATGGCCATTTTTGTGCCTGGCGCTGCACCAAGTGGGAAAGGGTGGTTTTGAGGCTGCAGGCAGCAGGAAAGCCTGCAGCCCCCAGGTCTGTGGGGCTACGCAAGCGGTTCCCAAAGAGCTTTAGAACAAGGCATAGTTTTCCCTGCTGGCTCTTTGGGCGTGGGACCAATCTGGACACATATGGCCATTTTTGTGCCTGGCGTGGCGCCAAGTGGGAAAGGGTTGTTTTGAGGCTGACGGCAGCAGGAAAGCCTGCAGTCCCAAGGTGTGTGGGGCCACGCCAGCAGTTCCCAAAGAGCTTAAGAACAAGCCACAGTTTTCCCTGCTGGCTCTTTGGGTGTGGGACCAGTCTGCAGACATATGTAGATTTTGAATGCTGGCACCGCGCCAAGTGGGAAAGGGCGGTTTTGAGGCTGAAGGCAGCAGGAAAGCCTGCAGCCCCCAGGTCTGTGGGGCTACGCAAGCGGTTCCCAAAGAGCTTTACAACAAGGCATAGTTTTCCCTGCTGGCTCTTTGGGCGTGGGACCAATCTCCAGACATATGGCCATTTTTGTGCCTGGCGCTGCACCAAGTGGGAAAGGGTGGTTTTGAGGCTGAAGGCAGCAGGAAAGCCTGCAGCCCCCAGATCTGTGAGGCTACGCAAGCGGTTCCCAAAGAGCTTTAGAACAAGGCATTGTTTTCCCTGCTGGCTCTTTGGGCGTGGGACCAATCTCCAGACATATGGCCATTTTTGTGCCTGGCGCGGCGCCAAGTGGGAAAGGGTGGTTTTGAGGCTGAAGGCAGCAGGAAAGCCTGCAGCCCCCAGGTCTGTGGGGCTACGCAAGCGGTTCCCAAAGAGCTTTAGAAAAAGGCATAGTTTTCCCTGCTGGCTCTTTGGGCGTGGGACCAACCTCCAGACATATGGCCATTTTTGTGCCTGGCGCTGCACCAAGGGGGAAAGGGTGGTTTTGAAGCTGAAGGCGCCAGAAAGGCCTGCAGCCCCCAGGTCTGTGGGGCTACGCAAGCGGTTCCCAAAGAGCTTTAGAACAAGGCATAGTTTTCCCTGCTGGCTCTTTGGGCGTGGGACCAATCTCCAGACATATGGCCATTTTTGTGCCTGGCGCTGCACCAAGTGGGAAAGGGTGGTTTTGAGGCTGCAGGCAGCAGGAAAGCCAGCAGCCCCAAGGTGTGTGGGGCCACGCCAGCAGTTCCCAAAGAGCTTAAGAACAAGCCACAGTTTTCCCTGCTGGCTCTTTGGGTGTGGGACCAGTGTGCAGACATATGTAGATTTTGGATGCTGGCACCGCGCCAAGTGGGAAAGAGTGGTTTTGAGGCTGAAGGCAGCAGGAAAGCCTGCAGCCCCCAGGTGTGTGGGGCTACGCAAGCGGTTCCCAAAGAGCTTTAGAACAAGGCATAGTTTTCCCTGCTGGCTCTTTGGGCGTGGGACCAATCTCCAGACATATGGCCATTTTTGTGCCTGGCGCTGCACCAAGTGGGAAAGGGTGGTTTTGAGGCTGCAGGCAGCAGGAAAGCCTGCAGCCCCCAGGTCTGTGGGGCTACGCAAGCGGTTCCCAAAGAGCTTTAGAACAAGCCACAGTTTTCCCTGCTGGTTCTTTGGGTGTGGGACCAGTCTGCAGACATATGTAGATTTTGGATGCTGCCACCGCGCCAAGTGGGAAAGAGTGGTTTTGAGGCTGAAGGCAGCAGGAAAGCCTGCAGCCCCCAGGTCTGTAGGGCTACACAAGCGGTTGCCAAAGAGCTTTAGAACAAGGCATAGTTTTCCCTGCTGGCTCTTTGGGCGTGGGACGAATCTCCAGCCATATGGCCATTTTTCTGCCTGGCGCGGCGCCAAGTGGGAAAGGGTGGTGTCGAGGCTGACGGCAGCAGGAAAGCCTGCAGCCCCCAGGTCTGTGGGGCTACGCAAGCGGTTCCCAAAGAGCTTTAGAAAAAGGCATAGTTTTCCCTGCTGGCTCTTTGGGCGTGGGACCAACCTCCAGACATATGGCCATTTTTGTGCCTGGCGCTGCACCAAGGGGGAAAGGGTGGTTTTGAAGTTGAAGGCGCCAGAAAGGCCTGCAGCCCCCAGGTCTGTGGGGCTACGCAAGCGGTTCCCAAAGAGCTTTACAACAAGGCATAGTTTTCCCTGCTGGCTCTTTGGGCGTGGGACCAATCTCCAGACATATGGCCATTTTTGTGCCTGGCGCTACACCAAGTGGGAAAGGGTGGTTTTGAGGCTGCAGGCAGCAGGAAAGCCTGCAGCCCCCAGGTCTGTGGGGCTACGCAAGCGGTTCCCAAAGAGCTTTAGAACAAGCCACAGTTTTCCCTGCTGGTTCTTTGGGTGTGGGACCAGTCTGCAGACATATTTAGATTTTGGATGCTGCCACCGCGCCAAGTGGGAAAGAGTGGTTTTGAGGCTGAAGGCAGCAGGAAAGCCTGCAGCCCCCAGGTCTGTAGGGCTACACAAGCGGTTGCCAAAGAGCTTTAGAACAAGGCATAGTTTTCCCTGCTGGCTCTTTGGGCGTGGGACCAATCTCCAGACATATGACCATTTTTGTGCCTGGCGCGGCGCCAAGTGGGAAAGGGTGGTGTCGAGGCTGACGGCAGCAGGAAAGCCTGCAGCCCCCAGGTGTGTGGGGTTACCCAAGCGGTTCCCAAAGAGCTTTAGAACAAGGCATATTTTTCCCTGCTGGCTCTTTGGGCGGGGGACCAATCTCCAGACATATGGCCATTTTTGTGCCTGGCGCGGCGCCAAGTGGGAAAGTGTAGTTTTGAGGCTAAAGGCAGCAGGAAAGCCTGCAGCCCCCAGGTCTGTGGGGCTATGCAAGCGGTTCCCAAAGAGCTTTAGAACAAGGCATAGTTTTCCCTGCTGGCTCTTTTGGCGGGGGACCAACTTCCAGACATAATGCCATTTATGTGCCTGGCGCGGCGCCAAGTGGGAAAGGGTGGTTTTGAGGCTGAAGGCAGCAGGAAAGCCTGCAGCCCCCAGGTCTGTGGGGCTACGCAAGCGGTTCCCAAAGAGCTTTAGAACAAGGCATAGTTTTCCCTGCTGGCTCTTTGGGCGGGGGACCAGTCTCCAAACATATGGCCATTTTTGTGCCTGGCGCGGCGCCAAGTGGGAAAGGGTGGTTTTGAGGCTGAAGGCAGCAGGAAAGCCTGCAGCCTCCAGGTCTGTGGGGCTACGCAAGCGGTTCCCAAAGAGCTTTAGAACAAGGCATAGTTTTCCCTGCTGGCTCTTTGGGCGGGGGACCCATTTCAAGACATATGGCCATTTTTGTGCCTGGCGCGGTGCCAAGTGAGAAAGGGTGGTTTTGAGGCTGCAGGCAGCAGGAAAGCCTGCAGCCCCAAGGTCTGTGGGGCTACGCAAGCGGTTCCCAAAGAGCTTTACAACAAGGCATAGTTTTCCCTGCTGGCTCTTTGGGCGTGCGACCAGTCTCCAGACAGATGGCCATTTTTGAGCCTGGCGAAGCGCCAAGTGGGAAAGGGTGGTTTTGAGGCTGAAGTCAGCAGGAAAGCCAGCAGCCCCAAGGTGTGTGGGGCCACGCCAGCAGTTCCCAAAGAGCTTTAGAACAAGCCACAGTTTTCCCTGCTGGCTCTTTGGGTGTGGGACCAGTCTGCAGACATATGTAGATTTTGAATGCTGGCACCGCGCAAAGTGGGAAAGGGTGGTTTTGAGGCTGCAGGCAGCAGGAAACCCTGCAGCCCCCAGGTCTGTGGGGTTACCCAAGCGGTTCCCAAAGAGCTTTAGAACAAGGCATAGTTTTCCCTGCTGGCTCTTTGGGCGTGGGACCAATCTCCAGACATATGGCCATTTTTGTGCCTGGCGCTGCACCAAGTGGGAAAGGGTGGTTTTGAGGCTGCAGGCAGCAGGAAAGCCTGCAGCCCCCAGGTCTGTGGGGCTGCGCAAGCGGTTCCCAAAGAGCTTTAGAACAAGGCATAGTTTTCCCTGCTGGCTCTTTGGGCGTGGGACCAATCTCCAGACATATGGCCATTTTTGTGCCTGGCGCGGCGCCAAGTGGGAAAGGGTGCTTTTGAGGCTGAAGGCAGCAGGAAAGCCTGCAGCCCCCAGGTCTGTGGGGCTACGCAAGCGGTTCCCAAAGAGCTTTAGAAAAAGGCATAGTTTTCCCTGCTGGCTCTTTGGGCGTGGGACCAACCTCCAGACATATGGCCATTTTTGTGCCTGGCGCTGCACCAAGGGGGACAGGGTGGTTTTGAAGTTGAAGGCGCCAGAAAGGCCTGCAGCCCCCAGGTCTGTGGGGCTACGCAAGCGGTTCCCAAAGAGCTTTAGAACAAGGCATAGTTTTCCCTGCTGGCTCTTTGGGCGTGGGACCAATCTCCAGACATATGGCCATTTTTGTGCCTGGCGCTGCACCAAGTGGGAAAGGGTGGTTTTGAGGCTGCAGGCAGCAGGAAAGCCAGCAGCCCCAAGGTGTGTGGGGCCACGCCAGCAGTTCCCAAAGAGCTTAAGAACAAGCCACAGTTTTCCCTGCTGGCTCTTTGGGCGTGGGACCAATCTCCAGACATATGGCCATTTTTGTGCCTGGCGCTGCACCAAGTGGGAAAGGGTGGTTTTGAGGCTGCAGGCAGCAGGAAAGCCAGCAGCCCCAAGGTGTGTGGGGCCACGCCAGCAGTTCCCAAAGAGCTTAAGAACAAGCCACAGTTTTCCCTGCTGGCTCTTTGGGTGTGGGACCAGTGTGCAGACATATGTAGATTTTGGATGCTGGCACCGCGCCAGGTGGGAAAGAGTGGTTTTGAGGCTGAAGGCAGCAGGAAAGCCTGCAGCCCCCAGGTGTGTGGGGCTACGCAAGCGGTTCCCAAAGAGCTTTAGAACAAGGCATAGTTTTCCCTGCTGGCTCTTTGGGCGTGGGACCAATCTCCAGACATATGGCCATTTTTGTGCCTGGCGCTGCACCAAGTGGGAAAGGGTGGTTTTGAGGCTGAAGGCAGCAGGAAAGCCTGCAGCCCCCAGGTGTGTGGGGCTACGCAAGCGGTTCCCAAAGAGCTTTAGAACAAGCCACAGTTTTCCCTGCTGGTTCTTTGGGTGTGGGACCAGTCTGCAGACATATGTAGATTTTGGATGCTGCCACCGCGCCAAGTGGGAAAGAGTGGTTTTGAGGCTGAAGGCAGCAGGAAAGCCTGCAGCCCCCAGGTCTGTAGGGCTACAGAAGCGGTTGCCAAAGAGCTTTAGAACAAGGCATAGTTTTCCCTGCTGGCTCTTTGGGCGTGGGACGAATCTCCAGCCATATGGCCATTTTTCTGCCTGGCGCGGCGCCAAGTGGGAAAGGGTGGTGTCGAGGCTGAAGGCAGCAGGAAAGCCTGCAGCCCCCAGGTCTGTGGGGCTACGCAAGCGGTTCCCAAAGAGCTTTAGAACAAGGCATATTTTTCCCTGCTGGCTCTTTGGGCGGGGGACCAGTCTCCAGACATATGGCCATTTTTGTGCCTGGCGCGGCGCCAAGTGGGAAAGTGTAGTTTTGAGGCTGAAGGCAGCAGGAAAGCCTGCAGCCCCCAGGTCTGTGGGGCTATGCAAGCGGTTCCCAAAGAGCTTTAGAACAAGGCATAGTTTTCCCTGCTGGCTCTTTTGGCGGGGGACCAACTTCCAGACATAATGCCATTTATGTGCCTGGCGCGGCGCCAAGTGGGAAAGGGTGGTTTTGAGGCTGAAGGCAGCAGGAAAGCCTGCAGCCCCCAGGTCTGTGGGGCTACGCAAGCGGTTCCCAAAGAGCTTTAGAACAAGGCATAGTTTTCCCTGCTGGCTCTTTGGGCGGGGGACCAGTCTCCAAACATATGGCCATTTTTGTGCCTGGCGCGGCGCCAAGTCGGAAAGGGTGGTGTCGAGGCTGAAGGCAGCAGGAAAGCCTGCAGCCTCCAGGTCTGTGGGGCTACGCAAGCGGTTCCCAAAGAGCTTTAGAACAAGGCATAGTTTTCCCTGCTGGCTCTTTGGGCGGGGGACCCATTTCAAGACATATGGCCATTTTTGTGCCTGGCGCGGTGCCAAGTGAGAAAGGGTGGTTTTGAGGCTGCAGGCAGCAGGAAAGCCTGCAGCCCCCAGGTCTGTGGGGCTACGCAAGCGGTTCCCAAAGAGCTTTACAACAAGGCATAGTTTTCCCTGCTGGCTCTTTGGGCAGGGGACGAATCTCCAGCCATATGGCCATTTTTGTGCCTGGCGCGGCGCCAAGTGCAAAAGGGTGGTGTCGAGGCTGATGGCAGCAGGAAAGCCAGCAGCTCCAGGTCTGTGGGGCTACGCAAGCAGTTCCCAAAGAGCTTTAGAACAAGGCATTGTTTTCCCTGCTGGCTCTTTGGGTGTGGGACCAGTCTGCAGACATATGTAGATTTTGAATGCTGGCACCGCGCCAAGTGGGAAAGGGCGGTTTTGAGGCTGAAGGCAGCAGGAAATCCTGCAGCCCCCAGGTCTGTGGGGCTACGCAAGCGGTTCCCAAAGAGCTTTACAACAAGGCATAGTTTTCCCTGCTGGCTCTTTGGGCGTGGGACCAATCTCCAGACATATGGCCATTTTTGTGCCTGGCGCTGCACCAAGTGGGAAAGGGTGGTTTTGAGGCTGAAGGCAGCAGGAAAGCCTGCAGCCCCCAGATCTGTGAGGCTACGCAAGCGGTTCCCAAAGAGCTTTAGAACAAGGCATTGTTTTCCCTGCTGGCTCTTTGGGCGTGGGACCAATCTCCAGACATATGGCCATTTTTGTGCCTGGCGCGGCGCCAAGTGGGAAAGGGTGCTTTTGAGGCTGAAGGCAGCAGGAAAGCCTGCAGCCCCCAGGTCTGTGGGGCTACGCAAGCGGTTCCCAAAGAGCTTTAGAAAAAGGCATAGTTTTCCCTGCTGGCTCTTTGGGCGTGGGACCAACCTCCAGACATATGGCCATTTTTGTGCCTGGCGCTGCACCAAGGGGGAAAGGGTGGTTTTGAAGTTGAAGGCGCCAGAAAGGCCTGCAGCCCCCAGGTCTGTGGGGCTACGCAAGCGGTTCCCAAAGAGCTTTAGAACAAGGCATAGTTTTCCCTGCTGGCTCTTTGGGCGTGGGACCAATCTCCAGACATATGGCCATTTTTGTGCCTGGCGCTGCACCAAGTGGGAAAGGGTGGTTTTGAGGCTGCAGGCAGCAGGAAAGCCAGCAGCCCCAAGGTGTGTGGGGCCACGCCAGCAGTTCCCAAAGAGCTTAAGAACAAGCCACAGTTTTCCCTGCTGGCTCTTTGGGTGTGGGACCAGTGTGCAGACATATGTAGATTTTGGATGCTGGCACCGCGCCAAGTGGGAAAGAGTGGTTTTGAGGCTGAAGGCAGCAGGAAAGCCTGCAGCCCCCAGGTGTGTGGGGCTACGCAAGCGGTTCCCAAAGAGCTTTAGAACAAGGCATAGTTTTCCCTGCTGGCTCTTTGGGCGTGGGACCAATCTCCAGACATATGGCCATTTTTGTGCCTGGCGCTGCACCAAGTGGGAAAGGGTGGTTTTGAGGCTGCAGGCAGCAGGAAAGCCTGCAGCCCCCAGGTCTGTGGGGCTACGCAAGCGGTTCCCAAAGAGCTTTAGAACAAGCCACAGTTTTCCCTGCTGGTTCTTTGGGTGTGGGACCAGTCTGCAGACACATGTAGATTTTGGATGCTGCCACCGCGCCAAGTGGGAAAGAGTGGTTTTGAGGCTGAAGGCAGCAGGAAAGCCTGCAGCCCCCAGGTCTGTAGGGCTACACAAGCGGTTGCCAAAGAGCTTTAGAACAAGGCATAGTTTTCCCTGCTGGCTCTTTGGGCGTGGGACGAATCTCCAGCCATATGGCCATTTTTCTGCCTGGCGCGGCGCCAAGTGGGAAAGGGTGGTGTCGAGGCTGACGGCAGCAGGAAAGCCTGCAGCCCCCAGGTCTGTGGGGCTACGCAAGCGGTTCCCAAAGAGCTTTAGAAAAAGGCATAGTTTTCCCTGCTGGCTCTTTGGGCGTGGGACCAGTGTGCAGACATATGGCCATTTTTGTGCCTGGCGCTGCACCAAGGGGGAAAGGGTGGTTTTGAAGTTGAAGGCGCCAGAAAGGCCTGCAGCCCCCAGGTCTGTGGGGCTACGCAAGCGGTTCCCAAAGAGCTTTAGAACAAGGCATAGTTTTCCCTGCTGGCTCTTTGGGCGTGGGACCAATCTCCAGACATATGGCCATTTTTGTGCCTGGCGCTGCACCAAGTGGGAAAGGGTGGTTTTGAGGCTGAAGGCAGCAGGAAAGCCAGCAGCCCCAAGGTGTGTGGGGCCACGCCAGCAGTTCCCAAAGAGCTTAAGAACAAGCCACAGTTTTCCCTGCTGGCTCTTTGGGTGTGGGACCAGTGTGCAGACATATGTAGATTTTGGATGCTGGCACCGCGCCAAGTGGGAAAGAGTGGTTTTGAGGCTGAAGGCAGCAGGAAAGCCTGCAGCCCCCAGGTGTGTGGGGCTACGCAAGCGGTTCCCAAAGAGCTTTAGAACAAGGCATAGTTTTCCCTGCTGGCTCTTTGGGCGTGGGACCAATCTCCAGACATATGGCCATTTTTGTGCCTGGCGCTACACCAAGTGGGAAAGGGTGGTTTTGAGGCTGCAGGCAGCAGGAAAGCCTGCAGCCCCCAGGTCTGTGGGGCTACGCAAGCGGTTCCCAAAGAGCTTTAGAACAAGCCACAGTTTTCCCTGCTGGTTCTTTGGGTGTGGGACCAGTCTGCAGACATATGTAGATTTTGGATGCTGGCACCGCGCCAAGTGGGAAAGAGTGGTTTTGAGGCTGAAGGCAGCAGGAAAGCCTGCAGCCCCCAGGTCTGTGGGGCTACGCAAGCGGTTCCCAAAGAGCTTTAGAACAAGGCATAGTTTTCCCTGCTGGCTCTTTGGGCGGGGGACCCATCTCCAGCCATATGGCCATTTTTGTGCCTGGCGCGGCGCCAAGTGGGAAAATGTGATTTTGAGGCAGAAGGCAGTAGGAAAGCCTGCAGCTCCAGGTCTGTGGGGCTACAAAAGCGGTTCCCAAAGAGCTTTAGAACAAGGCATAGTTTTCCCTGCTGGTTCTTTTGGCGGGGGACCCATTTCCAGCTATATGCCCATTTTTGGGCGTGGCGCGGTGCCAAGTGGGAAAGGGTGGTTTTGAGGCTGAAGGCAGCAGGAAAGCCCGCAGCCCCCAGGTGTGTGGGGCTACACAAGCAGTTCCCAAAGAGCTTTAGAACAAGGCATAGTTTTCCCTGCTGGCTCTTTTGGCGGGGGACCCATCTCCAGACATAATGCCATTTTTGTGCCTGGCGCGGCGCCAAGTAGGAAAGGCTGGTTTTGAGGCTGAAGGCAGCAGGAAAGCCTGCAGCCCCCAGGTCTGTGGGGCTACGCAAGCGGTTGCCAAAGAGCTTTAGAACAAGGCATAGTTTTCCCTGCTGGCTCTTTGGGCGTGGGACCAATCTCCAGCCATATGGCCATTTTTGTGCCTGGCGCGGCGCCAAGTGGGAAAGGGTGGTGTCGAGGCTGACGGCAGCAAAAAAGCCCGCAGCCCCCAGGTGTGTGGGGCTACACAAGCGGTTCCCAAAGAGCTTTAGAACAAGGCATAGTTTTCCCTGCTGGCTCTTTGGGCGTGGGACCAATCTCCAGCCATATGGCCATTTATGGGCCTGGCGCGGCGCCAAGTGGGAAAGGGTGTTTTGAGGCTGAAGCCAGCAGGAAAGCCTGCAGCCCCCAGGTCTGTGGGGCTATGCAAGCAATTCCGAAAGTGTTTTAGAACAAGGCAGAGTTTTCCCTGCTGGCTCGTTGGGTGGGGGACCCATTTCCAGCCATATGGCCATTTTTGTGCCTGGCGCGGTGCCAAGTGGGAAAGGGTGGTTTTTTGGCTGACGGCAGCAGGAAAGCCTGCAGTCCCCAGATCTGTGGGGCTACGGAAGCAGTTCCCAAAGAGCTTTAGTAGAAGGCATAGTTTTCCCTGCTGGCTCTTTGGGCGGGGGACCAGTCTCCAAACATATGGCCATTTTTGTGCCTGGCGCGGAGCCAAGTTGGAAAGGGTGGTGTCGAGGCTGAAGGCAGCAGGAAAGCCTGCAGCCCCCAGGTCTGTGGGGCTACGCAACGGTTCCTAAAGAGCTTTAGAACAAGGCATAGTTTTCCCTGCTGGCTCTTTGGGCGTGGGACCAACCTCCAGACATATGGCCATTTTTGTGCCTGGCGCGGCGCCAAGTGGGAAAGGGTGGTTTTGAGGCTGCAGGCAGCAGGAAAGCCTGCAGCCCCCAGGTCTGTGGGGCTACGCAAGCGGTTCCCAAAGAGCTTTAGAACGAGGCATAGTTTTCCCTGCTGGCTCTTTGGGCGTGGGACCAGTGTGCAGACATATGGCCATTTTTGTGCCTGGCGCGGCGCCAAGTGGGAAAGAGTGGTTTTGAGGCTGAAGGCAGCAGGAAAGCCTGCAGCCCCCAGGTGTGTGGGGCTACGCAAGCGGTTCCCAAAGAGCTTTAGAACAAGGCATTGTTTTCCCTGCTGGCTCTTTGGGCGGGGGACCCATTTCCAGATATATGCCCATTTTTGTGCCTGGCGCGGCGCCAAGTGGGAAAGGGTGGTGTTGAGGCTGACGGCAGCAGGAAAGCCAGCAGCTCCAGGTCTGTGGGGCTACGCAAGCAGTTCCCAAAGAGCTTTAGAACGAGGCATAGTTTTCCCTGCTGGCTCTTTGGGCGGGCGACCCATCTCCAGCCATATGGCCTTTTATGTGCCTGGTGCGGCACCAAGTGGGAAAGGGTGGTGTCGAGGCTGAAGGCAGCAGGAAAGCCTGCAGCCCCCAGGTGTGTGGGGCTACACAAGCAGTTCCCAAAGAGCTTTAGAACAAGGCATAGTTTTCCCTGCTGGCTCTTTGGGCGTGGGACCAATCTCCAGACATATGGCCATTTTTGTGCCTGGCGCGGCGCCAAGTGGGAAAGGGTGGTTTTGAGGCTGAAGGCAGCAGGAAAGCCTGCAGCCCCCAGGTCTGTGGGGCTATGCAAGCAATTCCGAAAGAGTTTTAGAACAAGGCAGAGTTTTCCCTGCTGGCTCGTTGGGCGGGGGACCCATTTCCAGCTATATGCCCATTTTTGTGCCTGGCGCGGTGCCAAGTGGGAAAGGGTGGTTTTTTGGCTGAAGACAGCAGGAAAGCCTGCAGCCCCCAGATCTGTGGGGCTACGGAAGCAGTTCCCAAAGAGCTTTAGTAGAAGGCATAGTTTTCCCTGCTGGCTCTTTGGGCGTGGGACGAATCTCCAGCCATATGGCCATTTTTGTGCCTGGCGCGGCGCCAAGTGGGAAAGGGTGGTGTCGATGCTGAAGGCAGCAGGAAAGCCTGCAGCCCCCAGGTCTGTGGGGCTACGCAAGCGGTTCCCAAAGAGCTTTACAACAAGGCATAGTTTTCCCTGCTGGCTCTTTGGGCGGGGGACCCATCTCCAGCCATGTGGCCATTTTTGTGCCTGGCGCGGCGCCAAGTGGGAAAGGGTGGTGTCGAGGCTGACGGCAGCAGGAAAGCCTGCAGCCCCCAGGTCTGTGGGGCTACGCAAGCGGTTCCCAAAGATCTTTAGAACAAGGCATAGTTTTCCCTGCTGGCTCTTTGGGCGTGGGACCAATCTCCAGACATATGGCCATTTTTGTGCCTGGCGCGGTGCCAAGTGGGAAAGGGTGGTGTCGATGCTGACGGCAGCAGGAAAGCCTGCAGCCCCCAGGTCTGTGGGGCTACGCAAGCGGTTCCCAAAGAGCTTTAGAACAAGGATTGCGTCTGTCATAGATTGCATCCACAGTTGGGCTTGGATACAACTAAGAGCCAAGGAAACATTGTTTTGGGTTGTACCAAGTGCATCTGTGATCAGCTGATGGTCTTTTTCACCCGTTTCTTCCCACTGAGGCAATATATTCGATAAAAGCCGTTGGTGGTTTCCCAATGCTAATAGAGAGGACTGTCTTAATTTGTCCAGATCAGTAGTGGTTGTGACTTGTTTGTTGGCAAGTATCTCAGCATCTATACTATTTAAGACTCCCAGGCCTGTTCCTAAGATACCAGTCACATCCCTCTTCAGTCGTTGTGAAGTGGCAAAAGTTCGTCTGGGTAACCATGCTGACCATCCTGCATAAGATGTACTCAGGAATGGTGAGCAGGTGGGTTTGATCGCAGAGATATTAATCTGCATTGACAATTCTACTCGTTTGAGGGAATATGTTGGGTTAAACAGTATCTGTTGTTGACCTGTGTGCTTAATGGCATAAGGGCCAATGTTGAAGGTGTAACGAGTTAGACTAATGGAGGGCTGAGGAGCTACACCCTTCAAAGTTTGTGGGGGTGTAGGTTTTGGGTTCATTTCAAAAGGTTCAGATGTATTTGAGTCAATCATAAATTCAAATAACAATTCCGTGCCCCTGTAGCCCCAAATACAATATACTACGATAGGTTTGATAAAGGTGAAGTTGTGCCAGCAATCTGAGTTTGGCTCTATAATTTTGTAACAGTCAGTGTTGTATTTGTCTGGTTTGGTAGAGTCTACATAGATGGTTTTAATTACAGTTGGCCTGTGGTGAGTAGACCCATTGATAAATCGGCAACCAATGTGTATTCTCTTTCCAAGGGTGGCCTCGATTTTAGCCATTTGAAGTGAATCATTCCATCTCCATTTATCTCTGGAATATACTTTACTTCCTTGTATAACCAGAGTGGAGAGATTTAAACCCCTTTTGTTTCCTGGTGTTCTGGTGCTTGCAGTGTACCGTGACAATGCATTATCCCAAAGGTCTGGTGCTACGTCTATCTTGAATTCAAATAGCAGCACTATTTCATCCTGTTGCCCACAACAAGTTACAAGAGTGGGTTCAACAAGAGTAAAATTATACCAGCAATCCCACTTGTCGGTGACACAGTGCTTTGTTGTCATTGAGCGTGGGTTCTGAGGGCGAAATATCTCTATTCTCATGGCCTTCTCATGGTTTGAGCAGTTGATCATTCTACACCCTACTCGGGCTTCCACCCCTGCTTTACCTTTCAGAACTGGGTACCAACTATTCCAGGTCCACTCATGTAACACCTCATTTTCCTGTAGAACTACAGTGGCCAAACTCAATTCTCCCTTTCTAGTACCTGCCATCACATTGTGTTTAACAAAGGCTTGAGACCACGGCCACTCTGGGTGTCTTTGACTACAAACAACAGGGAATAAAAAGGTAAAACTGAATAGCAGCAATTCCATCTGCCAATTTGTCATTTTAGAATTTGAGCCTCCAGGTAGCCATACATAATAAAAATAGTATTATTGCCAGGATCAATGTCAGGATTCCCTGGAGACACTCAAAGGTAGCATAGGCCAATCCGTCTGTACAGCTCATCCAAGGTTCCTGTAACCACACAAAGAAAGTACAAGGAAAGAAAGAAGTAGTACACAAAGAAATCAGTTCGCTTAGTAAGAGATGATGATGAACCAGGGCCATCACGAGAGCAGGAGGAAGAGGCAGAACCAGAGGTAATTACTCGATCCCTATCCCTGAGTGAGCTGCAGGATATGCGAAAAGATTTTAGCCGACTTTCAGGTGAGCACATTGTCACCTGGCTGCTCCGGTGCTGGGATAACGGGGCCAGTAGCCTGGAATTAGAGGGTAGGGAGGCCAGGCAGCTGGGATCCCTGTCTAGGGAAGGCGGTATTGACAAGGTGATTGGGAAGAAGACCCAAGCCCTCAGCCTCTGGAAACGACTCCTGTCAGGCGTGAGGGAGAGGTACCCCTTCAGTGAGGATGTTGTATGTCAACCAAGCAAGTGGACTACCATGGGAAGAGGTAACCACTACCTGAGAGAATTAGCTGTGCGGGAGATGATTTATTATGACTTTGACAATGCAGACCCTGATGAGGTGCAATGCACAAGGCCTATGTGGTGGAAGTTTGTACGGAGCGCCCATCGTCCTATGCCAACTCATTGGCAGTAATGGAATGGAAAGGTGAAGAGGGACCAACGGTGGATGAGGTGGCTGGCCGGCTCCGGAGATATGAAGAAAGTCTCTCTTCCCCCCTTGTCTCAGCTGTGGAGAAACTGTCACGGAAGGTCCAGCAACTTGAAGAGAATATGTCCTACTCCCCACCTGTACGGGCCAGCGTCTCAGCTATTAGAAGCAGGCATTTCCCCACTCAAGAGAGAGAGTACAGAGGGTACACACCACGAGGCACCCTGTGGTTCTACCTGCGTGACCACGGAGAGGACATGAGGCAGTGGGATGGACAACCTACTTCGACCCTGCGGACAGGAGTTGCAAGGAAGGACAACCACAAAAGGGGATCCCTCCGGATCCGGGAGGTGCCGGAAAAAGGCCGGCCCAGTTTCCAGTGGGCAGTTCCCCAGACAGAGCAGAAGGCCTGATCTTGCTTCTGATCCTCTTCCTCTTGAAGGAACTTCCAAGTCATTTATGCAAGAAGTGAGTAATGGATACTATGACCAGTATTAGAGGGGCCCTGCCTCTGGCCAGGTGGAGGAAAGGGACAACCGGGTTTATTGGACGATGTGGATTCGATGGCCTGGCACATCAGACCCACAGGAGTATAAGGCTCTAGTGGACACGGGTGCACAGTGTACTTTAATACCATCAAGCTATAGAGGGGCAGAACCCATTTGTATTTCTGGGGTGACAGGGGGATCCCAAGAGTTGACTGTACTGGAGGCGGAAGTGAGCCTAACTGCGAATGAGTGGCAAAAACACCCCATTGTGACTGGCCCAGAGGCTCCATGCGTCCTTGGCATAGATTACCTCAGGAGAGGGTATTTTAAGGACCCAAAAGGGTACCGTTGGGCCTTTGGCATAGTTGCCTTGGAGACGGAGGAAGTTAAACAGTTGTCTACCTTGCCTGGTCTCTCGGAGGACTCTTCTGTTGTGGGGTTGTTGAGGGTCGAAGAACAGCAGGTGCCGATTGCTACCACAACGGTGCATCGGCGGCAATATCGCACTAACCGAGACTCTCTGATTCCCATCCATGAGCTGATTCGTCAACTAGAGGTTCAAGGAGTGATCAGCACGACTCGCTCACCCTTTAACAGTCCTATATGGCCGATGTGAAAATCTAGTGGAGAGTGGAGGCTAACTGTAGACTATCGTGGTCTGAATGAAGTCACGCCACCGCTGAGCACTGCCGTGCCGGACATGCTAGAACTCCAGTATGAACTGGAGTCCAAGGCAGCCAAGTGGTATGCCACGATTGATATAGCTAATGCATTCTTCTCAATCCCTTTGGCAGCAGAGTGCAGGCCACCGTTTGCTTTCACTTGGAGGGGCGTCCAATACACCTGGAATCGACTGCCCCAGGGGTGGAAACACAGCCCCACCATTTGCCATGGACTGATCCAGGCTGCACTGGAACAGGGTGAAGCTCCAGAACATCTGCAGTACATTGATGACATCATTGTATGGGGGAAACACAGCAGAAGAAGTTTTTGAGAAAGGGAGTAAAATAGTCCAAATCCTTCTGAAAGCTGGTTTTGCCATAAAACGAAGTAAGGTCAAGGGACCTGTGCAGGAGATCCAGTTTTTAGGAATAAAATGGCAAGATGGACGCTGTCAGATTCCAATGGATGTGATCAACAAAATAGCAGCTATGTCTCCACCAACTAGTAAAAAGGAAACACAGGCTTTCTTAGGTATTGTGGGTTTTTGGAGAATGCATATCCCAGATTACAGTCAAATTGTAAGCCCTATGTATCGAGTGACCTGGAAGAAGAATGATTTTAAATGGGGTCCTGAGCAACGACAAGCTTTTGAACAAATCAAACAGGAAATAGTCCATGCAGTGGCCCTGGGGACAGTCCGGGCAGGACAAGATGTTAAAAATGTGCTCTATGCCGCAGCCGGGGAGAATGGCCCTACCTGGAGCCTCTGGCAGAAAGCACCAGGGGAGACCCGAGGTCGACCCCTAGGGTTTTGGAGTCAGGGATACAGAGGATCCGAAGCCCGCTACACTCCAACAGAAAAAGAGATATTGGCAGCGTATGAAGGGGTTCGAGCTGCTTCGGAAGTAGTTGGTACAAAAGCCCAGCTCCTCTTAGCACCTCGATTGCCGGTGCTGGGTTGGATGTTCAAAGAAAGGGTCCCCACCACACGTCATGCAACTGATGCTACATGGAGTAAGTGGATTGCATTGATCACGCAGCGAACTCGAATGGGAAACCCCAGTCGCCCAGGAATTCTGGAAGTGATCATGGACTGGCCAGAAGGCAAGGATTTCGGAATGTCACCAGAGGAGGAGGTGACACGTGCAGAAGAGGCCCCACCATATAATAAACTGCCAGAAAATGAGAAGAAATATGCCCTGTTCACTGATGGGTCCTGCCGGATTGTGGGAAAGCATCGAAAGTGGAAGGCTGCTGTGTGGAGTCCTACACGACAAGTTGCAGAAGCCAGTGAAGGACAGGGTGAATCGAGCCAGTTTGCAGAGGTGAAAGCCATTCAGCTGGCTTTGGACATTACTGAGCGAGAAAAATGGCCAGTACTTTATCTCTACACTGACTCATGGATGGTGGCAAATGCTCTGTGGGGGTGGTTACAGCAGTGGAAGCAGGGCAACTGGCAGCGCAGAGGCAAACCCATCTGGGCTGCTGAACTATGGCAAGATATTGCTGCCCGGATAGAGAATCTGGTTGTGAAAGTACGCCATGTAGACGCCCATGTACCGAAGAATCGGGCCACGGAGGAACATCAGAACAACCAGCAAGTGGATTGGGCTGCTAGGATTGAAGTGGCTCAGGTGGATCTGGATTGGCAACATATGGGTGAACTGTTCATAGCTCGCTGGGCCCTTGACTCCTCAGGCCATCAAGGAAGAGATGTGACATATAGATGGGCTCGTGACCGAGGGGTGGACTTGACCATGGACACTATTGCACAGGTCATCCATGAATGTGAGACATGCGCTGCAATCATCCACTCAAGGTACACCGTTATGTACCTCTGTAGAAAGAGAGACCATGGCACTAGAGAGCACCAAACAATATGCAAAATCAAGTTCAAGCAGCCTGAGAAACTTGGAGCTCTCTGTCTCTGCGCTGCTCACCCTGATCTTTCGCTGAACTGCTGGAGGATGGCCTGTAGCCATCATGTGCTCTGTAAAACCCATTCCTAATTCCAGAGTGAAAGCTAAAGTTATCCCACATGACTAAGCAATGCTGGACAATTTCTTCTGAATTCTTAAGTGTGTTGTTTGGGAGAGACTGTCTGCTGTTTGACAGGCCTGCTTGTGCCTCATGGAGCTAGGCAGGGTTTTTTTACATGGAACAGTAAATGGAGCATGTGTAGAACACAGCCTGCCTGGCCTTCCATAGATGTCCACCACAAGAATAGGTGGACCATGCTTATTTTGTACCCGCAAACACCTTTTTATCATGGACTCTAAAGGGAGTATGAACAGCTAGCTCAGGTGTACTCGACGCGTATGGGTTAGCCCCTGTGCAAACTGCAGCCTGTTCTTGAACGCAGTGCGCAAGTGAGAACGGATCTCTGAACTGAGTTTGGGAATTTGCACCGCAGGAATTCTAACTCTTGCCATTGCTGTGTGATTGCAGCCCAGCTCTCCAGCTACTCTACACTGCGCAACAACATCCCCCTACCACTCCTACCTCTGTCCCTGGCACCAGCCCTGATGCTTGTGTGAACGGGCACTGAGCCAGCGCAGGGAGTGGAGCTGGATTGAATCAGCCCTTACAAAAGGATGAAGCACTTGCAGCTAGATTAGAGAACTGGATTAGCAGTTGAGGGGTTGTGTGAGGGCCAGTGAGAGGGGAAGAGTAGGAAGAGTGATCAAAGGTAGATCTGGAACAACCCACCCTCTTCCACTGGCCCAGAACATGTTTTCATAGCATCCTAAGTAAAATTGTGCAGTACGGCATTTTCTTTCTGCAATTCTCCGTCTTCCTTCCTTAAAACAATCCATCTCTGGCTGACAATCACATTCCCAATCCGAGAGGCTGACTGGCACCAGAATAAATTCTGGTGAGGCTCTTAGTGTTGCTTATGAGGCTCTTAGAATCACTTACTTTTGCTTGCAGATATGTTGGGGACGCAGCGCCATCCTGTGGCATTCTGGAGCAGAATCTTGTACTGGCCAGAGCTTCCATGAAGGAAAACTACTGGGAAGAGAGGAGAGAGAAGGCAAGTGCTACTGTCCTATCCTCCACCTTCTGACTTAGAGCCCCCACAGAGACTCTGTTACGTTAATAAGCTCTGAAATCTGTATTGAAAACGGAGATGAGAAACAGCAGGCTGCTGCTCCCACTACTTGTCACTCCTGCCTTTGAACAGGCATTAAACAGACGAGCTCCTCTCGCCTTTGCTGGCTGAGAGACTCATTTTCCCAGCTGACAAAGCCAGCTTAGACGTCCTTTGACGATGGGGTCAGGAAAGGGCCAAAGAAGTCATGGGATAAGCTTAATAAAGGTGGAATATTAATATGCATTCTCTCTTAATCTTCCTGGGCATTGCAGCTTTAGAGCACCATTTTTACCTTTATCAAGAAGGTAAAAGTGATAAGGTTCCTTTATCGTTTCACCAAGTGGAAGAGAAACTCCTGGGAAAAGCACGCTGTCCATGAGGACCAGTTCGCTGTGCGCTGGGCAGACAAGCAGCGAGTGGGCGTTGCCTGGGTGTGACCCAGGGAACCACCCGGGAGCACCAGGACAAGCATGTACTTCCTGGGCTGGAGAAGAGGGCGGCCAAACGGGGAGTGATACACCAGCCCAATCACAGCAGTCTGCACGGCAGTTCGCGCAGGATAGAGCTGAAAGACTGCCGACCCGGCCAGGTAGCAATGGTAACTACTCGCAAGAAGACTGTGGCATCCATGAGCTCCACAACCACCAGGTCTGATGCAGCCTCTCAGATGGAGCTCCTGTGGGAACCTGCTGCCACCCAGACATCGGGCTGTAGGTCGTGCCCTGCTCTCACGCTGGTGTCGGATGGCAGTGATGGGCACACCTGTGGGAGATGTGCCCAGGTAGAGGATCTCCTCCGATCAGTGATGGAGCTCAGGGAGGAGGTACGTAGGTTGAGGAGCATCAGGGAATGCGAGAGGGAGGTAGATTCTTGGAGTAGAATCCTGCATCCCACAACAGAAACCCAGCAGGCAGACAGAACCCCTGCAACGGAGAACTCCCTGTCCTCTCTCACCTCAGCTGAAGGTGGTGACCTGGAGGACAGGGGCAATGGCAGGAAGTTCCTGCACGGCGCAACAGGCGCCACACTCGAGACTGCCCGGCGAGTACCCCATCTTCCCAGGTGCTATTATTTAACAGGTACAGTGCTCTGCAGAGGAACCTGGATGATGACGAGCACGATAGTTCTCCTACCTTGGAGGCATCAGTGAGGCCTAGTCAGACCTCCCTCTGTATCAAAACCTCTACAGTAAAGAAGAAAAGACGGGTCCTTGTCATAGGTGACTCCCTGCTGAAGGGAGTGGAAGGCCCAATGTGCAGGCCGGAGCCGGTACACAGGGAGGTCTGCTGCCTCCCTGGGGCCTGGGTCAAGGACGTGAAGAGGATGCTTCCTTCCCTGGTACGGCCCTCGGACTACTACCCACTTTTGCTCTTTCAGGTAGGCAGCGACGAGGTAACAAGAAGTCCAAGGGCAATGAAGAAAGATTTCAAGACCCTGGGACGCCTGGTCAAGGGATCGGGAGCGCAAGTTGTGTTCTCGCCTATCCCCCAGTTGCGGGGAATGACGAGGGGGTAAATAGGAGGAGCCAGCGGATCAACGCCTGGCTCCGAGCCTGGTGCTGCCGGCAGGACTTTGGGTTCTTTGATCATGGCCCGATCTACAAAACGCCTGGCCTGCTGGTAACAGGCGGGAATACCCTGACTTCCAGGGGAAAAAGGGTGTTAGGACAAGAGTTATCAGGGCTTATTGCTAGGGCTTTAAACGAGATTTGAAGGGGGGTGGGGACGGTACTGGGCTTGCTGGTGAGGTGCCAGGGCGTAGTTGCTCAGCGCTCGTGGGCCAGTGTGCCACTATTTCTGAAAGCCAGAAGGCACACCACATCTCAAGGGTCAAAACTACACACACGACTCCCTCTCTGAAATGCTTATACACCATTGCACGCAGCGTGGGGAATAAGCAGGAGGAGCTGGAGATCTGTGTGCGGTTGCAGGGCCACGATCTCATGGCAACTACTGAGACATGGTGGGACAGCTCGCTTGACTGGAATGCTGTCATGGATGGCTATGTCCTTTTCAGGAAAGACAGACCAGCGAGGCGTGGTGGTGGAATTGCACCCTATGTGAGAGAGAATTTGGAATGCATCGAGCTCTCACTAGGGGCAGGTGAAGAGAGGGTTGAGAATTTATGGGTAAGGATTAAGGGGCAGGCAAATATGAGGGACACTGTTGCGGGTGTTTATTAGAGGCCACCTGATCAGGATGGCAAAGCTGATGAGGCTTTCTACAGACAGCTAAAGGTAGCCTCGCAATCGCAGGCCTTGGTTCTAATGGGGGACTTCAGTCACCCCGATATCTGCTGGGAAGACCACACAGCCAGGCACGTACAGTCCAGGAGGCTCCTCCAGTGCATTGATGATAACTTCTTGACACAGGTGGTGCAGGAGCCAACAAGGAGAGGAGCACTCCTGGACCTGGTACTGACAAACACAGAGGGACTGGTGGAGGACATTAAGGTTGGGGGCACCCTAGGTTGTAGTGATCATGAAATTATAGAGTTCAGGATCATGGGGACTATGCACAAAACATCAAGAAGTAAAATTACAACCTTGGATTTCAGGAGGGCTAACTTTGACCTCTTCAAGAAACTGCTTGGAGAGATCCCGTGGGCTAGGGCTCTGGAAGGCAAAGGGGCTCAAGAAAGCTGGTTGGTATTCAAAGACCACTTCCTCCAAGCTCAGGATCGGTGCATCCCTAAGAGAAAGAAATCGGCCAAGGGATGCAGGAGACCTGCATGGTTGAACAGGGAGCTTCTGAAAAAGCTCAAGTGGAAGAAGGAAGTCTACAACAAGTGGAAGAAGGGACTGACCCCTTGGGAGGATTACAAGAATGCCACCAGAGCGTGCAGGGATGAAACAAGGAAAGCCAAGGCCGCCTTGGAATTAAACATGGCTAGGGATATCAAGCTCAACAGGAAGGGCTTCTACAAGTATATTGGAAGCAAAAGGAAGACCAGAGAAGTTGTGAGCCCACTGTTGAATGAGACAGGAGCCATGAGAAGGCGGAGTTACTGAATGCCTTCTTTGCTTCAGACTTTACTGCTCGGCCCAGCCCTCAGGAGTCCCAGGCATTGGGGGAAGTAACGGGGAAAGAAGAAGACTTCCCTGGGTTGAGGAGGATCGAGTGAGGGATCAATTAGATCAATTAGATATTCACAAGTCCATGGGCCCCGATGGGATGCACCCGAGAGTGCTGAGAGAGCTGGCGGAAGTCATTGTTGGGCCACTCTCCATCACCTTTGAAAGGTCCTGGAGAACAGGAGAGGTGTCTGAGGACTGGAGGAAAGCCAATGTCACTCCAGTCTTCAAAAAAGGCAAGAAGGAGGAGCCGGGGAACTACAGGCCGGTCAGCCTCACCTCCATCCCTGGAAAGACGATGGAACAGCTCGTTCTGGGCTTCATCTCAAGGCATGTGGAGGAAAAGAAAGCTATCAGAAGTACTCAGCATGGATTCACCAAGGGGAAATCATGTCTGACTAATCTGATAGCCTTCTGTGATGGCGTGACTGGATGGATAGATGAGGGGAGGGCGGTAGATGTGGTCTACCTTGACTTAAGCAAGGCGTTTGACACAGTCTCCCACAGCATCCTCATAGGGAAGCTTAGGAAGAGTGAGCTTGATGAATGGACAGTAAGGTGGATAGATAACTGGTTGAAAGACAGAGCTCAGAGGGTCGTGATTAGGGGCACAGATTCTAGTTGGAGGTCAGTGACGAGTGGTGTTCCCCAGGGCTCAGTACTGGGTCCAGTCTTCTTCAATATATTCATCAATGACCTGGATGAGGGGATAGAGTGCACCCTCAGCAAGTTCGCCGATGACACAAAGCTGGCGTGGGGTGGCTGACACACCAGAAGGCTGTGCTGCCATACAGAGAGACCTGGACAGGTTGGAGATCTGGGTGTTGTGTGAAACGGGGCCAAGCGGTTTTGGCAGAAGATAAACCCCCTTGCGTTCTAACACTCCTCACCGAGGTGGGAGGCTAGGTGCGGCTAGGTTTAAATTCTGAGTGATGCCCAATTCAGCACTATCAGTCCAATCGCGTTTAATATGTATTAAGCTATTACGATTTGGATACACTAATAGTGGACTGCACCTTCAGTCTAGTCGTGCTCCTGAACTAACACGGCCTCTCTCGAGTCTTTGGTCGTGTTCAGTGAGAAAGCGAAACGACTAGCTACTTAAACAGTGCAGTTTATTTAAACAACAGATATACAGGTTCTTTAGGATTGCCGGTGATAAATACACTGTCTGCAAAGCACGTGCAAATAAAGATATTGTTAAGTATACAAACACGCGACAAAATTATAAACAATACAGCCTGGCTATAAATGTAGGGTAGAGATTCTCTAGAGAAACTTCTAAGTCCCGAGAAAGCACTCGGTGTAATCGAAGTCTTACCCAAAGGCGTCCCTATGGGGGGGAAGAAAGGCTCAGCCCGTCGACTGATCCCGGAAATCAGCGATGGAATTCTTCGCGATGGTGTCTTCCCTGACATCCCCTCTCTTTTTTTATCTTCAAAGTGAAGTTTGAGTGACTTTAGTCATATGTACTTTTATTATGATTAATGTACTCAAGGAGGAGTGTTCACACCTCGGGGGCGGATAGCCTCTGGGATGGAGGTGTGTTTTGGTACATTGTGGTGAGCAAAGTTCGCACAAAGGACAGCATTTCATCAACATTTGACGAAATGTTGGCTCGGGTAGCGTGTAGGCCGCTTATCAGTTCCGTAGTACCATCTCGTCCCCATATCTGCTATTCGTCACAAGGGAAGGCCACGGAACAAGCGCGTTCCGTTCCATCCCTCGTGTAGTTTCGCAAACAACCTTGTATGGGGAATCACAGATGTTGCATTCTTCGTGTGCTAGCTGTGGCTGTATTCTACCTCAGAAGCCTCTTGATTTTATGACTTTCCTTAATGTGTGAACAATGCTGTATTTTTGTATTCTTGGCCAATTTAGTAATTATTCCACACTGGGCAAAGAGGAACCTTATGAAATTCAATAAGGGCAAGGGTAGGGTGCTGCACCTGGGGAGGAATAACCCCATGCACCAGTACAGGTTGGGGGCTGACCTGCTGGAGAGCAGCTCATCTGAAAGAGACCTGGAAGTCCTCGTGGACAACAGGATGACCATGAGCCAGCAATGTGCCCTTGTGGCCAAGAAGGCCAATGGTATCCTGGGGTGCATCAAGAGGAATGTGGCCAGCAGGTCGAAGGAGGTCATCCTCCCCCTCTACTCTGCCTTGGTGAGGCCACACCTGGAGTACTGTGTCCAGTTCTGGGCTCCCCGGTTCAAGAAGGACAGGGAACTGCTGGAGAGGGTGCAGCAGAGAGCTACCAAGATGATGAGGGGACTGGAGCACCTCTCTTATGAGGAAAGACTGAGGGATTTGGGTCTCTTCAGTCTGGAAAAAAGACAGCTGAGGGGTGACCTTGTCAACACTTATAAATACTTAAAGGGTGGGTGTCAGGAGGATGGGGCCAGGATCTTTTCAGTGGTGCCCGGGGACAGGACAAGAGGTAACAGGCACAAACTTGAACATAGGAAGTTCCACCTAAACATGAGGAGGAACTTCTTTACTTTGAGGGTGGCAGAGCACTGGAACAAGCTGCCCAGAGAGGTGGTGGAGTCTCCGTCTCTGGAGACATTCAAAACCCACCTGGACATGTTCCTGTGCAACCTGCTCTAGGTGACCCTGCTCTGGCAGGGGGGGTTGGACTAGATAATCTCCAGAGGTCCCTTCCAACCCTATGATTCTATGACTGAGCAGAGGGAGGTGGCAGGATAAATTTCCTTGTAACTTTTACCTTTATCAAGAACTGTTTAGTGTTGAGGCTTCACCCGAGGGAGTTAAGAAGAAGCACAGAAGGGTCATGAGAGAGCAATATGATACTCCGGGACAGCACAAGCAAAGGATTTCCCTTTTGGTCGGTCCAGGCACCGTGGCTGGGATGTGGCTGGAGAACTCTGCTGGATTGACCCCCACCCTGCTAAAATATAGGCAGCCCTAGTGCCAGTGTTTCCAAGGCGATCACACTTGCACCTTGGCTCCAACATTGTCACAGGGAGCTCTGAGAGAGAGAGAGAGAGACCAGGTCAGGAGAACCAACATCCAACAGCCAGCCTTCAGGGAACCTACTTAGATGCTCTCTGATACTAAACACACTTCTCAGCTCTTGGTGGGAGGGGAGAAACTGACTGGTTTCATCCAGGACCAGCTTTATTCAGGCATGTGGGAAAGTGAGAGGAACAGTGCCAAGGCCCTGCCAGGGAACAAACCTTAACTGTGGAAGGGACCCTAGCCCTGACTAAGAGGACAGAGCAGGGAGAGGGGCAGCAGAACCGGCTGTTTCGGTGAAGGGCATTGACCTGCTGGCAGAGAGCCTAGGATATTGTCTTTCCACCTGACAAAAGGCAGTCAACCACTCCCTTCATCCTGGGGAATGAAGAGATCCTGGAACCCACCGAGGCAGATGGTTACAAAGGCAGTTTTGATGGCAAGGACAGAAACAAGGAAGACCCAGGGGTTCAGCCAGGAGCAGCTTCTCTCTTCTGCTGGGGCTGAAAAACACAAGGCAAGAATGGGAATCCTCCAGCCCAGAGTCGGGGGCAGGACAGCCCAGGTGGCTCCAGACCCCAACAACCTGCTGGGACCCTTATTCCAAGGACTGGGGAGCCCCACAGGTGCTGTAACCAGGTCCTGCTGCAACCAGGTCCTGCTGCCTGTCACTAGCAGTAGTTCAGATGGGCAGGGTAGGGGGCTGCCCTGGAGCTGCTCTTTTATTTCACTTTTTGTCACAAGCCTTGCCTGTACTCTTCCCAAACTGCACTCCTCCGTTCTTTGTCCTGTCACACCGCCTTTCTCCCCAACACATCTTCCTTGCTGCCCTCCCCTGTCTTTTTGCCTTCCCCTGTCTCCCACTGAATGCTCTTACTGTACCTCTCTTCTCTTCATCTCTCTTTAAATCTCCTTTCTCTCAGCTGCCTTTATTTTGGCTCTATTCCCCGCGACCTTTTATTCAGTAGCGTACAGTTACTCAAAGGAGTGACCGTCCAGCTCAGTGTTTGCAGAGGCAGATGCGCAGAAAATATTGTTCCCACAGGCAGAATGGGCACTCTCTTGGAGAGCCCTCACTTGGTTCTCCTTAGAGACACCAGAGGTGGGAGCAGTGACTTGTGCTTAGCTTGGTGCAGGTAGTTTTACCTGGACAACGACAGTAGGACACCGCTCTTCAGTCTCATCGTTTACAGAAGAAGCACTGAAGAGGATGGCAGGCCATAGTCTGCCTGGACTTTTATCCCCCCCGGCTCTGGGAAAAAGGTCATTCTCCCCGCCCTGGCACTCCCCAGTTCCCTCATCTGTTGCTTTGCTCTTGTCCTGTGCCCCTTCTCCTGGTATGAGGCCAGCCACTGCCCCATGCCATTGTCTATCCCAGCCCTGTATTTTCCCCCACCCACTCCTTCTTCTACAGGACGAGAGAAAGGAAGGTGGTGTGGTTACCTGCAGTTCCAGGGCTGACTCTCCCTCGGTGATTCATTATCTCTGACATAGTATCACTCTTCCCCACCAAGAGTCCACGTTACCGATATGGCCACGAATACAAGCTTTGTCTTGCACAGGAGACTGCGCTAGGGCAGCTCACACACTGCTGTCTGATCTGGGGTGCAGAAAATGCCATATCCTGGGTGTTGCCCACAACACATGGAGATGGGGGAATTTTCATAATTTCTCTATCAGGGCATTTCACAAGATGCTCGTTGCAACACAGAAACTCACAGATGCAAATTAAAACAGATGAAGAGTAGTATCACTCTAACCCAAACAACCTCCTGCTGCACGTATTCAAGCAGTTTCACTGCTCTTACCTTTTTGGTGTTTGCTCTTCCCTGGTGAGTGAGTATGTAGGTGAAAACGTCTATGCTGTTGGTATTTGCTGGCAGAGGATTAAACCACTCACGACATCCTGCAAAGGCGAGTCAGGAAACAACAGGAAAGTGTATCTGTGACTCAGTCTGGACAAGTCTCCATGTGAAGCTTGAGCTCAGTAACTCAGAGCAGAACTAAGAACTGTTCTTAACTAATTACTCAGGAAAAGAGGATGGAGCTTTGAGTGGAGGGATTGCTCGTGTGCTGTCCTTATGGAGCTCAAGGTCAGAAGGGTTTACTAGACGGTGACAGAATCACTGTACATTAAAGATCATGAAGTTTTACTTGGTCACGACTACAAAAGGCACAGACAGACATGGTGCTTCTAGCACTGCTCAAGGCGGCTTGATTCAAAACCCTGCAGGATAAAGTGTCCCTAAGGATAGCCCTAGGGATAAATAGTCTCTACTAGATCTCACTATACTCTGAATGGACTTAGGTGGGTATGCAGCCTTTGCTCTTCTGTCTTCCAACAGCTAGTTTCTCCCTGTGAAGAGGCGTGCACAGATGGACTGAGGAAGGAACGGATAGCTAACAATAGCACAAGCACATTGGTTGAAGATTCAAAATACCAGCACACAAAGCTGGTTACAAATGAGGACAAGCCTAAATTGTGTGCAGAAAATATCCTCTGAGTATGTTTCTTCATGCACAACAGGCTGCAGGCAGAGTTGAACCATCCAACTCTGTTGCATTGGAAAGATGGTCCACACATGATTGCTGGTATTGTCATAGAAGGTACCACAGAATCCCAGAATGGTAGGGGCTGGAAAGGACCTCTGGAGATCATCTAGTCCAACCCCCCCTGCCAGAGCAGGGTCACCTACAGCAGGTTGCACAGGAACGCGTCCAGGCGGGTTTTGAACACCTTCAGAGAAGGAGACTCCACCACCTCTCTGGGCAGCTTGTTCCAGTGCTCTGCCACCCTCAAAGTAAAGAAGTTTTTCCTCATGTTGAGATGGAATTTCCTGTGTTCCAGCTTGTGCCTGTTACCTCTTGTCCTGTCCCCGGGCACCACTGAAAAGAGTCTGATGCCATCCTCTTGACACCCACCCTTTAGATATTTATAAGCATTGATGAGGTCCCCTTTCAGTCTTGTCTTTTCCAGGCTGAACAGACCCAGGTCTTTCAGCCTTTTCTCATAAGAGAGGTGCTCCATTCCCTTCATCATCTTTGTAGACCTCCACTGGACTCTCTCCTGTAGGTCTTCGTCCTTCTTGAACTGGGGAGCCCAGAACTGGACACAGTACTCCCGATGTGGCCTCACCAGGGCAGAGTAGAGGGGGAGGATTACCTCCTCGACCTGCTGGCCACTCTCTTTTTAATGCATCCCAGGAGACCATTGGCTTTCTTGGCCACAAGGGCACATTGCTGGGTCATGGTCAACTTGTTGTCCACCAGACTTCCATGTCTCTCTCTACAGAGCTGCTTTCCAGCAGGTCAGCCCCTTACCTGTACTGGTGCATGGGGTTATTCCTCCCCAGGTGCAGCACCCTACACTTGCCCTTGTTGAACTTCACTACGTTCCTCTTCGCCCATCTCTCCAGCCTGTCCAGGTCTCTCTGTGTGGCGGCACAGCCTTCTGGTGTGTCAGCCACCCCTCCCTGTTTTGTATCATCAGCAAACTTGCAGAGGGTACACTCTGTCCCGTCATCCAGGTAGTTGATGAATGTATTGAACAAGACTGGACCCAGTACTGACCCCTGGGGAACACCGCTAGTTACAGGCCTCCAGCTGGACTATGCACCGCTGATCACAACCCTCTGAGCTCTGCTGTTCAGCCAGTTCTCAATCCACCTCACTGTCCACTCATCTAAACCACACTTCCTAAGCTTACGTATGAGGATGTTATGGGAGACTGTGTCAAAAGCCTTGCTGAAGTCAAGGTAGGCAACGTCCGCTGCTCTCCCCTCATGTACTCAGCCCGTCGCTCCATCATAGAAGGCTATCAGATTGGTCAAACGTGATTTCCCCTTGGTGAATCCATGTTGACCACTCCTGATAACCTTCTTTTCCTCTACATGCTTGGAGATGACATCCAGGATGAGCTGTTCCATCGCCTTTCCAGGGATGAAGGTGGGGCTGACCGGCCTGCAGTTTCCCAGGTCCTCCTTCTTGCCCTTTTTGAAGACTGGAGTGACATTGGCTTTCCTCCAGCCCTCAGGCACCTCTCCTGTTCTCCATGACCTTTCATAGATGATGGAGAGCGTCTTTGCAATAACATCTGCCAGCTCCCTCACCACTCATGGGTGCATCCCATCAGGACCCATGGACTTGTGGATATCCAGTTTACTTAATTGATCTCTAACCTGATCCTCCTCAATCAAGGGAGAGTCTTGCTTACTGCAGGCTCTCACTCTTACCTCCAGGGTCTGGGATTCCTGAGGGCCGGCCTTAGCAGTAAAGTCTGAAGCAAAGAAGGCATTCAGTAACTCCACCTTCTCTGCCTCTTCCATCACCAGGGATTCTACCGCGGTCAGCAGCAGGCCCACATTTTCCCTAGTCTTCCTTTTACTACTGATGTATTTGAAGAAGCCCTTCTTATTGTCCTTGACATCCCTTGCCAGATTTAATTGCAAGTGGGCCCTAGCCTTCCTCATTGCATCCCTGCATACTCTGACAACGTTCCTGTACTCTTCTCAAGTGACCAGTCCCTGTTTCCACATTCTGTAAAATTCCTTCTTCCACCTGAGTTTTTTTCAGAACCTCCTTGGTCATCCACGCAGGTTTCCTGCCACCTTTGTCTGATTTCTTGCTCCTAGGGATGCACCAATCTTGAGCTTGGAGGAAGTGGTACTTAAATATTAACCAGCTCTCTTGCATCCCCCTTCCTTCTAGAGCCTTAGCCCATGGGATTCCTCCCAGGTACTCCCTCCAAAGACCCAAGTAGGTCTTTGGAGACGCCAAAGTTAGCTTTCCTGAAATCCAGGGTTGTAATTCTACTTTTTGCCCTGCTTCTTCGATGCAGGCTCCTGAACTCCACCATTTCATGGTCACTGCAGCCAAGGCTACCCCCAACCTTCACATCCCCAACTAGTTCTTCTTGGTTTGTTAGCACAAGGTCCAGCAGCGCATCTCTCCTTGTTGGTTCCTCCAACACCTGTGTCAAGAAGTTATCGCCAGTGCTGGGCAGAATTGTCCTGGACTGTGTGTGCCTGGCTGTGTTGTCTTTCCAGCAAAAGTCAGGGTAGTTGAAGCCCTCCATGAGAACCAGGGTCTGTGATTGTGAGGCTATTTCCGGCTGTCTGTAGAAGGCCTCATCGACTTCCTCTTCCTGATTCGTTGGTCTGTAGTAAACACCCACAACAGTGTCTCCCATATTAGCCTGCCCCTTAATTATTACCCATAAGCTCTCAACACATTCTTCGTCCACCCCTAGGCAGAGCTCAATACACTCCAGTTGCTCTCGCGAATAGAGAGCAACTCCACCACCATGCCCCCGCTGGCCTGTCTTTCCAAAAAAGCACATCGCCATCCGTGACAGCATTCCAGTCATGAGCTATCCCACCATGTCTCTGTAATTGCAATGAGATCATGGCCCTGGGACCGCACACAGATCTCCAGTTCTCCCTGTTTATTCCCCATGCTGCATGCATCGGTGTACAGCCATTCCTGAGAGGTAGTCGAGCGTGCGGGTGTCCCTAGAGGGGAGCAAGAGGATCCACCACAGCCATTCACACCCCTGAGGTGGTTAACCTTCTGGATCTCACCTTAGGAGTCAGCTAAGGAACATTCATCACTGCTCTGGTTGGCTGCTAGAAGGCACTAGCTACTGGATTCACAGTACAGTAAGAGATTCTCAAGTGATGTTTTAAAAAGTTCCCAGCCATCATGCTGGAGAGCAGAACTGAATTGCACCACTATGTCCAAAAATGAGAAGGCATTGTACTTGTTATTGCTTTAAAATTTACTTGCTTTTGCGCATATGGGAAGGGAGCTGCCTTCGGCTGGTCGGTATGGAGAACGCAGAGGGTCCAAAACCGTCAGAATGAAAAAGTGCTCATGGCTTTAAATCTAATCAGGATGGATCTAAGCAGTTTAGCGATTTATTCGTGACATGTAATTAACTGACAAACCATGACCTGTATATCGAGGATCAGTATCAGCAGTCCAACAGATAAAGCACAATACCAGACACAAAACATTAATAAACACCTACAAATTTCTAAACACCTTTATGTAACTGATCCCCAAAAGCTCTAACTCCCAGATAGACACACATTCACGTGATTACTTGTGCAACACACGCTCACCACAGGCAGTGCAGGCTGCAAGAACACATCCCCTTTTCTGGTAGCAGGGGTTCCCCTATTCTCACACACTTCCTGCTGGAGATGGAGGGTTCATGTGTACCCACTTCCTACAGTCTGCTAACCCGCAGGCCGGTGGGAAAGCACAAGGTCACGTATGCACACTGCAGTTGTGGGTCTGTGCATGTTGGACCCCTTACTGCGAGGAACGCAGGCTAGCCACAGTATCCAACAGGAAGGGTGCTCTGTTACAGACAGAGGTTGCAAAATTGCAGAGCAACTTCAAGCCAGGTTTTGACTGACACTTCCTTCCCACTTCTCCCTCTTCTCTTTGATAAAAATGTCCTGCTTCTTCTAAACGTTGTTTTCAGACCGACTCTGTCTCAAAAGCCTTTAATTCTCTGGTTACTGTTAAGCTGGTGGTCATGTTCTTCTTCAACAATAGCGGGTTTGGGGTAAATGCCCTCTCAGGTAGTTTCGGGTATTCAATTCACACAGCTGTTTACAGTCACATTCCTATTTTATTAGTTGTTGCTATCCAGGCCGTTTGACCAAGACGAAGGTCTGTGCAAGTACCCTCACATGCATTCACTTTGGTGTCTGCAGAGGGTCTAAAGCAGAGGGACAGCAAACAGCTTTCTTTTCAGCATTACAAACCAAGCCGCTCTTCCCAGCAAATCAATAGCTGACCGCACAACATTCAGGTGACTGACAGCCCTACCCCACTCCGGGATAAAGGGTCTCAAAGTGCTGACGGTAGCCAAACTCTGCTCTGGCCTGCACAGAAACTCTTGGTGCCAGGCAGCTGGGACCAATGACGGAAGAGGTTTCCTCCTCAGCGGAAGGCTCTGGAGCCATCACAAATATCTTGCATTTCCAAAATGGCAGGAACTTATTTCTCTTTCCTGCTCCATAAACACCAGCAGCATGCTTGGGGAGAGCATGTATCAATGACCTCAGTCTTCTTGTACGTCTTTCCACAGTTCTATCAGTAGAGATTCTCATCTGGTTTTTGCCTGCTGCACAGGTGACCCTCGGTTATTTCAATTCACCAATATATGTGTCAGATCGTTGTGCCGGGAGAACAGGGAGGCACCTGGCAGTGCAGAATTGCTAGGGACTCCTGCCCCTGCATCACTGGAGACAGTGGTACTTGATTGTAGCAAGTGCACTCCTAGAAGAAGCACTGGAGAACCTTGAATCTACTTTCACAGACCTCTGCAGTATCAACAAGCATGGCATGGGTACAGGCAAGATCAACAGGACATGAACTAAGGAAAATATTGCACTTAGTGTCTTGCAGGTCTAAGGTTGCAGGAGAAGACACAGAATACAATTTCCCTCAGTGGTACTCAGGATCTGAGAAGCTGAAAGTCGGAAGCTGGAAGATAAAACCTCATTATCTTTTCTGCAAAATTATACCCCACAAGAAATTAGTTGCAGCTCCTATTTAAGAGGTGGAAACACAGCAAACCACATGTTGTGAGCGCCGAAGGTGCCTGGTTTTAGAAGCAACCAGCAACCTGCAGCAGGATGGAGAAGGAATGAGAGGGTTCCAAGCACCAACAAAGAACAGCAAGCGTGCTCATGTTCAGAAATGAACTTGTTGGATCTAGCTAACTCGTTCTCAGGGGTTGATTGCAGCTCCTCCATCAACTTGAATCCCCTGGGCAGTCCTGCTTTCCAGTTTTCTTGAATTCAGAATGATTTGAAAGGAAAGGTTTACCTGCAAGAGTCAAATAAAGGCAAGCAGTCTAGAAGGGAATGCTGACAAAGTGAAAGGCAAAAACACAGGGGAAGTGCTACCAGCTGTGACAATACCAGAAGAGAGAATTAATCCCACAGGAAGTTCTTCCCAATGTGCCTGTTTGTTTTGCACTTTCAAGGACGGAGGGCCAGGCCCATAGTCCTGAGCCCCAGCAGTACGCGTGAGAGTGCAGCTAACAGGGGCAGCCGACAGGCTTAGCAGTGTGTGCGGCAGTTTCTGAGCTTTGTTTTCAGCAAGAAAGTACAAGCAATCGAGGAGGTTTCTGGAGTGCCTTGATGACTACTTCCAGACACGGGTTGTGGAAGACCTGATGAGGAGAGACAGCTTGTGGAAGACCTGATGAGGAGATGTGCTCTGCTGAATCTCACACTTACAAGTGAGGAAGAACTGGTTTGGGATGTAACGGCAGGCTTGGCTGCGGTAACTATGCGATGTTGGAGTTCAGGATCTTTTGAGGAGGGAGCAGGGCAAAACCCAGTATCACAGCCAGAGACTTCAGGAGAGCAGACACTGGCCAGCTTGAGGACCTGCCCGTAACACTTGCATGGGAAGTCTACTGCTTACCTGATTTTCTTCTGTATCTGTCACCACCACGGGGGAGCACAACCTTACGCTGGTGTCCCTGCTTTCATTCCAGGACACCCGTTCAGCCAATAGGTAGTAGCAGCATTTTTGAAAGCATCTCCGGCCCACTGTGCAGCACGTCTAGCCTTGCACTGGGCAGTGACAGGCGGCCACAGAATGAATGCTACCAAGAATACAGAAAGGGAGTGTGGCCTGTTTTCTAGAGAGTCACCAAAGGCACGAGGAGAATGCTGGATTGTTCTCTGCAGGTTGTTACTCAGGCAGATGACCATACCGCTAACCATGTGTCCAAATAAGCTACAGGAAGAAGCCAAGCTCATTGCAAAGCCATTGTCTTTGAGAGTCTGCAATAATCAAGAGAAGTTTCCTGTGCCTTGAAAAGGCAAATGGAGCATCTTTTAGAGCTTCTTTCGTATGAGGAGAGTCTGAGAGAGTTAGAACTGTTCAGCCTGGAGAAGGGAAGGTTGGTGCTCGCCAACCGCCTGACCATATCTCTTCCATTCCGTATTCCCACTCAGCAGAGTGAAGATGCAGGCTTCAGCATTCACACCCATCCCCAAAATCCTCCGTATTCTTGTCAGGTTACTTCTGGTCTATCGGTTTTACTCAGGATGAGGTTTCCTACATCAGACAGTTGATGCTGCAGCTTCAGAAATTTGAAGACAAGGGCTGTCACTCATGTGGAAGATTGTTGCAGGTCTGGTCTACTTCTGCCTTCTGGTGGATTACAATACACATCATTCACATCAGTCAGTTCCCCAGACCTCCAGAACCAGAGACATGTTACTCTCCAGCATGGCCTTGTCAAGCGTTGCAGGGAAAGGTCAGGTCCAGGACCTGGGGGTCCAGGGCTCAGATGGACATGGAGGTGGACTTGTCCAGATGCTGATTCATCCAGGAACACCAGGATGAATCGCCCCAGTCCTCCTACTCTGCTAATTCCACTGGCATCAGTCCTACATGGAAACCTGCCTTCTTCCTACAGCCAAGACAAGAGGGCCGTGTTCAGACCTGGCAGACGGTGCTGCTCATCTCAACCTACCCCAGGCTCTCCACACCCATCAGAGGGAACTGCCAGTCTCTGTGATTCAAGGGCTGTGAACCTTCAGCTAGCTTTACCAACGCAGGCTTAACCTTCTCTCTGTTGGTTTGGCTCTTTACTGGAGGAGGGAAGAAAGGAAATCTGCTCCTTGTTATTCTTGCATGCTAAGAATTACCCCAGAGTGAGGGCTAAAGGGGAGTCCTGCACGGCCAAAGCCAGAAACTAGAGGGACCATTGCTAATGAGCCCAGACAAGGAAGTACCCTCCAGGCAAACCCAAGCCAAGGACCCTAGGATGCGGTTGAGAGGAGCTGTGCCACTACAGAGGATGCTTCCTAGCTTGCAGATGAAGAGGCCCTCGCTTGCAGGGCCAGGAGAGGGTACTGTCACACGTCACCCTTCTTGAAATGACAGCGTGTAAACCCACGAAGGACTTGGATCTATAAGAGCTCATCTTCTGCATGTTTCAGGACGAAAGCCTCACCCCAGACTCCGTGCAAGAATAACTCTCAAGGAAGGTGGAGAGCCATTCTGTGAAGTGACAGAGTGACTGGGAAATGGTCACATCACCAAGGTGGACTGCCACTGGGTTTCTTTTGCTCCCTATCTAATTTTACAGGCTCTGTTAAAAGGGAGGCAAAGCGCGTGATATTTCATTCCACTAATGCAAACAAAACCCCAACCCTGTGAGGTGGAAAAAGTCAATAACCAGACAAAGAACAGGAATAGCTGTGAAAACTTGAAAAGGGACAAGCCGAGAGGCCAAGAAACAAGCTGGGATGACAAGTGATCTCGAAAGAGTAGAAATTAACTAAAAAGAGAGAAGATCAAATCCTTGGAAGACAGAGACCATTGCACCATGGAGGAGAAATTCAACAGGGAAATAAACCTTGGGACAAGCCATAATTTCACCTTAGTTCTTGATTTCTTTCCAGCTTTATTATCTCTTCACGTGTCTCTATTTTTAAAGTGATTTTTTTCCCTGTTCCTATTCTTCTTCTAATGATCTTAAGTAAAAAACTTTGCATAGCTGTAACAAGCGTAAGTCTGGAAGAGAGAACCTTTCAGAGACAAAGAAACAGAGGAAGAAAAAAATGGGAAGCAGTTGTTTTGTTTCACAGACATGAAGACAGCACTCGTCATTGGCACTTAGACCAAGAGAAAGTGCCATCACCCAGGAGAACAGGCAGACATGAAGTTAGATAAGAAGACAGGTCAGACTGCAGCGATCAGGCACAGGACGCGGCCAGACAAGCGTACTGACCAGCAACCTGTTTACGTGGGCTGGTCCCTCTTATCCCCTTTTCCCCCTCTTTTCCCACACTCCTTCCTCTCCAAAACACCTTGGTCCTTCCCTTCCACCACATTTGGTTCTTCACCTCCCCATCCCATAAAAAGTCTCACACAATCCCAAAATGCTCTTCCCAGCATCTCCTAATGAGTCACATACCCCTGTAGGCAGCAAAAGCCCTCAGTCTGCCAGGTGGTGTGGGGAGTCTCCCCCATTGAGTCATCTTGATGGGTTTCAGACCTGGTGCGTGGACTGACAGTTCTTCTGTGACAGCCTTGGGAGGAACCAGAGGAGCGTGCTCTGTTTCTCTGATTTGCTTACAGGGGTTCCCCTACCTGCCATCATTTTTCTGTGCTCCTCTGTGTTTTTTGGGAGAAGATCCTCTAACCACAGAACCAAAACCAGTCCTCGGATGTGGTGGATTCAAGGCTGGCTAATTTTAGGCACAGGTACCAAAAGCCCAGTGCCTTTGGAAGCAGGAGGCTACTCGTCAGAAAGGCATCTTGCTAGTTATCTTTAACAGGGGCCACAGAGGAAATCGCATGTTATACCAGGGGAGCTGCAGCTAGTGCAAGAGTTAGGATGTCGGTGGGCAAGACAATAAGTGAGAAAACTGAAACCTGCTGGTGCCTGTGACCTACAGGATCTCAAGCACAAAGTGGCCGGTGTGATAATCATCACCACTCAGTGGCAGATACCGCGGGTGTCTGGTATCCTTAGGTGAATCAAGCCAAGAAGAGACTCGGGGACAAATCCTGGGACAAGTGTATGCCTTGCAGGGGTGAGCTTGGCCCTCATGGCCTCCATAAACAGAGGAAAGAAAACACCTTGTTCAACAGCAGGTCTCCAGGGGAGGCATATTAAGCCCAGGGCTAGACGTATGACACAGGGGGAAAGAGGTGAATTGTGCTCTTCTGCCCACAGCTAGAGCATTGGGCTTAGCCAGAGTCAGACGGGAATGGGGGGAGTCCGAGGCAAAGCAAGAAAAACAGCAAAAAGAAATCTGTTAAGTAGGACCTGTGAGGGGAGATGAGGCTTGGCACTGGGAAAAAGCAGTTGGAAGAGGGGAGGAGAGAAGCATCTTAGCCACAGGGACGCTGTGAAGAACACAGCGGTCGTGTTCCCACCAGGGGACACAGGAGGGAGGACGTTAACTCAAAGAGCTGGACAGAAGGATTACGTTCTACATGGGAGATACACCGCCACCCTGTGAAGCAGGAGAGGACTGGAGCACCGGGAAGGGGAAAGGTGGCTATCTCCAGCACTGCACTTCTCCCTTTCCCTGATACCACCGCAAGTCTCTGCCAACCACCACTTTCTGACAGCTGTCTCTGACACTGCTTCGCGTCGCCTTGCATTATTGACGGTATCCCGTGGAATTAAGTCAGCTCCCTGCCTCCCTGCAAGTGTCAATACTACACCGGTGAAAATACCCTCGTCAACAAGTGGGGATGGCTAGTTTCCGAAAAAAGGACTCCAGACTCTTCCCACCTGAGATTTCATGCTTGAACAACATCAGGCAGTTATAAACGCCAGGAACCTCAGCACTGAAAATGGAGCAGGCGCACAGGTGTCCAAGCCAGCTGCCGGGCAGACCTGGGCGGCCAAGGGGCAGCTACTGGGAAGACCAGAAGTCTTGACCTGCTACCGGAGAGACCTTTGTCTCTTTGTTTCTGGCATGAGAGAGACAACAGGGAAGAGGAAGACATGGGGATGTAGGGGCCAGCTGTGGGCTGACTGAATGACTAAGCCTCGCGACCGCAGGGGCCCATATGGCATACGTGTAAACGTATATTTTTTTCTGCTAGCAGGCTTTCATCCTGCTAGCAGCCAGAGGGGGGAACAGGATGAGGCTGCTCTGCTCGTGCTGTTTGTGTTTGCGTCAGTGCTCTCTGTCTGTGTTGACCTGTGTGGCTGCTTATGTGCACCTATTCTTTTTCTCCCATATGTATCTGTATCTGTCCCTATTGTACATACACGCTCAGTCTCACTACCGGCTGGAGCTGGGGACCTGGAGGGGCAGCAGCCTTGCCTCTGCTGGGCTGTGCGATTGAGCAGCTGCTGCCGCCACCCACTGACGTTCACAGAACTCCTCCTGTTGATCGGCTTAGGAAGCCAAATCTCCTGGTCACCGTGGCTCCAGTACAAATTCTCCTCTCTCTTTGGGACCCAGAGAGAGGATTCACTTCCATAGGTAGGACAGGGTCACACCGCCAGGAGATGCGCACCATTGCCGTGTGGGGAGCAGGCACTGTGTGGTTGGGAAAGCGTAGGCAGATGGTGTTTCCTGAAGCAAACAGAAGCGGGGGCACAGGGGCCAGGAAGCGGGAATGGGTGGAGCAAAGGTGCGATCCATGGGGGCATGTGGTCTACAGCAGAACATGAAGGCAATTCACTAGGCAATGCGCTTCTGGTAGGCGCCTCCTGTGCAGCAGCAGCCCTGCCCCTTCCTGCCTCTTCTGCAGCATGGGCAGGTGTGCCCTGACAGGGACCACCAAGGCGTGGACTTCCCAGGAAGGCTGCTACATCAGGTGAGCCTGGGATCAGCTCTGAGTTGAGGGGAGTTGTTCTTCCTCAAAGTGGCACTGGGGGCCCCAGTCGTTTCGCCGCTGGCAACAGCTCCACACGCTTGGTCAACCTTGTGCAGTTCAGACTCCTGGCACAAGCTCCCGTTACCCTCCCGGGCAAGACTTTCAACTGTGGAAACAAATACCCATCATACCCCTAGAGCTGGTTCCCTGTGCCCAGTCCCCTCCAGAGCTTTGGCTGTGTGCAACAGGATTGTGTAGCCGCCTTGTCTCTGAGGTGGATGCAGCCTATGTTGCAGGAGTTGTGTAAGGCTCTATCCTGGCATAGCAACGTCTTCTGACCCTGCTAACACAAACATCTGCAGCCTAGAGAGGGAAAGAGAGAAAAAGGGAGACACGCACACACGCACAGCACGGAGGCTTTTCCATTGGTCTAATATTGTATTTTCTCTTGTATAGGAAATCAGTATTTGTTCAGCAAAACCAGTGCAACTAGAGGACATTCTCTGTGAGCCCCAAGAAAAAGCAGACGCCTCTGCCCAAGGAGACAAAGGAAATTGCAGCTCTGAACATCTGTCTTCCATTCCCGTTTCTTCTTTCTGGAGAACTCAACCTCTTTTCACACGGTGGCTGCCAGACCCACTCAGAGAGAAGAGCACACAAGAGCCCAGGACCTCCTTTGATGACCCTGAGCCTTCATGTGTTCCCTGAGCCTTCATGTGTTCCCTGAGCCAATACATGCACTGGGGATGCTGGACACGGGGTAATATCACTTCCATTCACATCGTCCCACCCAGCAGAGTGAAAATACAGGATTCAGGGGCCCCCTCCCCTCCCAACACAGCCCTCAGCTGTTTCCAGCTCACTGCTCATCTCCCAGTTGAACTCAGGATGAGGGTCGCGCCATCAGTTAGTGCTGCAGCTTCACAAATCCGATAATGACTCTCGCATCGGATATCATTCCAGTTATATATATCTGAACTCGTATGGATTACAGTGCAGTTCTCATAATCGATGTTAGTAGGTTCCCCTTTCCGCCAGAACCTGAGACAGAGACAGGCACGTTACTCCCCAGCGTACCCTGTAGAGCACTGCTGGAACAGACCACAGCAGAACGCAAGGCTTGGAGGGGAGAGAGAAAAATTCCAGAGGCAGATTCACGGACAAAAGCAGTACTCTTCCTCCCGCTCTGCTATCCCACTGGCACCAGTCCTATGTGGAAAGCTGCCTTCTTCCTACAGCCAGCACAACAGGGCCCTGCTCAGTCCCAGTCAGGGGAGCGGCTCACCACCACTCACCCCATGCACCTCACACCCCCAAGACACATGTGTCTGCCTCCAGGGCAAGCTTGTCCTCCCTGAGGAGACACAGCAAGGACAGCCTTGGTGATCTCTCCCATCTCTTCCACAGCACCCCAGCGCTCGCCAGGCCTGTGCATATACGTGCACCTATACATGGTGAGGGCCATACGGAGGTGAGGCAAGGCTGGTCATCTCTGAAAGGTTCTTCCTGATGGCGAGAGGCAGCTTCATCTGTGCCTACAGCACTGATGGCCACGTCACTGGTAGTTAACTAACAACCACTAACCAGCATGGACGAGGCGATGTGAACCTGGTGTCCCCACACAGCCCTCTCCTGCTCCATCTGTGTCCTCTCACAGGGAGTTGTCTCACCCCTCTCTCACGCACCAATAGACACCCACACATCTCTCCTACTCCCTTGCACTGCCAGGAGTGGCACCAAACACTCTCCATCCAGGGGTACTCACGCTGCCTCCTCATTCAATGGAGTCTGGTCCACCCACTGCCACTTGCCCACCTCCTGTGCATACAGACCGATGTAGTAATTCGTTCCTTTTGGAAACTGTTGTAGCTCGATAGTGAGGAAACCCTGGAAATCAGGGAGAGTGCAATGTCCATGAGGTGCAGGACTGAGCAGAGGGAGGTGGCAGGAGTTCCTGTGGGGTGGGACTGGTGGCAGAGGGGAGCCGGTGCCGAAGGGGTGCAGAAAGGACATCCCCCCTCCCCTGCAGGAGCAAGGAGGGGATCTGGGTCCCCTCCAGGGCCTGTCACTGTGTGTCTGGCTGCCCTTCCCCTCCCTCCGCCCTGCACCTACTTGCTCTGCTTTGCTGTTGATCACCACCAGCTGGGAGCCCATCCCAGTGCAGTTCTGCACACTCTCAGCCCAGGACATTTCATCAGTCGACAGATAATAGCAGCTTTTTTGAAAGCGTTTCCAGCCATTTGGGCAGCAGATCCAGCCTTGCTCTGTGTAGGGAGAGACTGCAGATGTGAATGCCAATAACGAGAGAGATGGTGACTGTGAGAATCCCTGCTCTCCAGCAATGATGGTCAACCGTTCTCCCCAGGTCACTTGTGCAGGGTAGCAACCACTCTTATAGTTAGCTTCCTGCCCCAACAAGGATGGAGAAGTTAGATGTTGCTGGAGATCATGCTTAGTAACTCCCACACACTGTTTCAGGGGCTGCTGACCAGTTATAGTCATGCATCTCGTAACACGATCTCAGGTCTTGGCTTGACAAAATTATTTTGGTGATCTGGTTTGATTTCTTGTAAGCTCTCCTTTAGGCCTTTAGCCCCCGGGAACAGGGACTATTGCTTCTTTCCCTGACTAGAGCTGCAGTTTTATTATTTCTCCCCTGTTAACCTTCCCTGTGCCCCTGTAGACTGTCCCTTTTGTTTTATCGGTGTTCACAGCCGCCCTGTCCTCCAGGACAGCTTAACATGGCCCTCTCCACCTAAGCTCTTAGCAGGAAATGCTTTGTCTTCCCACCTCTCTCCTCTGGAGTCCGCCTCTCCAGAGTCTGGTCCCGCTGCTGCTTGCTGTCAGAGCAGAGCACAGCATTCATTGTCCCTGTCCCAAAGATCTCCTGCACGCCTGCCAGCACTACTGACCTTTGCCTTGTAGCACCTCCAAGATGCACTGAAGCTCCGAGAATTTCTGCTGCAGGGCTGTGGGCTGGTCACCACTGTGGAAGAAGGGAGCGACTAGAAAGGGAGAGGAGAGGCGGCAGGATTACCCCTTCCTCACAGGTCCCCACACACCATCTCTGGGCTTCACTCGTTTCCCCATTTCCCCACCAAGCACTGTCGCAGCATCGCCTCTCCTTGGGCTGTCTCTTTCCGTTTCGTAAGTGGTAACTGCCACCCTCTCAGTAAAGGGAACAGTCGTTTCTGCTCCCAGCACCCCACAGCTGCCCACAAGGACTCCTCTGCCCACTGACTGACAAGATCTAGCCAGGATGACCTCCCCACCAAAGCTAGAGAAGCCTGCAATCCACTCAAGGAGTGCTTGGAGGCTGGAGCCAGCCTGTGGTTTGTCAGCAGAGTCTCCCCCGGCACTGAGCAGCTGACCTCAGGCCCCCTCGGGTGCTCTGGACCTGAAGGTGTGCAGTTAGTGTATCCCTGCTCCATGACTCTGAGACAACTAGCCCAAATAAGGGGTATGGCTGCCATTCACAGGCAGAAAGAGACCATCTTCCATGTCAGAGAGCAGAAGGACCACTGGGAGGACATCACACTGAGGACATCTTCCTTCCACCCTCCCTTCAGGTATTTATAAAAATTGGTAAGGTCCCCCCAAGCCTTCTCTTCTCCAAGCTGAACAGTCCCAGCTCTCTCAGCCTCTCCTCAAAGTGCCTTCATCATCTTTGTGGCCCTTTGTTGGACTCTCTCCACTATGTCCATGTCTCTCTTGTACAGAGGAGCCTATCACTGGACATAGTACTCCAGGTGTGGTCTTCTACAGGCCAGTTAAATTATGGCTATTCTAGAATTAGTCATGTGGCCGCGTGGCCAATGCAAAGGATCTTGAGCATGTGGAGATTGAAGCAGCGCAGCGCAGCGCAGCACAGCACAGCACAGCGCAGCGCAGCAAGGGGGAGCCATGAGGCACTGCTAAATGAAGCCAGAGTGAATGATACTCTGATTAGGAGAGCTCCAGAAGTTTTCCCTTATTGACCATCTCGATTTGGATTTTTATTCCTCAGTCTTTCTCCCACCATCAGGAGGACAGGAAACATATTCTTTCTTCAATGGCAGCTTAGCTTTCTGTTTCCAAGTGTCAGTCACTGAGAAAAATCCCAAGCAGGAGTCTCATGGAATGACTGCAAGCAGATGGACAACTCACATGCCAACTCACTACCCACTGTGAAGAGGCAACAGCCTTTTCTCTTAACAGCTTATCACGGCAAGGGTGGCTCGGACCAGTCCCAGCTGGACCCTCAGGAAGGACAGCTCCAGGGACCATGCTGTTCCCCTGGATGGTGCCGAGTCAGCTGGAATGAGATGGGGTCAGTAGGCCTTCCAAGTCCTGAGGCCACACAATGGAGTAGCAGAGCATTTGAGCAGCAAAGATTCTTTCTCACTTACAGACTAGGGCCAGCTGCCCCCCTGGAAGGCCAAAGCCTGCGTATCTAATGCAGGCCGTTTCCCATCTCACACTAGGGATGTTGTGGGGCAGGGATTCTTCCCATCCTAGTAGGGACCAGCTTAAACGCTTGTGCACAAGGATGAGCAGAGAGGCCGGTTGGCCACATGCAGTTGCCACCACACGAACCAGGAGTGTTTGTACAGCTGTGAACTGCTTAAGGGGGAAGGAGCTGAATCAGCTGTCACATCGTCAAGACAGTTTCCAAAAAGGCAATTGAAACTTCTCTAGTCACGTCTTCCACTCCCACCACTCCCATCTCCCCCAGTCCCTTCCATCTCCAGGAAAAATCAACAAACTCAAGAACCCACCGAGACAGATGGATATGAGACTTGCTTTGAGGACAATGGCAGAAATGAGCAGGACCCAAGAGCAAAGCTGTGGTCTATTTCTCTTCTCTGCTGGGGCTGCAAACAAAAGGCAAGAGCAGGAGTCACACGCTGCCCCAAGACAAGGACAGCATTGACCAGGAGACTCAGCAGCCATCACTGGACTGCTGGCCTCCTGCAGCACGGCATCCGGACACAAAGGTGTGGAGTCCCACACAGCCATTTGTAATCTGTGGGCACCAAAGGGGGCCGCAAGCCGTAACGTCTCTGCGTTACTGGAGCTCCTCTCTTTCCCCTTTTCCTCTGAGCACTTGTCCAACCCTTCACACCCTGGCTCCCTTCTACACCCTCTCTAGACATTGCTCCTCTCTCTCGTGCTCTTCTTTCCCATGGTGGTAACAGCCCACGTCAGTTGCAGAGGGAGGGTCCCTTGCAGTCATGATAACCACCAGCCCTGGTTCCAACTAGGTGGGATGTGGGACTTGGACACTGCTCACCTAGCATTGCTCAGAAGCTCAAGAAAGTGGACACCTGTCCAGTCTCCCACAGCCTGTTCCCACAGCCTCATCCCTCCTTGTTCCCACCCTGCCTAGCCACGACAGTAAAGGCAATCCCCACCATCACCTGCAGTCTCAGTACTGGGGTTCCCTCCGGGGGTCATCGTCTCTGATGAACGGTTCCTTTTCTCTCTGCAGAGTCCCAGGAACAGAGGGTGCTGCCGGTACCCAGCTCGTATTGCAGAGAGAACTACACACAGCTGTTCTTCCCTCAGTACGGAAGTTCAATGACTTCTGATGCAATGTGGTGTCAGAGGCTTAGAACACAAAAAGAACAAACACCCTCTAGAGTAGAGATGCATACGATCACTTCATCTTCTGTGCCATTTCTCAGGCCACGGTCATGATAAAGCAAGCACTGAAAGCCATGAACCTCAAGCAGCAGCATTCTCATAGAAAGAGAGAGATAAGACGAGATAAGTGTGGGTTACTTTTGACTGGGGGGGTGTGGGGGGGCAGGGGAGGAAGGGGGACAGTTTTTCTTCTCTCTTGTTTTTTATTTAACGATCTACATACACTTTGTTACTGTCACTTTCTGGGAATTCTTCCTGATATTTCATTTCCCAAAGCATCTCCAACACTCACCTCTAAAGCCTCCCTTAAAAATGTGCACAATAAACAACAATGTTCTGGCAGCAGTGAATTGCTTGGTTTTTATTGCACCAGCCCCACACATCTGTTCCTTCTGTATCAGCATTTTGTGGACAGTAACAAAAGAGATTCCCAAGTACAGGTGGAACATGGGAAGTTTAGGACTACAATGAACAAACGAGAAGATGTCTCCATCTGTGACATGCTAATCTTGGAGCAAGCATTGAATCCACCTCCTGTTCCACCTCTGGCTGACATATTACAGGACTGGAATTTTCCTGCCACTCATCTGCTTTGTCTCAGTAATGTAGTAAAATTTCTTCAGGCACCATTGAGCTGGGTTGCTCACTGTCAGGCTTCTGGGTCAATTCTTGTGTCTAGCTTTTCTGTTCCTTGATCTTGGAGAGAGTGGTTGCCTTCCTTCTTCAGTCCCCTAGCAGGAAAGAAGGGCAGACGTTATCCCATTTCTTGGGTGATTCTGAAACTAGATTCCAGCTTCGCCCAGCAGTCTTATTGTGTCTGGAAACAACACCACCTTGGCACCAAGTTTCATTTCCAAAAGGAAAACTGTCTCAAGGGAAAACCTCACCTAGGACTTCCCTATCTGTATGTGGAGAAATGGGGTGGTGTTCCTCTACCTGCCTAGCAGGAAAGAACTCCTCCATCCAATCTCGGTAGGGAAAGTTACCGTTGGGCATCGGCAGACGGTGACTGGTGACTCCTCATAGCAAGGAGGGGAGGAGCTCCTGTGAGCTGGGGTCTCCGGGATTTAGAGGTGAGAGAGAAGGTAGCTGTTTGTAGTTGGTGGGCAGTTTCAGGCCTATGCTGGCAAACTCCAACCCAATTGTTCATGTATTCACCACCGCTCAGAGGCACTACAGCAGTGCAGTATACCCCGGGAAGAAGCGTGCAGCTCTTAGGAGAGCCCAGCAGAGACAGAGCACTGCAAGTCTTCTCAGCCTTGGCTACTGCAAGCACAGCAAGCGTTACGCTCCAGACCCTGCACTGGCTTTCCTAAAAGAAGCAACTGACTTGTAGGCCTTGGATACCCCATACCTAGAGGATCTGAAAGATCAGATAAAGCTGTGGGCTCATGGCCATGATCAACGATGCATTGCTGCGACAGGAAACAGCTCTGTCAGGAGCCCATCCCAGGCTGTCAGACAGATTCTCTGAGTCATCGTGAATGTTCTGCCCAGAGCGAAAGGCACAATTCATTACCTTCCTTTCCCCTTTTAATGTAAAGAAGCAGTGAGGAGTACCTAGCCATGCCTGAACACACCAATGGGTGTTACTGTTTTAAAATAAAACACCATACTCCTCAGACTCCATCCCAGGGGAGAAGCCAGGCAAACAGGTGCAGATCAGATGTCTGTTACGCTGATAATGCCAAGTTGGGGAAACCTGAAGGTATTCCTTAGCTCCAGGCCAGCATCTGAGAGCACAGGCAGATCCCTAAGTATATCTCCTGGAAGGGGTTCTATGCAGTTACTGCTGTTGGAGACATCTGAGGTAGGTTTCTTCCTCATTTCTGGAGTTTATCCCTCCAATGAATTCATAATCTCGGAACCTCTCCCAGGCTTTAATTTTTCAAGGCTTAAACAAACCATGTTTAACAAAACCGATCTTATGGATGGTTCCTCACTCCCCCCTCCCCATTATCTTCTGCATTTATTTCAGTTTCAGTATATGTTAAGCTATTCAGTGGCCCACGAATATGCCCAGATTTTTTCCTCTCTGCCATTATCCATTGATAAGCTCTTAGCTTAGAAAAGAAACCCTTGATGATGAATTCAAAATGGTACCGCACTTTAAAATTTCACCCCATTTCCCATACTTTACTCTTCAGTGACATCTGATTATTTTCAGATATAATTCAGACACTCTGAACCAACAATGACCGTATATTTGTGGTATCAACAAGATTTATTAGCATGAGATCACGGCTAAATGAAATTAGTGCCTAGTACAATTCCTCATGATCTGCTGGTACATTATGAAGGAAACACTTTCAACATCTTGGATATAATCGCCGAATCCTGGATATGTCAACAGAATGTTATCACATTGTGTATAAACACCATATGTGTATAAACAGATAGGAATCGTCAAAAAGCCTTTATTAAAGACACCACAAAACATGAGAGGCAAAAAGAGGTTGTACAGAAACATAAAATACCAGTGTCAAAGGTACCCAATTTGGAAGAATAGCCTCTACTGTAGAAAAGCGAGCAAGGTCAATTTTCCGTGATATTAAAACTAGCTTTGTGGGGATTTCTCAGATGTCAGGGCTGAGGAGATAATCATGCACCGTTAGGTTTTAATTCCTGAGAATGAAATCATAAAGTCTTTAGCTCTATCTCAGCTTAGCATCCCCAAAACTTCAGAACAGAATAGTTGTAGGACTTTGTCAGAAGAAAAAAAGGGTGCATTTGAATATTTCGCTTCAAAGTATAGAATAAAGATTTTCACGTTCAGAATGGCTGAAGGATTTGGGCATCTTTCTAGATAGCATGTGCTATTGGATGTACACATAAATGATCTGCAGTATTATTAATGCAGGTCACTTCATTCACTTTGGATTATTTATAGGTTTGACGTATGTTTATCTGGGCACCGTGAAAAGAAATGCTTGTTCCTTCTACCCCTTACTTCCCGGCTCTTTTGCTGAAGAAGCTGCTCAGCTACAGCCCATGAGATCTGGAGTTGTTGCAGAACGTGTCTGACTCTTGTCACTGCTGTCCCTTGACGTGCATGTTGTGGGCTCAACAGCAAGGTCAAGAACTCTGTAACATTTACTCTATGTCGTGGTTTTGGCCAAACTGGCCAATCAGAATGACAGATGGCCCTCCCCCTACTCCCTCCTCAGAGAGGAGAGGAAGAGATAAGGAGATTTACGAGTTCAGAAAAAGAACTAAACTACTTTAATGAAAATAATAATAAATAAGAAAATAGTAAATAATAATAGAATAATAAAAATTAAAGGGAAAAAAAAGTATACAATATATACAAAACCGTATCCAGCTCCCAGGATGACAATCACGTCACCAGCAGACACAGGGAAAGTCCCAGACTGTAGTCAGCGACAGACAGGAGCTGAATTCTGGAAGCAGAGTCAGGAGTGCTCGGATCGAGATCAAAGGCACACAAACAGACAGGGTCCTCCTCAGACGTCGGCCATTGAAGAAAAAAACAGACAGAGTCCCCTTGCCCCTTTGATCCCTCAGCTTTTATACTGAGCGTGATGCAGATGGGATGGAATACCCTCTTGGTCGGTTTTGGGTCACCTGTCCCGTCTGCTCCTCCCTGCAGGTGGGACCCCTCTACGCTTCTCTGCTTCTGACCTTCTGACGGGGCAAATAACGAAGTTAGCTGGCCTTGGTTGTTATAGCAATAAGTATAAGCAAAAGCCTCTGTGCATACCATGCCTTGATATAATCAGGTCTCTGAGAGTAAACAGCTTCTGAACAATATGCTGTTAATTTCAGACTTCAGTCAGTTAGACGAGGCCCAGCTAAAAAGTAAAATTACAAGTCAGAAAATTGGTTGCTTTATCACAATGGGCCTGAGTGGTAATCGCTGGACTGTGTCTGACCCTGGTTACCATCACTGGACATGACCCTGAGCTGCAGACTGATTTTCTTGCTTGACGTCAGACCTGCCTCATCCCTGAGACTTGTCTAGCAATCTGGACTCTGAGCTGACCCTGGCTGTTGTGCCAGGTCCACCCTGCTTGCCTCACTCAGGTGTTGTTGGATGGCCACAGCTGGTGAGGCATCTGTCCTGCTGGTTGTGTTACTGCAGCTGGCTCTTGGCTCCCTTTCCCTTGGGTAGCAGCTGGCCTGCACTGTGCCTTCACAATGTCTATTGTACCAGAAAGCAAAACAAGAACTGGGAAAATTTTTTTTTTTGTGAAGGCAGATTCTTGTCAGTGTTTTTATTAAAGCAGCTGTTTACTATTGAAAAATACTCCATAGCTCACTTCAGCTTTGTATAGAACTTGCTGCTGATGGCCACAGTTACTACTTCACTATAATTGTCATCACTTCGGTTCCAGTTTTGCTGTTTCTCATGCTGTTTCTAAAAATCTTTTTTCAGAAAAGACAAACAGACTTTACATATCCTTGATATCTCCCATGAGTTTCTCAGTATTGCTCACTACCATAACCAGCTTTAAAAATCACGTTTCAGTAGCTTTTCATAGAAATTTAGTATCTGTAGTTCTTTTTCCTTCTGTGCCAATTCAGTAGACTCAATGGATCCTTCACTGGTTTGTTACAGATCCAGAAGGGAGGATACAGAGCCATTCGCACCTCTGAAATGGTGCTACTCTCTACTTATTTCAGCAGGCGTGATAGAAGTTGGAAGAGTTTTATATGTTGGGTTCTACCAGTGTGGCCTCTGGTGGACATAGCTGTCTATATATCTGTGCAGAGGGCTGGAATACATCAAGAGAAAGAGCCACATAAATCAATAATCCATGAGTCTTTTTTTCTGGGTGTAACTTCACTCAGAGAATGGCAGCTATCTAAACAACAAGTATTTCTCGGGGCAGCTTCTCAGTCAGTGCAAGCCGTTTCGAAAGATCTGATTCACAGCAGCTGTGAATCAAGTCTGCATGTGTTCAAGGTCACGCTGTTTTTTAACACTCCTGTTTCTTTACAGCTCAAGGGGGGAAGGCAGAGCTAGTGGCTTAAAGTTCACCTCCATCTGTAGACATCCAAGGATTTTAAACTCTGGCATTTGGAAGTCAGGTCTTCCTGTGCATCAGTAAAAATTACTGCAGAACAGCCACTTCTGTCAGCACAAAACATACTAATTGGCCTGGGTCAAACATACACCATGATATGCTTACTAGGCTTATGAAGTCAGTACAGCTAAAACAAAGCAGGGAAAAGGGTGGACTGTGCTCCCTAACATCCACTGCCAGATGAACTACTTGCTCATCCTTTATACCCGTACAGACCTACTCATGACAATTACGTTGCCTTTGTGTCCTGAGTCTGAATTTTCAAATAGAGCTGTCACTAATGCTAAGAATGAATGAGTAAAATATAATACTCCCATGTTCCCTGTTGATCTTGAGGGATTAGCAGTTATGAAAAATAGCAACTGACATGTAATCTAAACACAATTATTGCAGAGTCACTGACAGATTGCAACTTCATTGTTAAATTCAGAGCCATACACGGACAAATGTAATGATTGATTACTGTGATAAAACTCTTCTTACATGAGGATATGCTTGGAGGAGCATATTGCAACATGGAAACGTAGCAACTATTTGTCATGGAATCATAGAATGGTTTGGGTTGGAAGGGACCTTTAAAGGTCATCTAGTCCAGCCCCCCTGCAATGATCAGGGACATCTTCAACTAGATCAGGTTGCTCAGAGCCCCATCCAACCTGACCTTGAATGTTTCTAGGGATGGGGCACCTACTACCGCTCTGGGAAGCCCGTTCCAGTGTTTCACCACCCTCGACATAAAAAATATCTTCCTTGTGTCTAGTCTGAATCTACCCTCCTTTACTTTAAAACCATTACCCCTTGTCCTATCACTACAGGCCCTACTAAAAAGTCTCTCCCCATCTTCCTTATAAGACCTCTTTGTATTGAAAGGGGGCTTATTATTTATTTTGGTTATATTTCACTAGTGATTATAATTAACTGGTTATTAACAACTGAAGTGCAAGTTGTTTACACTTGAGATAGGCTTTCTTGAATTAGTCCTACTTGACTGACATCCGCTACACCACATGAGTTAAGCTGCTAGAGCTGTGGATTATTGGCAGAGTGGTGACCTGGGCAACTAATGTTCAACTGAAGTGGTAGAAAACACCTCTAGTGTTGCAATCAAGTAGAGCTGAAAGCACCCGCCAGTCCGACTGAGAAAACTGTAATACAATTAACAAAGGTTAATTGCAAATAATGGTGAGATTTGGCCTTTAGGAGCCTCCCTACCACCACTCCAGCCTGGTCAGTTCCCCTGGCCTAGTGATTGTCTTTGAGCAGCACGTTTCTCAAATGACAGGTAGTAAAATGCTGCTTATAACAAAGTTTTCCCCCTCACTTCCCCACTGATGTGATTCCATGCCTGCTAGCATCAAGATCTTATTAAATAGTAGGCTGCCTGTGTGTCTGTTACATGCCTTAAATTAAGTTTCAAGATCTCATTTGTCCTGCCTGAAACACCTAGCTCTGTTTCCCTTCTTTCTGTTGCAATTAGTATAAACTCACTCCCACAGTTACAAGAGTAACACGACACAGTACACGTGTCATTTGGTGGCCAGCCTGTCTTCCTCCACTGTGTTTTACCCTGGGATAGCCTCAGATTTAGCAGCAGAATGTGTTACTTCTGTGTACAACAAGTTCTTGACGTTCACAGGAGATTCTTACGAGCAGTCTCCTTGAATTCGGCGGGATACATCCGCTGATTTGAGTATTTGCATGATCTTGTGATAATGTTACTGCCTTGTGTATTTCCCTTACAAATATCCATCACAGACAAAGACAAAATGTTCTAGTTATTATACTTGCCATGAGATATCTGGACATCTGCCACCATCCTCTCTGGCCTTGGAAAAGTTGCTGGGATAGCTGCCAGTCTGGCTATTGCATTCATCATCTTGTTGCAGATGGAAAGCAGACTCTCTGGGTTGTCCATGTGGTGTGCAACAGCAGCTGGTACTGTCAGGATGATGTTCTCTGTGGCCAGCTCAGCCCAGGGTGCTGGGTACTGACGGATGGTTGACTGCCAGGCAGAGATGTCGGTTTCCCCTAATTCAGTATTCAGGTGAAAAAAGGTAGCCAATTTAAAAATAAGTTTTAAGTGTGAAGAGAGAGGAGAATCACCATAGCTAAAACCCTCTGCACAGCCTCAGAAACAATAAGTTAGTCCAGATGTAACTGGGTTTTACTGAATCAGGGGGAGATCCTGAGATTCTGGTGAGGGGTCGTCATCTTTGCTGATCCCAAGGGGATCAGTTTTTAATATCAAGCCACTTTAAAGGTGTCTCAGACATGCTTATACTGGGAACACGGACAGAAATTAATTCCTAAATGAAAGTCCTATCAATATATTTTTTGCACTGAGAAATACGAAACTTTATGCAGAGGCTTTCCTGGGGTATTACTTATTCTGAGGTCTTCTCCATACATGACCACAAAAAAAAAAAAAGGAAAATATAGGCAAGATATCAATACAGAAATACTTCTTTACTCATCTGCCTATAGTTAGGTTCTGGGACCATTTACCAAGCCTGAAGAATGGACCTGCACAGCCTCTTTAATTGTGACTGATATGTGGCCTAATGTGCTCTCCTTTGGCACTATGATATATATAAGGCCACCCCACAGACTAGACACTTCCATGGCGGTTTTTTCAACTTTGAACTTCTTTACCACCAAGGGAGGTTGCTTCAGCTCTTCAGCATAGATGAGGTGATCAGTGTGACAGCCAATCTGCATCTGGTGGGGAACAATGGTCACCAAAAGGCACTGCAACTTGGACAGGTTTGGGTCGCTCCACTCCAAACTCAGTATGTTCTGTAGCTACCATAGGCAACAAGATGCTCTTGTCTTGGCAGGGAAAGTCAACAGTACTCTACCATATGAAACATTCTTCTTCACCTTGGCACAGACATCAATCAGATGGAGGCTTTGAAATGAGGCAGGACGACAGCAGAAGACAGCAAGATGGGGCAAATAAGATATTTTTATTGTGGGCAGAAATATCTAGTAGTCTCTTTCACATAGATAATATTCAACCTTATTGTTTCTCACACTATTCACTATCAATACAGGGATTAGTCCTTTTATCTTGAAAGCAACAATATACGTATTTGTCTGATTTGACCTCTGCCTTCTCTAGGGGAATGGAGAAGGGCGCAGAGAAGGTATGAGATCAACATGAGATGGCCACAGTACGGAGCAGATGAAAATCAGAGGTGTGTCCATTACAGGTGCATAGAGCATTCATTTTTCAGGACAGAAGTGAGAGAATATAATTTAAGCAATGTAGAAAGAGGTTTATGATAGGAGAAACTTGGGGAGAAATTGTTTAAGATTTATGTCTCAGTAAGGCCAAGACAAACTTCAAAGAAATAAGAATGGAAGCAAGGAAAGCTCTTCTGACTGTAGTGAGAAACAAAGGCAAATGTTCACCTGTAGCTTAGCTGCAACAGCAGAAGCAGGAAAATGCAGAGTGGCTATTCTTCTGGAATATAAAGGAATATAAAGCCAAGTGCTTCTCCATGCTTCTAGACCTTAGAAAGAAACACAGGCATTATCAAGATATAAACACGTAAGTCATATGATAGTCATCAAGTTTGTCGTAGTTTTGGCCGGATTGGCTGATCAGAACGACAGATAGCCCTCCCCCTACTCTCTCCTCAGAGAGGAGAGGAAGAGATAAGGAGATTTACGAGTTTAGAAAAAGAACTAAACTACTTTAATGAAAATAATAATAAATAAGAAAATAGTAAATAATAATAGAATAATAAAAATTAAAGGAAAAAAAGTATACAACATATACAAAACCACATCCAGCTCCCAGGATGACAATCGCGTCACCAGCAGACACAGGGAAAGTCCCAGACTGCAGTCAGCGACAGACAGGAGCTGAATTTCGGAACTAGAGTCAGGAATGCTCAGATTGGGATCAAAGGCAGACGAACAAACAGGGTCCTCCTCAGACGTCGGCCATTGAAGAAAAAACAAGACAGAGCCCCCTTGCCCCTTTGATCCCTCAGCTTTTATACTGAGCGTGATGCATATGGGATGGAATACCCTGTTGGTCAGTTTTGGGTCACCTGTCCTGTTCGCTCCTCCCTGCAGGTGGGACCCCTCTACGCTACAAGTGACTTGTGATTTTATATGTCCAACTAGAAAAATTCCGTAACAGTGTGGGATTTTTTCTTTCCAGAGTAGCTCTCCTCAGGGAAGACAAAACACTCAGTTCCATGCAATGACATCTTCAGGTGAAATGTCTTTGCACCTGAATTTGCATCTGAATTTGACGAAGAGCAGTAGTGGTACTTCACATCGACCAACAAGTTAATGCCTCCTCTGGAAGCATTTATGGACCGTGTACCCACACTGCTCCCTTATTGCATAACCAAAAATTCATTCATCATCTGACCAAAACTGTACCCAACAGAACATCAAATAATCAATATGCCACCATCCATCATAAGACCACGGTATATTCCGATTACATGCTAAGCGTGCAATGCCAGAAGAAAGCTGGGGCAGGAAGGAAGCAGAGAGAATTAGGCTATTATAGATTACTCTGGTCAGCCTGATTCCATTCCACAGTTTGGGCGCTGCTGAGGAAGGAAATAGAAAAATAGCCCCTACCTTCATTTATTCCATCAACCCGAACCATTACAGTTGGGGATGTCGTCATTTCCGGAAGATTTTGGTTGGGAGCACAGAGTCCCCTTGCCCCTTTGATCCCTCAGCTTTTATACTGAGCGTGATGCATATGGGATGGAATACCCTGTTGGTCAGTTTTGGGTCACCTGTCCTGTCTGGGACAGGGAGAAGAGATCTTTTTCATTCCAGCAGGCCAATAGCAGAAAACCCAAGGCAGAATAAATACTATATACAATCTAAAGATAGCGCAAACAAATATTTAAATACTCACTGGGTGATCAGAGGCATCCTTGGCATTTCTTTGGACACTGAGAAAGTGCCAGTCTCTCCCTCGTTGCCTGTAATGTACACACCAGCCATGCTGGTCACCCGGTTCCCAGGAAATTCAAACAGAACCTTCTCCTTGCCGTGTTGACTCGCCCAGTGCCAGGCCTGGCCGCCAATGAGCAGCCCTCCACCCCTCTTTACAAAGCCGACCAAGTCTTTCGCCTGTGTGCTGTCATAGGCATCCATACAGTACAGCCCCGGGGAGGAGCTGAGCTCTGCCCCAGCCTGTACTTTGATGCCAGCCCCGAGCAGCAGCTGGGAGAGGGAGTCCAAATGAGGAGGGACTCCAACCAGGGCCTCAGGGGAAGGCTTGAGCCACTCCACAGCATTTCTAAGGAACTGGGAAAACTTGGAGTCCTTCAAAATTCCCTCATGGGAAACAACCACCATCCGGCCCTTCCCATAACAAGATGCTGCAGTTAGCACTTGCCCGTTGGTGCTCACCAGCACTGGGAAAGCTTCATCTCCAATGAGCAACAGCTTACACGGATGATAATTTGTTGTGAACTCAAATGAATTTAAATCTCTCACCAGAGAGGCATAGGCTGCTTTGGAATCCATCTGATATACCTCTTGTTAAAGAGTACTGAAAGAGAAGGAAATGGAAGCAATTTTTAGATTAGAAGCTACATTTGAAATGTTTAACAGATACGAGCTATTGACATACGTACCAGCTATGCTGGTCTACAGTCTCAGGAGGAACCTGTATCCACGTGTGATGCACAAATATATAGCCCAGCAGTAAGTGAGCCAGGAAAACATGACAGGAATGAGGAAACTTTACACAGCCACTAGTCACACAATAACCCCAACAGACATGTTAGGAAATGTACCTTGAAGACATAATTCCAGTTAATCCTTTCTGTATTCGTCTGCCTATGAGTGTCTGAATTGGTGTGAAACTGTTTTACAACACTAACACGCCTGGAGTTGTAGAAGAACAATCCAAATATTTTTTTAATTGGATAATGTGTAGACTTCAGATTACTAGGTCTAGCCACAAGCTATTACGTTTCCACGGCTCGATTTTAAGAGGAAGTCTCATGCCTCAGGGAGACAAAGGCCTTCAATTATCTCTATAAGCATAGGGCTTAGTGTTCATCCCACCGACAGAGGTGGAATCGGTGGTGCTCAGGCCATTGTACAGCTGCTGTCAGAGTGGAATTTATTATTAGTCTCATTACTGCCTTGACAGGGTAATTCCAATACGGCAAAGATATTGATCCAGAACATATTTTGAACATGTTGTCAAAATAGTCACCATGTATAGTTTTCTGCTGGCAGTTTCAGCTGAATCCACTAAAAGGTCTTAGTGGCCAATCTCACCTGGGGCCTTCACCCACTTGCCCTGTTTATGGGCCTGGGGGCTTCATTTTGGCTCAGCCCTGGGCCTTCAGATATTGTTGGTGTGCCTGTCTCTAGGCCTGTCTCTGGCCCTGCCTCCTGGGTGGCTCTCACAAATTCATTGTAGGTAGCTTTTCTCCAGGATGGGCCTCGCAGGGGTACGTTGTAGCTTGTCTCCTGTCCTGCCTCTGACCCTCTCTCCTTTTGCTCCTGACTGGACTCCCTGGATGGACACCGGCCCTGGCTCATCCTTTGCCTTGCCTGGGACTGTTGAAGGACTCAGCCACCAGCAGCCAGCTCTGCCTGCAGCGTTCAGACTCCATGGGGCCGTGCCCAGTCCATGAGGGCACTGCCTGTGCTGCCATCACCCTCAGCTCCAAGCTCACTTTCTCTTAGGAGCAGCTGGCCCTTGCTGAGGGACACTTCTCACACCGAGAAGCCAAAGCCTGGCAGAGCCATGGAGCGGCCCTGGCCTCCTCGCTCTCCTCAGCACACAGCGCTGGGGCACACAGCAAAGGGCAGGTGGCAGACTGTAGCTCATTCGAGGGACAGGGACGAGGCCTGACCTAGGCCTGAAAGTCACAAGATAGTGATTTTCATCTTGAGCTAGCTCTGGCTAAACTATTTTATCTTTCAAACCTCTTTCATTTGCTTAATCAGACTGTAGCCTGTAGGGAAAGGTACCATTTTTTCCTGCGCGTTTGCACAGCGCCGAGCACAACAAGGCTCTCACCCTCGCAGGACCCTGGTGGCCTAAAAAGCATAATGATAGCAAATGGCTGTCATCTCCTAGGCTGAACCTCTTTGATTAGGTAAATGCTTTTGCTCTCTTGACTATTCAGTCAGGTGACTTTGGTGAACACCGAAATAGCTATTACTTTTTTTGTTAAGGTCAAGGTAACCTTTTTTTTTACTTTCTATGTAAAACAGAGGCCCTGCATGAACTGCCAAACCAAAGAAAACATGAATCATGTCAAACCAGATCTGTTAATTCCTCATTGAGATCACCCACTTAAGGTTTTTTCCTTCCCTCTGTTTGCTGGGATCAAACTAGAGATGCTGCTGAGCCTTGGTGTTCTCAGAGCAGGAAAAGGCAGAAACCAGCCGCTGAGGGCAGAGCAGCGTTGCACTCACATGCTTTTTAGTGCATGCTGGGTGAGAAAGGCCCCACCTCAGTAATGTCAACAGACTTGGAATAAGAAGTGTCTTTGGCACTGAGGTTGGCCAAGCTATCCAGAATAGAAGGATCAGAGAAAAAGGGCATGGTAGAGGCCATAAATATCAGAGGTGGCTTGCTGTGGAGACTCTTATCTCCCTCCCTGTCACTGATCACCTCCTTATTTTCCGTGTGCCTTAGCAGAGTTTCCAGGAGGATCTGCTCCATGATCTTGCCAGGCAGAAAAGTGAGACTGACTGGCCTGTAGTTCCCTGGGTCTTTCTTTTTTCCCTTTTTGAAAATGAGGGTTATGTTTCCCCTTTTCTAGTCAGTGGGAACTTCACCAGACTGCCACGACTTTTCCAAGTGGCTTAGCAACTTCATCTGCCAGTTTCCTCAGGACCCGTGGGTGGATTTCATCAGGTCCCAATTCTGCCTGGGTTTATTTACAGCCAACTTCACAAGGCCATATCCCTAACTAGTACCGAATATTGTGCACCTGCCGAGCCCTTTTGGTGATATCCAACACTGCTCTGCTGTACATCTTGGTCATCCTGTTTATCTTTGGGCCTTCCACTGCTAATGGGTCATCTCAACCACACGTCAGCTTCTTACTTGAAGGCTGGAGCATAGCCATAGTCTGTCTACATCAGTGCGCACACCAGTTCTGCACCTAAGCTCACAGAATTGCATTCTATGCTCCTGACTATGGATCACAGGCTCACCAAACTTTGCATTTCAGTTTCACTTATGTAGAGGTTCTTGGCATTTGTGGGAAAAGAGTGATTTATCCAGTCCCATTGAATTCCACACTCCAAGCGATTCTCAAAAAAATAATCAAGGTAGCCAGTGTACTGGGCTCAAAGGCAGTGATACCGAACAACCTTAGGACTCGGAGGAAGAAATAGGTCCAAAGACGCAAGTAGCTGAAGTACATGTTAGTCAGATGAAGGAACGACATAATGGGAGAGCCCAGTCTGATGTTCTATCAGCTTTTTACCTCCTGGGCTCTTATTTCACCACCTCCTTTCACCTCACCTAGTGGCCGTGCAGGACAAAGTCAAGACTTCTGGTTTGCAAGCACTTGTGCTCTCAGCCAGACGCCAATATTCTTTTGTATTTTTCCCTTACCAAGGGCTTTTCAGTATAAATAATTACCAGCTGTTCTTCCTAGTTGTCCAGGCACATAGCCTATCTAAATTATTGGCAATGCAGGAGATAATCCAGTGCCACACAGTGGGGACAATTTTTACTGTAGAGGCAAATGCAGAAAGTAACAGCTATTGATTAATTTCTGTAGCCCGGGGTTTCAGTAACATCCCCTGCTTTCACCCCTTTATAAGGTAGGTCCAAAAAGGGAAGACAGGCAAACACTGCACACAAGAAAGATAATATCAGATACTGCAGGATGCAATTCATTTAATCCACTACTGAAAAGAAGTCTTGTGTAAATTGTGGATTTTTTTTTTCATGAAAGCCCACAGATTTTAAGCAATGCAAACTATCAATAGACGTTGGGTGACACGACATACCTATTGATAGGCATTTACCAGACACCAGTCTCTACACTCCGCAGAATTCTGTTTATTTTGGAATAGATGCTCACTGTTATGAAAGGCAATTTAAGCCAAAAAACAATGCTCTCATTTGGCATGATGATTGCAGGGTAAGTAAGGAAGTTCCCTCAGAACAGGCTAAACATCTGCTGTCCCCTGTGGCCATTCTGCAATGAACTCTTGTCAGTGTGCATGTTTCCGTCCCGCCCTGCACAGGCTTTAGCCAAGCTACTCCTTGCACTTGTTAACTCCCACAGAGCTCTGTGCTATGGCAACTACTAATGAGCAGCCTCCAACGTGCTCACAACAGTTTAAAGCTGGCTCTGGCTTGCATATGCTCCAGTTCTACTGGTAGATCTCGACATAACCTGTACCACAGAGCCAGCGCCTTTGTCACAGCCTGCACATCCAACGCAGCGCTTTGCCTCTGAAACACTCCCACAAGGGACCTTTTCTTCAGTGCATCAGTGATCAGAACACTTTCTTCTCAGTTGTATGATTTTTTTTCTGAAATCGCAGTCATAATAAAGTTCCACTTTCAAGGTTCTACATCTGCATGGTTGAATCTGCATTATCATGGCGCAGAACAAGGAATAATTAATGAAAATAACCCAGGTCTCTACATTTCCCTACAGGGTGTTAAATGCCAAGTATGCCTGATCTGAAAACATCCACATATCTTGAATTAAGTCACGGTATACTTTATGGAAAGAAGCCACCAGTATCTTAGTAATGAATGATCATAGTTTATACTTCAATGGCTATTTCCGATCCAATAAAGTACATGTCTACACATATAATAAAATCTCTGTCTCTTACATACATTATACCTCATGGTGAAGTCACTTATTTTCACTTCTCTCTCCTAACTTACTAAAACAATTTCATGTTTCATACTAGGGCAGACAAATTTAAAGTAAAATAATGAATGCATAGTTTATAACTGAACAATATCAAATTGGGAAAGCGTATGCACATATATGCAACAAATTCCATTTCTAATTATATTTATACCTGGTTGTCTTTATACATCTACATACATACAAAAATTTATAGCAATGCTAAACCAATGTTATTTAAGTTGCAAAAAGTAAGACTGCCAGATTTAAGGGTGCCATTCCAATGTAGTGCTGCCTGATTGCCCCTCTCTGCTATATCCTGAATGAGTTTTATCTTGGGAAGAAAAAAGCACGTCAGATGACAGAATTTAAAACTATGGTTGCGCATATATAGGAAGTCTGATAATTCCTACATTAAGCAAAGAGCTTTTGGTGGAAAAAGGGGGATCTGAGGTAATACATGCAATGGAAATAACTTATTACAAAAATAAACGTGTAATGCTGCAATATATTTCAATTGCATCATAATGTTTTATATTCTATGGTTCCCACGTAGCAGTCTTTTTATGCTAAATGTACTTTTTTTTAAATAAAATAGAGAAGGCACACAGCCCCACACAGCAGTGCCTTTGAGCGTTTGATTGATAAAAAGAGACTGTATTTAACGAAACAATTCAGGAGGAAATACAGAGTATATTAAAAAGGTCAGAAGCAAATGATGGTGGATAGTGAGCAGAGCGAACAGACGAAGCAAAACTCCATGTAACTGCAGTGCAGAGAACAGCAAAGGGCAGGATGAGAAAGGGGAACTGCATTTTGTAACTGGATGACTGAATCGGTTCAGCTTCCGTTCTGACCCAAAGACTACTTAATGGTCTCTGTATAGCAGACCTCCATTGATTTCAGAGGCTTTAGAATTAGGCACTGTGTTATTGCTCTTGTTTAGTTCAAACATATGATCGAACCAAACAAATGGTAGGGTCTAAAAATAATGCTTACATCTTCAACAGTGTTTCTTTGGGCTTAACGGAAGGCTGGTCACCTGCAGGAGAGCTGTAACTTGCAAATAGAAAATGCCTATGGACTTTATTAAAAGTTGTTGATAAGGTTTTTTTAAAGGCAACTCTGTAAGTCTCTCACTGGCTCCTCCCTTTCCTGTCCTGCATTTGTACCACAGGGCAAGTGGCACCAAAGGTGAGAACTTCTCTAACGGGGAACCGCTGCGCGATGCGGTGTTTACACCAAAAAAAACTGTTTCAAAAAATATTGTGCAAAAGGAACTGTATTTTCTCAAATAAAAGAGCCATTCCTGTATTCCAGAAGAGTTTTATTTAGGGAATACTGGGGCCCATTCAAACTTCGGTTCATTCATATAGCTTGTGCTCTCCACAGTTCCACCTGACTGCCCAAAATCTCTTCACCTGCAACAGGCTTCTTTTCTTTCTTCTGTAGCCTTAGGCTGTCAACTACTAAATTACTCAGCAAGCTTTTTTATCCCACTCCTAATCCCACAGAACTCTCTGGACCCCTAATACCCCAGTGCTCTGCAATGGAAATCCAACCTCTGCTTGCTCTGACAGTAACCAACTCATATTGCGTGTTTTCAAGTGCCGCTTTCAGTCATTCATCCTCTCCAGCCATCATTCCCCATTCTCATGAACATTCAGCTGTCCTATTATTGGCATGGTTATACTATGCAAAATTGAGTGGGAAGAGACTTCAAGTCCGCGAGACAGGCGCACGTGGCACTGAACACCCGAGGAAAGTGATCAAAAAAATCATATATGTCACTGCCATACTGCAGAGTTCACTTGCTTTCATGCTAAGGTGACAATTCATCTTACCAACCTTAGAGAAAAAGAGAGACCTGCAAGGGGCAAACCCCCTTCGCTGTCTTAGGGGATGAATTGCTTTCTGCAGATGCCTGCAGAAGGTCCTGCCTTGTCCCTAAAGGAAGCCTTGGGTGAGCAACTCAGATTGAGAAGGCGAACTTTTGGAGGCCTAAACCAGGGCAGACGAATCCCATTTTAGCTATGCTTCATTTATGGGTTACTTCCTGCAGCTGCTGCTGGAGAATCAAAGGCTAAAATAATCAATACAAATAGCACAACTTTCTCTGGTTGTCTAGCCAAATTTTGAGAAATCAAAATGAGCAGAACCTGTTATTAAATTAGTGGCTCATTCAATGCCACTGAGTTGTTTACTACCAACAAAAGAAAAAGCCATGTTTGAAAATAATTTGCTGCTAGCCAGTAAGCAGTTAACACAGAAGTAGTTAATAAAATTGACAGAATCATTGAAATTCTATTTCGCGTTTGCTCTTGGAGTGGTATTGTGCCTCTGTGTGTTTCTCCAACCATCACAGCAAATCTGACACTTTACCTACTGGTGAAATCACCATTAGCTTGATAATAAAAGGACAGTCATTTTCAGACCTTTGTTGGGCTTCAAGCTCCCTACTAGCAGAAGGGAGTGTATAGCAGTAGCAGGCAACTTTCCACTCAAAGCAAAAATGTAAAAATGAGGCCAGTACTTCTACATGTAACTTGAAAACCTCACCAGTGAACCCATTCATCCTTATTTTATCAAAGCTCGAAAATCCTGTTTCTGTTTTCATTTCTGCTAAGGTCAATGTGGCCTACTAATCTATTTTACTTTTTTTCCACTTCAGCTCCTGCTCAGATCAGCCTCAGGTGTGTCCTGGGATTTTCCCAGACTGCATGCTGCTCTGTGACTGATGCTTAAACTACATTTTCACAGAAATTATTAACTGTTTCATGTTATTTTGCAGTCTGTCTCTGTGACAGGCTTGAGATGTGGGCCTATGCCAGCATCATGAAGGTCAAGAAGGCCAAGGTCCTGCTCCCAGGTCGGGGCAATCCAAAGCACAAATGCAGGCTGGGTGGAGAATAGATTGAGAACAGCCCTGATGAGAAGGACTTGGGGGTGTTGATGGATGAGAAGCTCAACATGAGCCGGCAAGGTGTGCACGCAGCCCAGAAAGCTAACCACATCCTGGGCTGCATCAAAAGAAGCATGGCCAGCACGTTGAGGGAGACGATTCTGCCCCTCTACTCCACCCTGGTGAGACCCCACCTGCAGTACTGTGCCCAGCTCTGGGGCCCCCAACATAAGGAGGACATGGAGCTGTTGGAACGAGCCCAGAGGAGGGCCACAAAGATGATGAGAGGGCTGGAGCACCTCTCCTGTGACGACAAGCTGAGAGAGTTGGTGTTGTTCAGCCTGGAGAAGAGAAGGCTCCAGGGAGACCTTATAGCAGCCTTCCAGTGCCTAATGGGGGCCTACAGGAAGGATGGGGAGGGACTCTTTATCAGAGAGTGTAGTGATAGGATGAGGGCTAACAATTTTAAACTGAAAGAGCGTAGATTTAGATGAGCTATCAGGAAGAAACTTTTCACTGTGAGGGTGGTGAGACACTGGAACAGTTTTCCCATGGAAGTTGTGGATGCCCCATCCCTGGAAGTGTTCAAGGCCAGGTTGGATGGGGCATTGAGCAGCCTGGTCTAGTGGGAGGTGTCCCTGCCCATGGCAGGGGGTTGGAACTAGGTGATCTTTAAGGGCCCTTCCAATCCTAAACCATTCTATGATTCTATGATAACATTTTCTTGGTTTATTGCTACAATCTCAGTTTGGCCTTTCTGCCAAGCTTTTCTCTGATTTATGCTACGTTGCTTTCTTTTTAAATTTTATGGAGGAGAACAGACATCATTCTGAGGGTGAAATTAATTTGAGTTAGTACAATTTTGAATTGCTTTACTATGTATGCCTAAATATTTCAGGCTGCATTTAGAGCTGGTGTAAATAAATTGTAGCTTCTCCACTGGAATCCCTATGGTTGAACTAATCCATCCTAGCCCAGAATCCAACCCATCACCTTTTTCTTTTGTCTTTTTTTCACTGAAGTATTTCAAGATCCATTTTGTTGTGCATTCATGAAAAAGAAGTAGATCCTGACATACTTGGGTAACAGATCTGAAAATATTTTAAGCACTTTTTTAATATACCCGAACTCAACTCTTATTCATTAAACTCATTAGGCGTGAAATTTGCTTCTGTAGATCAGGTCTAAATCTTTATAGCATGTAAATTTTCTTCTGAATCTTCAAACCAGGACAAAAACAGTACGAAACACTGTCTAAGCTATGATTAGCCTCTGCATTTATTTTATTGGAAGAACAACCCATATGAGTAGTAAATAAGAATGGAAAGACAATTTAAAAGACAATGCAAAATATTAGGCCAATGAATCACAGGGAAATCAGAACCTTATCTGAGCCAGAACAAGGATGAAAAGCTGCTGTAACAAACCTTTGGGTCACTTCTATTTAGGCTTTTTTTTTGTGGGCATAGAGACATGCAAGTAGGACCACACACACAACCTGCAAGTCCACAACAATTGTTTTATTTATTGCTGATACATAAGGAATGGGTTGGGACTGGTATGCCATTAGGCTAAGCATTAACATGGTTGCCAGCCCTGTGGAATCACCAGTGTGGTGTGCTAGCCAAGCAATTATGTATGAGGTGGGAGAAAGATTTAACTTCTTTTGCTCCTTGGAAAAGCCTGGTCCTCTGCCTTGATGAACTGCTGTCTTCCTCCTGTCTGCTACCTCATGCTGTCATGCCAGTGCCTATTTTTTTAACCTTTGATGAGTCCACGAGTTAAACCACTACTGACTACAATCAAGTCACCTCCTCTTTGTTTCCATTCTCCAATCTTGCATGGCGTGTATCATGCTGTCAGGCTATAGTAAGAGAGTCAGCTACGATTTACATAATTGACTGACTTACATAAAGCTGGGCATTGGGTCACAGAGTCATACAATGTAGGAAGACATCTACAGCATTTCACTATTAGCTATGTATTATATAAGCTGTATATAAGCATTATAAGGTCATTTTCATGAGGGTAGGTCTGGAAGTTCTGCATAGTTAGAGTGATTAAAGATTAGGGATTTTAGGGTAATCAAAACCATAGTGAAAATCTCACGTTAGTGAAATTATAACTGAAGAATACAACACTGTGGAGGCTACTATTTGCTTTACAGACCCATATTCTATTGGTATTGTCCTTGAGATCACTCCAGTGACTGCTCCACCCTGAAAATTTCCATTTCATCAGAGAAAAGTTCTGCAGGAACTAAATCTACTCAGAATTACATTCCTCCTGAAGTGAAGAACACAGAACAAAGCTCATTATTTAACCCTTCAGAAGATGGCTTAGATGATTGCTGAGCTGCACACAAGTTTCTGCTGAATTTCTGTTGGGGTTGACCTCTGTTGACAGCGGGAAGCTAAAGAATTTAGTGTAAAGCTAAAAGCCTGTGAGCTATCATACATGACACAAGGAGAAAAAGATAGCCCATAGCTAGCCTGAGAATCAAAGTTTCGATATTTTTCCTTCATGGTCTATAGGATCTCATTGGGTCCTCTTCCCAGCTGGGTAAAGAGGACAGTTCCACAGACAGCTCTTTCTTGATAGGCCAACCCCAGGCTGTAAAAAAAGGAGCCAGGTTCTTATTCACCTTCTGAGAAAACTTCTGTGCCCACAAGTTCATCTTAGAAGCGTTGTCTTTTGGGGTGGTGGAGATTTTCTGGTAGTCAAAGAAGAGTTGGGTGAAGGGGTCCCAACCAAACCCTTCCTGCAACTGATGGAGAAGAATACAGTGTAAAAACAAGGAACTTCTCGTTTCACTGACATTATTCCTGTGTTACAAGCAGTAAAAAATTCCATAGGTTTCTGCAGCGTCTTTTAGAATAAATGTAAAGTTAGATGAAGGCATCCAACTTTCAGGCTGCAGAGCATAATTTACAGCACTAGAGTACAGAAAAATACACCTTCCCATTACACTGGCCCACCAAAAGAAACGGAGATGAAAGATGCATTAGGAACAGCCAGAAATATCAGCCATCAACTATACAAGCTGCTTGTTTGGGCAGAAGAAAGCTTCTTGTGCAGTGAAAAAGCATCAGAGAGGACACTGACAGAGAACCTGGAAGGCAGCAGCCCAGGAGATCAAGGAGTAATCAGAAAACAGGAAGGAGAGACCGTGAATAGGGCATGATTTGGCTAGGAATAAGAACAAAAGGGATTCCAATAGAAAAACTGCTGTTGCATGAGAAAAGAATTTAAAGGAAAGAGGGAGGGGAAGCCTATGTTGTTGCTCAAGATGAAGTTAATATGAAAAGCGACTTGGAACAACAGCATGGCAGGATGCAGAATGTCTACCCTATGTCCACAGTTCCTTACCAAGCCATGACCTACATCTCACTTTCTGATACTAAATAGATTGACACTAAATTGCATTCCAGAAATCCTCCATTATGCTGGAAGAGCTAAGCAGGAACCAGCACTTCTACATTAAGCAGAACAAACAGGCAGGTTATCTATTGCTGATAATCCCCTATTGATACGGAAATTCCAGGTTTGGGGACTAGCTATGGACTAGGCGTTATGTTTTTGTGAGAAAGCTGGAGAGCCATGAGGAGGCTGACTGGAAGGTGGGAGATGAAACGGCCAGGTCAAAAACAGGATGCAAACTTATACTGGACGAGGCTCCACACTGTTAGGTTATGTCTGAACTGCAGAATGCATCCCAGACAATTCACAACTCCTTGTCACATGTCCACACTGAAAACTGTCTGTTCCTCCCCCGCTGCCAGTTTTCTATGGGAAGAAAACACAGGTACTTGTGGGGGTGAACTGCTGGACATCCTGGACAACTCAGGGAACCAGTGCTTTGGAGCATGCCGCAAGTGCTTCTTCTTCCTTGTCTAGACAGACCCTGGGAGGTCTCTGACTTTAATCCAAAGCAAGCGGTGAGAAGGTGAAGACAGAACAGTAGAGACAGGAGTTTTGTTGTTCCATTTAAATCTGTAAATCTGTTGGGTCAATTAGCTAATTTTCTAATTGTTCTATACTCTTCTTTGCAAGATCTGTGTTACAGGCTTTAGTGACCACTCTGGAGAGGTAATCCAGGCTGAACTCTGAGAGATGGTATGCTCCATCAGCCAACGGCAAGACAAGAGGACACTGTGCTGCCACGCAAGTGTAAGAACCATACTGGAGCTGGACCTAAAAAGGCCTGAAGATCAATGCTGAAGCCTTCCTGGATTGAAGGAATGTGAAAAGCATCTAAATGGCAGCCAAATGTGAGGCTCAATGGAACATAGAAACCATTCCATAGAAAAAAAAAATATAGCTGCTATAGGGGCAGTATACAGACAGAACTGCAATTGTTCTTTCATGTCACATTTATCCCAGCAGTCCTGTCAGGAGCCAGATAGGAGACAGGAGATCCCAGCCTATAGGGTGTGGGTGAGGCAGCATGGCAGTGGCCAAACTGGTAAGGTAGTATGGGGAAAATTTTCATTTCCCCTTTTGAAACTGTTCCGCTCTGTATAACTATTTTGGTATTCGTTGCACCAGAGAAAACAGATGTTGACTTTTCAGCTTGATGATTCGGGCACTCCTCTGGGATGTGAAAAAATCAGGATCAATCTCCTCCAATAAATATTTTGTTGTTCACATAAGATGTGAGAGCTCCTAGACAAGGGGGCTGAGAGATACTCACAACAGTCAGTAGCTTACGCCATCATAATGGACATTCACCTTAAAGTCCCCAGTGAAAATCATGTTGAGTGCTCTCTCCATTAGACTACTAGTTGCTACAGGGAAGAAAGGGAAAGGGGGAAGTGACAGATCAGGCTGCCCAGAGAGGTGGTGGAGTCTCCATCTCTGGAGACGTTCAAAACCCGCCTGGACGCGCTCCTGTGCAACCTGCTCTAGGTGACCCTGCTCTGGCAGGGGGGTTGGACTAGATGATCTCCAGAGGTCCCTTCCAACCCCTATCACTCTGTGATTCTGTGAAGGAAAAAGTCTCTCTCACATCTCTCACATGCTTCCAAAAAGAATGCAGTTTAATCTAGGACATGGTTCATGCTTTAGAGTCTCAACAATGGTGAGGGATCAAGCTACATGTGCAAGAGGATAAGCTGAACCCATCCCCTTGCCACTTGATGGACTACACTGGCTCCACTCAGTGCATTGGCTGATACAAACACCCTGCTCTTTTTAATATTATGTAAAGAGGAGCCTAGTCATGTATCTCACCAGGATACTGCTAGAAGCCTGGCTCTTCTAGACACTTTACAATGCCAAGAGGTTTTTTTGGCCAACTAGCCCAATGTCCCACAGAAAATCTGCAGCAGGTTAAAGAGCTGTGCCCAAATTTGATCATCCTTTTCCCATGCTGTATAACAAGAAGCAGTTCCTGCTTCTCTCCTAGGGAAAAATATTAATATATTGAACTAAGCTCTCTCCTGAGCAGCTAAGTCCCAGTCTGGCAAAGGAAGGTTTGCAGGAGACATCAGCAACAGATGCTCTATCTGTATAGATAGAGTGCTTTCCGGACCCAAGATGAACCCAGATTGTAAGCAAACACTTGAAAGGCATGACAGCTACAGTCACCAAGCTGCAGGCATCCTTCTGATACAGGCTTCACTGACTGCACTAAGAATACACCCACTTTTCCCAGTTACCTGCAGGTATGTCTCCAGAGCAGTCCAGACCTCCCAATCCTTTAGTTTAGCGCCTTTCTTCAGATACTCTCTTATCCTTGCCTCCCGACACTGTGACCTGAGCGCCTGATGCGCTTTATGCCTGGGAATCCCCAGCACGTTCTCGTGAACATAAACAGACCAGAGGTTGCAGGTGGCCTCTGTGGTATGAGGGGGAAACTCCCACGCTTTCTGCTGTTGATTGTGTCCCAGTTCATGAACAGGACCCCAAAGACCAGTAGTTTGCATGTGCTTCATGTCTAACATCTCCTTCACTGAATCCAGGTGGCCCATGATGGGGTAGCCAGCATGCATCCAGCCTGCAGGAAAGACAGGTACCAACACGTAAGTGCTCACTCCAGTGCCTGTTAGACATAAATGACTATTTTTTTTTTCATTTCTCTAGTGCCTTTCCTCCATGTCACAAACCACACTGTATAAATGACAAATCTTTCCCTTTGTGAGAAAAGGAAATACTACAATTTTCACCCTAACAAATAGTCAAATAAGTAATGTAAAGGTAGTACCGAACTATCAGTTAAGCACAGTTTCCCCTGCTTTCCCTTGGAAGTGGTGGAATCACCATCCTGGAGGTATTTAAAAGACGTGGTGCTTAGGGACACGGTTTAGTGGTGTGTTTTGGCAGTGTTAGGTTAGGTTGGGCTTGATGATCTTAAAGGTCCCTTCCAACCTAGACAATTCAATGATTCTATACACATACGCTCATGGTTGGACTGAGGCTGAGAATTCAGGATGAGGGAAAAAGCCTGACCATTGCCCAGAATACACCTGAACTCTTACAAACTGAGCACAGATAACGCCAACCCAACCATGTAGTAATGTGATTCAGCATCCTGGCAGAGCTTGAGTGGATACTGCAGGCCTGCACTCCAGTAGTCAGCAGTGTGGATGAGACACACGGAAGTCACAGTTTGTCATCCCAAGTGATGCAAAGCTTGTCAGGCTTAAGCCTGTTCTAAACCTCACTGGATAGCTATACTATAAACAACTTCCCAGCATCATGCTAGGCAAGAATCCTGCACTGCAAGGGATTTTACTGATGTCTCCTTGGTGTCCCAGATTTATCCTTCTTCTAGAAGATTCACAAAGCTTCATAGAAGAGTCACCTCCCCAAACTCAAACAACTACTGTAGGAGGAGATAAGTAGCACTTTACACTCACTATATAGAGAGCCTACACAGCCGTATTTGACTGAATACTAAGCTTATAGACTACCCAAGTTGGAGAACATGAATGGCAACGCCCCTTCCACAAGAACTAATTAAGATCTTGAGCTCCCTCTTTTTTAATAAGAGGGATGCATGCATTTAGCAGCCACTGGCACCCAAAACATTCAGGTCCAGAAATGTGAGTGAAACCATTTAGTCCACACAAAACTGAAGGGAAATTTGTGTCTGCAGACTATGATCTTTTCAACTGGCATTTGCTCAGGATAACAGAACTTAACACTCCCAAGATGCGCAACAAATTCTTTCCATGTGGCTTAGCAAAGGCTTAGAACATCAGGGTTCATGCCAAGTGCTTGTCTCATTGTGGGATGATGAAGTTAAGCAGTCTATTTTGAAGAACAATTGAACAAAACTTGTATCGCAAAGTTCCACATTTACCACCTAATTTGACTCTAGATCAAATGCACTCAGTTCACAACTTGAACAGCTGGGGTGGGGGAGCATCAGCTGCAAAACTATTAACTTAAGGGCTTTGACGGTGATATTGGTTCAGCTTCTCCATTGCCATCATCTCAGGCACGTCTTTTTGGGCTAAGTTTTGCCCACAATAACCTTTGTGCAGCCCGTCTCCAGCAGGTAGGCACACATAGGTTTAAAATGTGTGTGAGACGTGTGAGATGTGTGAGAACAGTCCTGTGGCTGAGGCAGGGAAAAAACAGAAATCAGGTCGCCATCTGCCAGCTGTACTGACTCTGCAGTGCATTCAAGAGGGAGAATGAGTAACTACATGTGAATCAAAGCCACTGCAGTCAGCAGCTCTGCCTCTTAACATGCCCAGGCAGAACAGCTAAGTGAGACAACACCAGTTTTGAGAGCAGGGAGGCATCTGAAAGGGTCAATATGTTTTTTTAAGCCCCAGCTCACCATGCTTCCATCCTGACAGAATAGCTCACACTTACACAAGGGTCACAGTCATCTGACACCTTATGTATGTTTCTAGTCTGGTTTTAGCAAAATACCCTTGAAGGAACAGACACTTCTGCTAGAGGCCACTTTGCCTCTTAGCCACTTGAGAAGGCCATATGGCAATGTACCTACCAAATGAGATCTGGACATCTGTTACAATCCTCTCTGGCCTTGGAAATTTTGTTGGTATGGCTGCCAATTTGCTTATTGCCACCATGATCTCATTCCACAGGGTCAGCAGTGGCTCTGGGTTCTCCATGTGGCGGATGCTGTCAGATGGCACTGTCAGGATGAGATTGTCAACAGCAAGTTCTGCCCAGGGAGCAGGGTAGTGCCGGATACAGGTCTTCCACTGGCTTTCACAGGTCTCCCCTACATTGACAACAGAGAAGATCAGTTAAACACAGCTCTGACTTTTCAGCACAGTTCTAAATGTCAAGCTGGGAAACCACAAGTTGGGAAATTATCTTGGAAAACAGTATGTGTTAGTTGTGTGACTGGGGGTGGTGGCTGTTAATTAGTTAATCCTCATCCTGTGCTTGGGAAATCTCCTCAGGTTCTTTTATGGATGGGAAACAGAAAGGATTGGCATATACCAGAGCAGTAACGTAGCAAGAACAGATCCCTGTTTCCCATCTGAGAACAAGAAGCATCAGGCTTCTCCAGCATCCCTTGATGATCTCATTTCTTCTTCTCCATCAGATATTTGCTATTTCATGTAACAACCCTGGTTTTGTTTAGTTTGCCAGAAGAGCAAGAAGAAATTGTATACAGAAAGAAAAGAGAAACTGATGGAAAGCACGGGAAATTCATCAGAGATTTACTGTAGGGACTGGAGATGGCCATAGAGGGGCACAGTAAAGCAGGCAGAGCACAATGCAAGATTTGCTGTGGCAGAGGTCAGGCGGTCTCCCTCCAACACAACGAATTCCATCGGAAATGACAACTCCAACCTCAAGAAATGTCAGTTTGGACAAATCCTGCCCATTTTGTGACAGCTCCCTTACCTACCTCCTGCTATGTAGCAGGCACAGAGTGATTAAGTGGCTTACCCAGAATCCCAGAGGACAACAAAGCAAGGAAACTAAATCTGGGATATTCCTAAAGTATTCCAAGTATTCCTAAACACAAGTATTTCTAAGACATACCTTTCAGTCACAGAGAGAGCAGCATCTGTGAGCAGCACTAAGGAGAAAGGCACCAAGGTAAACAAACCTACCAAGCTTGAAGAAAGGAGCTCTGACTGCCCCTTCTACCGTGATGGGCACTTTCCCCAGGATGCTGTTTGCTGGTACTACGATGTAAATGAGGCCACCCCAGAGGCAGGAAATAGACTGTTTCTGGCAGGCAATATCACAGGTGCGTATTACCACTGGGGCCCGCTTCAGCTCTGTGGCATGAGAGAGATCATCCGTGTGACACCCAATCTGCACCTGGAAAACAGAAGGGTAGGAACAGCTGGTCAAAGGGCTCTGAGTGCGACCTGGCAGACCAACCACAACACTCCGAGTCATCTGCTGGCAGCACTGTCCTTCCAGGGCACGCACACAGAAGCGGCCTTCTGACTCCAGCCTCGTTCAAGCTTTCTGCCTGTAGTGACCAGAAACAGCAAATACAATGAAAAAAGCTGGTGAAGTTCAGTGTTATCCCTGTCTCAGACAGTGTTAGAGCAATGCTCCCATTACTGCTGGGTCAACTACATTCTTCACTAGCAGTTCAGGGTACTGCAGGACTTCTTTCACTGCACTGTACTTGCATTGATCATTCCTTCACCAGCGTCAGTCACATCCTGTAACATAGGAGGTGGAGAGAGGTGATTACTGCTGGCTTCTTTAATTGTATCTCGTCCTTGGTCCTCATACAGTAGCATGTGACGGCAGGTGACAGCAGGATCAGACAGAAACACCTGAGTAAACTTTGCATTTCAGCTGCAGGGAGCTCTCTGCAAAACATATCCAAGCAGGTGAGCATTTATCTGCTTCATACTTTGCAGAGAACAGGATGACAAGCAACTCGTTTATACCTGATCTGGATACATCTACATAAGCAACAGTGACAGCACTGTGAAAGTACCCTATGAGACATCTAGAGAGCCAGAACTAAGTCTGGTGCATAGAAGGGCTCAAGTACTCATCTTGGGCATGAAAATCACCTTGATCAGTTCTCTTTGCACGATAAGAAAACACATACAGCTGCCTTCAGGCAGCAGCCATACTCAATTATCCTGCCAGCACACAGAATAAGAAGAATGCAACAGAAGAGTGGGAAACGTGAAAAATTATGACAATGCACTGAAAGTGCCACAGGGTGGCAGCAGTAGGAAAGGATTGAAAAGGCAGCAAAACCGATGAGAAAAGCCTTTTTGCAAGCTATTTTTGAGTGCTCACCTGGCAAATACATCGGTGTAAACAGAAGCTTACCTTCAGACCAGCACTGACCACCAGGCAAGGGAATGTTATAACTGCTGTGTGCCCTTCAGGGAGGTAGAGTCCTGTACTCCTCCAGGCTGTCTTACCTAAAGGTAGGAGAACACGGTTCTCAAGAGTCGAGCCCTTCTTTGGCCTGACTTTATGGATTCTGGAGATTTTAAGCTGCAACAGCACAATATTCCATCCTTTTCTTTTCCCTTGCTCTACAGTCACAGAACTGTTTCACGTTTTACCCAACCTGTCAGAAATAGTTTTAAAGCAATAGGGTAGAAGTGTGAACAAGATCATCACACCATTAGCAAGCAAGCCCACCCAAATTTGAACTTCTGAAAATGCCAAGCTTAAATGTGTTTACTAGTATCTTTTAAAAATAATACGAAGAAAAGAAACCAAACCCCCAACACCTCCTCCTCTCCTCAGATCCTCTTACCCTAAAGCCCTCATAAGAGGTGCATACTGAGGTGGTATTAAACACCGTTGAAGTTGTAATGGTCATAAAACATTTCCTAAATAACTGACTGACATTGACATCGCATTTTTCCTTACTGACTGGTCCAGCACATGCTGCAGCCTGCATGAATTCCCGTTTCTAGCTAACTGAAGTTATAAGAAAGCCTAAAAGGACTGTCTTATGCTAAATGTAACTGTAAGATGGGGTACTCCACCATACCACTACAATTCAGCATGTTTCTAGGCAGTCTTCCCATGGAAATGTAAGTCTCCTCTGCCTAGATCTCTGCAAAACCTTGTGATACACAGTGCAAAACTGATCCATCTCTACTGTACTGATGAGGCAAAATCTACTCCCTAGTTCTGACATAAAGTCTACTCAAGCATATTTCAACACAAACACAAAAAGTCCTAAAAAACTGTCATAAACAACCTCTCCCATCCTCCAAGAAAGGAGGACCAGTTTTGTCAAGCAAAACCTAACCCAAGGAAAAATGCAAATTAGACCATATCACTATGTTTCACCAGTTTATCTCAGTTTTGCTGAATTTGCACCAAAGTTAGTTTTGAAAGGGTGCTCAGGGTTTGACAGCATTTTTTTTTGTTTGTTTATGTGAAATGACACAAAGTCTGAGTATTTTTGGTCAAGCAAAATACTGTGTTCCGTCCAATGCATTCAGTTCAGCCAATGCTAACGATTTTCCCCTTTTGTCCTGACTCATTAGTGTTAAAACAACTTTTCTCTCTGCATATCCTCTGCACTCAGACACTGCGACTCCAGAACAATCTCCTTCATCTCATTAGAACAGTTTGCAAGCAACTCCTTTCAATGATATTCCAATACAAAAAAAAAAATATATAAAGATTAATCTGTTCAGGGGATAATACCTTACTAGATGAATTTTACCTAGAGTTTAAACATATCAGTTGTGAGCAGGAATCTCAGCAAGGTTGTATAGGTTTTTTTAAGCTTAGACAAATCATTCAGGGTGTAATTACCAAATACCTTGGCGCCAGTGATGGTGTCAGCCCAAGAGGTTCCCACCATGCTTCCAGCCTCTTGTTTTCACCCCCAAAACCAGACTTTCACTCCATCAGTTATGCTAACACAAGTTGTGAAACCATGCTATAACTCAGGATGAAATCATCTAGATAAAAAATAAACCTTTTGTTCCTAATGCCTACGTCTTCGTAGGATGGCCTCACAGACAGCTAGCACAACTATGGTGAGAACAACCTGCAGTGCAGAGCCTGGATTTTCTCAAGGAGGCTTTCTCGCCCAAGCCGTTGTGCTGTGCAAGTACCCTGCGATGACTCTGTCAGGTGGTTCTTCTCCCTCGAGTGCCTGTGCACGAACAGCGAGGAAGCAGGACTTGCACAGGGTGTGTCAGAGAACAGAAATCGGGGCTGGCAACAAAAGGAGCCTGTCTGCCACGACACAGACGTGAGCCTCCTCACAAGTCCACAGTGAAATTGCACATCTGTCCTCATGTTCAGACATATACAGGAACGTGCACACTGAGGATGGGTGCCCCACTGATCCCAACAACAGGATGCATCAAGAGGAAGGGAGATACACTCCTCACCTGGGTTTGTGCCATCAATTTCCACAGTGATGGGGAGGGCACAGACCCCAGCAGCAGATTTCTGCACTAGAGCTGCACTGTCCGTCATGGTGAGGGACAGCTCGGTTGCCATGCAGAGAAGCACTGCCTCTTTGGAGTTGCTCTTGACAGGGCAGTGCCTGCTGACGTGTGGGATCCCACTTCTCTGAAGCACTTTGGTCAGGATGCGGTGGAGCGAGGCATATGCAGGGCAGTCGTGGGCTGGGATGTGCAGAAAAGCAGCGCAGTCTTGTGCTAGCCTTTGCAGCCAGTCCTTCAAGGGGGCCTGGAGCTCCTCATGCTTGTCTACATGGCTGTTGAAAAGAGCGAGCGCCTTGCGGAAGTGGTAGTGCTCCCCAGACCCCACGGCTGGGTGCTTAGCTGCCTGGCCGCTCTGCCCCAGGATGCTCAGCCCAAAGCGGTTGAGGATTTTGTTGCCAGGATAATTTGCCACAGCAGCTTTGCCATGGTTCTGGGAAGCCCAGTACCAGGCCTGGCCTCCAACCAGTAGGCCACCTCCCTCTGCCACAAAAGCATGAAGCTTCTCTGCCTCTCTGTCGCTGTAAGAAGAGCAGCAGTACACGCTGATGTCACCTGTCAGCTGTGACACCTGTGACTTCACCTCTCCCTGAGAGAGGAGGCTACACAGTTTCTTTAGGCTGGCATCCACGCCCACCAGCCCCTTTCTCCCAGCATCCAGCCAGCGGACAGCATTGAGCACGAATCTGGCTAGCTTTGGGGAGAACAGCTGGCTCTCGTGGGTTGCCACCACAACACGACCTTGGCCATAGCGCGCTGCAGCTAAGAGGCAGCAGTGCGAGCTGTCCAGGCAGAGCGGGAAGGAGAGTACACCGTGCACCAGCAAGATGGAAGGTATGCCCCCTGTCACCAAATCCAGCTCCGACACACCACGCAGGAGAAACTCAGCATCAAGGCCGAGGTTCGCCTGGTGCCTGCAAAAACAGAAGAGGTCCAGGTTAGCCCTCATCTTAGAATCCTTTCCACAAAAGGCCACCTTGTCCATCCCTGCCTCTTCTTCCTCCCTCAACCTAGTAAGTCATGTTGCCAGTTCTTACAGTTAAAAAAATAAATCCATCAATACCTCATTTTTTCTCCTTTTAAAGCCTCAGATTTTGCAGCCAAGTAAATCTGTAAGAATCTCAGAACTCATTTAAAAAAAGAGAGAAAGAAGAGGTCAAAAGGAAGTTTCTAGCCCTCTGACTTTGAAGAGCAGCTTGAAAATCTAAATGCATTGCAGAAACTCAAGAATCAGAAGACCTTTCATATTTTTTTAAACTGCAAATGATGTGTGAAGCGGCACATCTCTTACAACAGAAACTTTCTCCATTTACCCCACCCTAGCCATTACTAGTTAGGGCAAGCCCAAGAGATTTCTGTCTTCTCCCAGACTCTGCCACCACTGAGACCTGAAGAAAGCACAGCTAGGCCAAATGGGCCAGATGGACAGGCACACAGCTAGGCAAATAACAAGTTACTAGAAAATGAATCAGGGCCCTAACACATAGTCCTCACATCAGATTATACTGTGCAGAAAAACATGTTGAATTACTCTCATTTGATTTGTTTACACTTTCTCCTGGTTCTGCGAAACACAGTTTTCTCCCAACACCTGGAAATAATCTGTTGTTACACGGCCATTGCAGCCAACTCAATAAGAATAAATGATGCTGCCATTCTGCATGCCCATAGAACAGGAATTAAATCTGCAACTCTCCTTTGGTTATTAATTTACTGAGACCCTTTGTCACACAGAGTATACGCTCAGGCATACGGCACAGCACCTGCCTTAGAGTGCAGTCTGATTCTCTGTGGGTTAAGCAAAGGCCAGCAGGAAGGCCCAGATGCACAGAGCTGTTGTGTTGCACGGAAATTACATATTTCTCTGGGGCTCTGGATCCAATCAAAACCACCCTAAACAAGGTGTAATTCACCATCAGCTACCATTTAAAGTCTTGTTAACTGCTATGTAATTTTTCTCTTCTGAATTGTCCACTTCTCTTCCTCTTCCATGCTCTGTGCATGAGGCAGTGGGAACATGCCCACGCACTGCAAGTGGGAACAAGAATCGATCAGCAAATTTTAATGAAGTAACTTCGTTTGTTATCTGTGTCCGAAGCGCTTTGCTGAATTCAACAGCAGAGCTTTCTAGTACCTTTTTTGGGAAACAAACTGAGCATCCAGAGAGTATAAAATCCAATTATTTTGTCTGAAAATAACAAAAATTTAGTATTACATATGCACAAGGAAAGAAAAGGCTGTGAAGGAAAGACTTGCACGGAATTTTATTGTAATTGTTGCAGCTTGCATTGCAGTGAAATGAAGCTGCCACACAGAGGAAGCACAGCAGCACTCATGCTCCTTGGAGAACCTGCCGCACCTTGTGTAACTCAGCAGAAAGTGGGTGAAGCACAGCATGGCACACCTGCCCGCAAGGGGAGGTGGGGGAAGACAGCAGAGCAACGCCAAGGACTCTGATGCCTGCTCTGCTGCGCAGTACGAGTTATAGCAGCCTTGACTTTTACACCTACTGCTCCAGTATCCAAGGGGCCAGGCTGGAATCCCAAATGAACCGGGGCACCAAGATTTCCTGTCCACAGCCCATGTCAGAAGCTGAGAAGGGAGGTGTCACCCAGCCCACCCCCTCAGCTCTGCACCTGCCCCTGGGTTTCACCTGCAGAAGGCAAATTTCTGCAAGGAACTGGTTAAACAGGTTTGGCAGCTGCCAGCCAGAGCCTTGCCCAGAGGGCTGGCCTGGCGCTCCATCTCCAACCTGGTTTTGAACTGTGGGACAGTTGCCCTGAACATACACGTCTGGGGAGAGGGAGTAACTCTTTTTACTCCTCCTGTCCCTGCCCCCATCTTGCTGTGTGTGCACACTTAGTCAGACAGACTGCTATAGAAGATGGCTCCCCTTGTTTCTTTCCCCTTGAATGAATTCCCCAGGCCTGGTCCAGCTGCCCTGGAAGCAGTCAAAGACACCATTCTTTCCAATTGCAAACAGCAGGAAGGTCCCCCTTAAATTGGAAGACAACAGTTGCATCCCATCCTGGCTATTAAAGAACCATCATTCACCATCATCCTTATCTCTCACCTCAAGAATCTTCTATAAACACCTCACCTGCTTAACCTGAACAGTTGTTTCAGTTGTTTCTGAACTACAGAGAGTAGTTCAGATACTCACGGGACAATTAAGGGGATCTTGGAAATTTTCTTGGCAACTTTGAAGATGCCTTTCTCCACAGTGTTTCCTGTGAAGTACACACCAGCCACGCTGGTCACCCGGTTCCCAGGAAATTCAAACAGAACCTTCTCCTTGCCGTGTTGACTCGCCCAGTGCCAGGCCTGGCCGCCAATGAGCAGCCCTCCACCCCTCTTTACAAAGCCGACCAAGTCTTTTGCCTGTGTGCTGTCATAGGCATCCATACAGTACACCCCCAGGGAGGAGCTGAGCTCTGCCCCAGCCTGTACTTTGGTGCCAGCCCCGAGCAGCAGCTGGGAGAGGGAGTCCAAATGAGGATGGACTCCAACCAGGGCCTCGGGGGAAGGCTTGAGCCACTCCGCAGCATTTCTGAGGAACTGGGAAAACTTGGAGTCCTTCAAGATTCCCTCATGGGAAACAACCACCATCCGGCCCTTCCCATACTGTGAAACGGCGATCAAAACCTGCTTCTTAGAGCTCACAAGCACAGGGTAGGCATCCTCTCCGACAAGTAGCAGCTCACAAGGAACAAAACTGCCAGTGAAGTCCCATGGTCCAACACCATCCACTAACAGCTCATAGGTGGCAGAAGGTTTCATCTTCAGGTCACTCTTATCTGGTGGAAAGAAGACCAACATTCACTGGAGTATGGTTCAGCAATAAAACTGTAACAATTCTGTGGGGTCCCTTCTGGGTTGTCTAGTAAGAACTCCAAACAAACAGGAAGCATTTACTGGAAGGGGCTTTGTGGACACAAGTTTTGGATTTTTTTTTCTTGCTTGGCTCTGTTATCACACTATTTAAACACATTTAAACAGATGTGACAAATATATGAAGATGATGGAGGAAAAGAAAGTGACTGTTTCAACAAATTCGGCTATGCACCATAGAGGAGAACCAGGAAATAAAGGTACTCACTTTCCCACTAGCAATTTATTTGGAGAGGGAAAGTACAGAGAGTCCAGGAAAGAAAATCAGAAGACCTTATCAACATAACACACGGCATAATTCAAACATGCAGTTCACATTTTTCTTCCTAACTGGATACATACAGAACTACACACAGTTACTGCAAGAAGATATTCTGAAGTTGTACTTTTCTATCTCCATTTAGGCACTATAAGCCCTTGCTTAGTATTAAGAGGTGCTGCGAGCGGGAGGAGAGTCAGCAGAAATGGTGAGGACAACCAGCCCCCTGAAATAACTGTCATTTTAAATCACATAGTACCTAGGAGAGCAGGTCTGGGCACAGGAGATTCATGCCCTAGTTCCCTGCTCCAACTGCCTCGTGATCTCAAGGAAATAATTTCCCTTTTCCGTAGCTTTGTTTCACCTATTTTCCCATCTATGAAGTAAGGAAAGTGGTACTGACCTCATTTGCCAAGACTTCTGATGTCTATGGGTGACGCGTGCTCTATTTAGGCTCCCCCAGCTTGAAAGTTTGGCAAAATTATCTTCTGCTGAGCTGGGGCTGCTGTGACAGTGCAAACAGGAAGGCTCTGAGGTAGAGAGTATGCCCCGGTCCCACCCAGTTCCTGCCATTCAGGATTCACAAGGCTGACTTGGAGCATAACGCCTACGGCAACGGAAGGCGCTGCTCTGGGGCAGGCCTGGCCCTTTCCCTGGCAGCATCCCGTGCAGCGTTCTCTGGTCTTTGCGTGCATTTCATATTTGGCTACCCTGAGAGCAAATCCTTGGCATGCAAACACAGGAAAATTGAGAAACCCTGGAGAAGTAGCATTCTTGATTTGTATTTATTTGTCACAAGCCCCAGGGTGCTCAGAAACAGCAACCTGATCGAGAATGATAGTTTCATTCCCATTGCTTATCCTCTGGATGTGCCTTGAAGCTCCCGTTTTTGACCCGAACCCTTGGGAGATCCACTGTTGTTTTACATATGCTTCCAGAGTTGAAGTTGCTGATTAACGTAGGATAAAAACTACATTGCCCAGTAATTTAGTGCTTGTTTGCTGACTTAGTCTGAATCTCAGCTTTGTTTCCCTGGGTTTGAATAAGCCCTACATTTAAAGGCAAATACAAGATCTAAGTGGTTTAGGTGGTTTGCCAGGAATCACGCCAGAGAGCAGTAACACAGCTTGGGAAAATACTGAAGTTTTTTTCTGGTGGCTTCTGTGGATTTGATACTAATGTACCTATGTACTGATACACTGACCATGGTGTAGGGGAGGGGAAAATCAGGTGCATAGTTTCATCAACTTGTACTCTACCTGAGGATTACCCTACAGGACTAGGTTTGAAGTAAATTCAGTAAAAAAAAACCCTGACTTTTTAGCCCCCACCCTTCTTCTTATCACAGAATTTGGAAGCTAACATCTTAGATTCTGGTTCCACAGAAAGATGGGTGCTGTCTGGCACTCATCCAGAAAAGGAAGTGGCTGTCTTGGGAAGGATTTTAACTCTCTTAACGGAATGCAATTATCACCATATAACAGAAATCCCAATTTCTATGTAATCACAATTTCTCCTTTACCATTGTATTAACAATTTCAGTATGGAGAGAAGGAAGGAAGTATACTCATTAGACCCAGAGCAGACGTAACTACAGGCAAACTCCTCTTTCTAGAGAGAGAAGGGAGAAGACACAGCAGGGAAAGAAAACACCGATGTCTAACAAGAACTGCAGGAAGGTGCAGAAGACTGAGCTGTATGTCCGTTGCACCAAGCAGGAGGAAACAGCAACTAGCTCTGGGCACACACAGACGTAAAAGGAAGATCTTGGCTCCTAGCTGCCTCCCTTCTTAATGCAGAAGTGCAAATTCTCCATGGCAGTGTCTGGAAAAAGTCTCAGACTCTCAATTTCTTGTCTTTCCTCCTGCCCCTTCCACCTCCCACCTCCAGACAGTTCCCACGCCCTGCAGAGTTGAGAATATTGAGAGTAGATATTGGAACATACATTTACAAATCCTGCTACATGACTAATTCTCTCCTAGCCTTTCTTCTATCTCTGGAAAAGGGACAAAAACATGATAGGAAGGTATTTGGGCTCCATTAAATGCAGATTTAAGATTCCATCATCTGCTGTCCAGAGGCCATCACATCGAGGCAAAAGGGATGTGGATAGGGTAGGAAAAGAAGGAATATCCCTTGGTCCACTCAGGAATATCTCTGGGAAACAGGTGATTTCAGGGGCTTTAAGGGTGAATAAGGGAACATACTTTGTGTGTCAAGTGCTTAGTCACTCTGGGGGGAGTCCTTAAAGGTCCCTGTAAAGCCTGTAAGGATCTCTATGAGTAAAAAGTATGGGGTTGAGCAATATCTCAGACGAGCAGGGCAAAAGGCACCGGACAACCACTGAGGTGGATCAGTTGTTAAGAACACAGGCAGCTTAAGTGAGTGAGCAAGACACAATTCCTAGGGATTTGGCTGCTCTTCCTAAACAGGGGGTCCCTTGGAGTTCCTGGTCTTTCCTCTCTTCCCGATTTACAGTCTAGCTGTCTGCACAGTAACCAAGCACCAAGTATTCTGAGAAGTCTGTAGGCATAAAGAATCGGTGGGCTCTTGCTTAACATGTTTATCAACAAATTGAGCAAGGAGAGGAATGCTGACATGTGGCATTTGCTGAAGAGACAAAAGTACTTATATTCATTCTGTCTGTTCGTTATCAACAAGGTTTTAAACTGAAAGAGGGTAGATTAGATTGGATATAAGGAAGGAATTTTTTTATGATGAGAGTAGTGAGACACTGGAATAGATTACTCACAGCAGCTGTGGATGCCTCATCAGTGAAAGTGTTCAAAGTCAGGTTGGACAGGGCTTTGAGTGACCTGACCTAGTTAAAGATGTCCCAGTGGGGCAGGAGGGTTGGACTAGGTGGTCACTGAAAGTCCCTTCCAACCCGAACCATTCTGACTCTCTGATTCTATGACTCATGGGCTGTGTAGCACAAATGCAAATTTAACATACATAAAAGCTGCAGGTCTATTTCAAAGTGTACTATGGCATATTCTTATAAAGAAAGCCAGTGTCTACACTTCAAGAATAAATGGCTCTAGAGATGGCTTAAGCATACAAGTAAGAGCCTGGTCTGATGTTAGGGCAGTAACATGCTCAGGCTCTGCCCTGTTGGAGGATCAGAAACTTGGTCTTAGCCAGTGTGTGCTCACATATGAACAGCATCCAGGGCAACTGTGAGGCTGGACTACTTGAAAATGGGCTAAAATTTGTGTTAACCTGAAAATGGAGACAATGACTCACTCTCTGGACTGATTATCTCAGGTATGTTCTGCATGCTTCTCCACCTTTTTCAACACCTGTGAAAGCATAAGCACCACGAAGCCACCGATGGAGTAGGCGAAAGCAGAAACCCATGAAATTTAAAGATCAAGCAATGTGCAAGAAGGGTGATGATATGCAGCAATAAATTCAGGTGTAATGGATTGCACGCAAAAGAGAATGTCCACTTAAACTTGGACAACAACCTTTCTTAAAGAACTGCTCAAAACTATGGTAAAAGAAGGCACCTAGTGGAGATCATAGAATTTTTAGAGTTGGAAGGGACCCATAAGGATCATTGAGTCCAACTCCCTGCTCCTCACAGGACTAGCTAAAACTAAACCATATGACTAAGAGCGTTGTCCAGACACTCCCTGAACTCCAACAGACCTGCTGCCATGACCACTTCCCTGGGGAGTGCCTTCCAGTGATCAATCACCCTCTCAATGAAGAACCTTTTCCTAATGTCCAAGCTGAACTTCCTGCGATGCAGATGGAGAAGTGGGATTGAGAAGTGGGAGGCAGGCAAGCAAGAAAGCTTACATGGGAAAGACAAAGTTGGAAAAAAATACATCAAAAAAAGCCTTTTTAATGTCACATAATGAAAGTCAAAGAAACAAAGCTAAATACATCAAAGGGAAATAAAGCCAGAAAAGAAGTAGATTAGGTTGTAAAATTAATGACAACTCTAAAACTACAAATAAAAGCAAGATCTACCAAGAGCAACATCATAAAAAGCTCCAACAGTGCATACCTTCCAAAGGTGGCTGTTGATAAAAGCCCAGTGAGGAAAAAACGTAATCCATACAGATCAACAGAATCAGATTATCAAAGCCACTTTAGGTAAATTACCAAAGGTCATGACTGTATTTATATGTTTGGGTTTTTTGTTTTGTTTTTTTTTTACAATTACAGTTAAGAGTTATTAGAAAACAGACCGAAACCCGATAAAAACTAAAAAAACAAACCAAACATTTTTAGTAAAAGTGCAGCAGAATCAATCTAGCAATTACCAACTGCAATTACTGTTATTGGTGTTATTTTCATTCAGCACTTCACAACAGTAGATTACAAAATACCACAATTTCCAAGCCTAGTAAAATGCTGCTGTGTTTTAAGGAAAAAAACAGGAACTGCCCATCCTTTCTGGTGGTGTTAACATGCACACATTAGGGTATACTCACTGGCTAACAGGCAAAGAAATAGAAAACCTTAATACCTGTCCAGCAATCTTAATTGCTTTTAAAGATAAGGCAAGGAAAGAACAAAATGAAAGCAGCTGATGACATCTGTCTGGGTATTTTAAAATAATTTTGCATTTGGAAAGATAATTAACATCTTAATTAAAATTAATTTTACTAACTTCCTATGAACTGAAAGCAGGCTGATGGGTTATGATCAGTATAGGAATACATTGAATCAGAAGAGACGTCTACACAAAAAAAGTGCTGTTTAGTCTTTTTAAAAATCTCTATCTGTTATCTAAAAAGGGCAGCACATATCACGTAAATGAAATTAATAAATAATAGAAAGTAATGTGCAGAAGACAGGACAAGAAGTCATAACCTTATTAGAAAATAATTTTTAAAAAACAAGAACTTGCCTAAATGCAAGTCCTATGGCCTGTAGTTTTAGAGAACTGTTGACATCTGTTGGTGAACAAGGAGAAGAGCAGCTCAAAAATCTCCAAGAACTGCAGATACAAGCCCTTTTCCAGTCCTGCGCTGGAGGGTTTGAGTCTCATTTGCATGCCTGCTACGTAACAGCTCAGATCATTTCCCTTTACATGTCGCTAGGCTTTAAATAGTGTAACACCACTGTTTTAATTTGAAAAGGAACAGATAAGAGGCCTAATGCTCTTTGCACGTGGGCCATGCCAATCTACTCTAGTCTGCAGCGATGTGGTAAAGGATAAGGAAAAACACTTTCTCTCTTCTAAACTAAAAGAACAGCGCAGGACTTGCTTTGCTATATACTGCCGGGGAGCAAGGGAAAGCAGAGATACTGGCACAGATCCCTGAAGCTGAGAATGAAGAACAGGCAGGGTGTAACTCAGGTGCTGGGCAGCAGCCGACATCCTTAATGGCCTTACCACAGACGTGCCACACAAACTGCTTCTTAGTCCGATGAAGGTTTGTGCCCTACTGTGGTCTTCAAGGGTAGCACTGCTTATTGCAATAAAAAAATGTGCAATTCACATAAACTGAACATTATTTCCGCCTTATCATGCACCACTGTATTTTATAATGCAACAAGCAGAAGTATTACAAGCAATCCCTGATCTCTTAAATCATATTCTTTTCCAACTCAGTGTAACACACCAACAGAGGAACACCCAGGGTTTCTTCTGCATTCTGAGACTAACCAAGCAATCGCTCAGAAGAAATGGATGCAAAATAGAAAAAAATAACAAGTTTACTTAGTTCTTCATTACTGCAGCTAGATAGATACTTACAATCGATCCATTTTTGGATCGATTTACGGCCTTGTTTCAAATAACATATGTGCACAAATTGTTGCTCTCGCCCATGTCCTGTGAGTTATCCCTCCAGTATTAGTTTCCCTAGGAATGCCCTCACCACACTGGAGCTGCGCTGGGTCAAATCACGTCTTCCCTGGCAGTTGGCATCAGGGGCGTCCCTGCTGATGGCTGGGTTGTTGGCCTGCCTGCCAGCTGGTGACGAGTCCAAGTCAAGACGGAGTGTGTGGCTTCTGTCTTTATTCCTTTCTGACACCCCTGCTCAGCCCTTTCAAGCCAATGAAGTACACACCCAGTACTTGTGAGAAGCTTGGGTTCAGTTCTGTGTTCCAATCACAAATGAATATTCAGGGTTGTTCCCTTTTTGGTTATTCTGTTTGCTGTTATCTCTTATTGTCATCTTTGAGCTTGTACAGACCTGCATTCCTCACTTCTTATCGCCATTTGTGTGAGTCTGCAGCACCAGCTTGATCCACACAACTGGGGAAGGGAACCTCCAGGCCGCAGCCTGTCATGGCAGGGCTTTGGTCAACCTACACAGTGCAGTGATTCGAGCCACCACATATCCATGAAGTCAACCCTTTGACAGCACCACAAAGGTCCTTCCTTCCTGATGGGACAGGCTACCCCGAGTCCTGCCCTTGCCTGTCCAGCACCTGTCAATAAAACTACAGCTGAGCTGTGCTGCCTACAGCATCTTTTACATCCAAACCTTGTTATCTCTACCAAGTTTTTATATAAAGCCATAAATCTAGCATGTTGCAGACCAGCTTCATGTCCTGGGAGGCAGTGCCAGACTCTTGCTGCAACTAATTGCTTTTCAGGACATTTTACTGCCCAGGCTATTCTCTGTTATTTTAGCCAATCACCTCATTTGTCTTTCGCTCTGCCTGAAAGGTATTGACAAAATTTTCATTTTCACCTCTCCTAAGTGTACCCATCAAGTTCTGAAATCTTGCCTTTGTATTCTCCCTGCCTTGCTTAGTTATTGTCTTTACCATATATCTTCTGAAAACAGGCCTGACATGACATTAAGGCTCCTTTCCAATGCTGTGGTACTATAAACATGCCTTAAAAGAGGCTTAAAATGAGGCTTAAAAGACAGACTCTCCTGACCTTCCTTCCACCCATACATACCCTAGCTGAAAACAGGGGAAAGGCTGAAGTATACGAGCTATATAACGCTCCTAAGAGATCTCCACTGAAAGATCTCCTTTCCTTTTTACTACTTATCACTTCCCTAAACTTTGTTCTAGCATGTTTGGGAGCTGTAGCTAATTTGGCACCATTTCTACATGCTGCAACTTTTAAATGCTGGGTTTTGAAGTATACAACATACAGCTGAAAAAGTACCAGTCCCAAACAGAAAGTTCATTGCCAAACATAAGGCAGATGACGATCAAAAACTTATTTTAAACCAACGTATAGCTGGTTTATTGTTAGAAAATCTAGGTGAAGAGAGGTCAGACCTGATGAACTGGGAGTGCAGAGAACTTGTTAGTGCTGACTGCGGTATGTAAATTCAGTACCGTACAGACTCATTCAGAAGTATCTCCCATGTTTTTTCTGTACCTCCCCTAACAAGACCTGTGAGACCTGCTTGACCAGAACCAGGTTCCATCCACCTGTGTTCCTCAGTGCCAGCGTATCAGGGTCTAGCGTCTACGTACAAAACTAGCTTTGAACCTCTTACACATTTAATCTACAACCAAATAACACATCCATGTTAAATTGCAAATTGACAGCAGCTAGAAGCTTCTAGACCAAATGCACCCAGAAAACACAATTGTTTCTTTCTCTCTCCACCTTCCCCCTACTTGGTCAGTTTAGAAGTGCACTAAAGTGTCTTATTTGCTTGGGGTTGAAAAGCGTGATGGTTTTCAGATGAAACCTGTAGATTTCACAGCTTATACCCACCTGCTGAAGAAACTACAGGTTCTTTAGGCTCTTTTGTTACAACTTTCCTTTGGCATCAGCGGAGCCATCCTAAGGCCGCTGGAGTCATTGTGCACTGTGCACAAACGCAGCTTTATACTGGCACAGAACACCGCCAGGCTGCATACAGAGCCAGGACAGATGCAACACGCATACTCAAAGAGTAATCTCACACCCTGCTGGCAAACCCTCTGCACCCTTTCCAGGGATCATTTCTGAACGTAGACATCTGCACTGCACTGCACTGCACTGCACGGGCCCACGCCCTGATATGGCAATGCAGTTTGGAAAGGCAACTCTGGAAACACGGAACGCCAGCCTGTGCACCTCCTTCACCTTCAGTAACCGGCTTTGTTACCGAATGATCAAACACCAGGCTGAACACGCAAAAGCAGGAGGCGCGCAGCAAGCAGCCGCCTCTCCCCGCCGCCGCCGCTCAGGGGCCGTGCGCGGTACAGCCGCCGTTGCGCAGCCCCTGCTCTCTTTAGGGGCCGCGGAGGAGCGGCTGCGGCGGCGCCCAGGGCCCGTCGGGAAAGAACGGAGGAGAGAGAAGAGAGAAAAGTTCAGGAAGGGCCGGGAAGGCGCTGCCCAAGGCGGGGAGCCGGCAAAGCTACGCGGGGCGGGGGAGGGAATCCGGTGTTAATGGCTTGCAGGGGAAGGTTGAATGCCTGTAACGTTTCTGCTGTAATTATTTATGCCCGAAATGACTGACAAGGTCCTGGTCTGATTTTATATCCTGGGAAGTTGGAAATGATTTTGCCAAAAGTGGCTTACATCCCTTGAGGTTTGTACAGATGCCACGTAAGCCCAGAACCTGGTCTGCTAATTACACTTGCACAAACGCTCTTCGTATTCAGAGGGGGCATCCCTTTCTATTGATGCATCCCCAAATATTCCAGCAGCAGGTCGAGACACCACACGGTGATGTTCACCTCAACGGATTCTGACAGACAAGCCACAGACGTCACGCTCTGTGCCCCAAGCATGTCTTCACCTTTCCCGAGCCGGGGTAACAAACCATTTACAAGCACATGGTTTCTAACGGGATCCCCAGCCCGGCATACCGAGGGGATGTCCCAGTGCCCCGGCCTCGCTGCGGCTCGTTTCTACAAATTTCCCTGTAATCGTTCGCAAGTGCGAGGAGGGCGAAAAGGAAAACAAGCCCATGCACCTGCAAAGGACTGCTGGTGCTGAGCTAGCAGGGGGTTAGTTTTACTCAGGGCAGAGCCAGGCCGGGCACAGCGGCTCTTCCTCGCTGCCGGGCCGGGCTCCCCCCCTGCACCACCTGCGAGAGGTGGGCGCACCTGCCCCCTGCGCTGTGAAAGCGCCCCCTCCTTCCTCTCGTGAATAAACTCTTCTTCTTCTTCTTCCTCCTCCTCCTCCTCGCTCCCCGCCGCCCGTCTCCCTCCCGTCCTGCCGGCGATAGCCTCTCCACCCCCAGGAGCGACCTGCACTTTCACCCCGGCCCCTGGCACGGGCGGGCGCTTTGCAGCAGCCCGGCTGCCTCTAGAAACTTCTCGGTCCCTCCCTCTCCCCTCCCCTTCCTCCTCCCCGCCGACCGGGGGCCGGCGCTGCGGCGAAGGCAGGAGCGAAGGAGGTGCGCGGCGCCCGCGCTGCTCGGAGCCGGAGGCGCAGCGAGGCGCTAGCCCCAGCCCCAGCCCGGCGGGAGGAGGCCGGTCTCGACCCCCGACCCCGGCAGGCGGCCCTTCCCTGCGCAGCGGTGGCAGCGGCAGGCGGCATGACGGCGGAGGAGATGAAAGCGGACGGGGCTCCCTTGGAGGGAGTGGACATCACCCCCAAGCGGGATGAGGGCGTCCTCAAGGTACCCGGCGGCTGCGGGCGGCCGCTCCCCGTCCCCATTTCCCGCACTGTCTCGGAGACCGGTGGGGAGGGGGGGAGCCGGTCCCTCCTCGCCTGCGAGCGGGCGCTCCCCGGGAGCCCTGCCCCGCCGGGGCCCGCTTTGTCCCCTGAAGGGACAGGCTCGCGCAGCCCCGGCAGTTCAGCATTGGCGGCGGCGCGCGGGGAGGGCGGGAGGCCGCCTCAGCCGCGCACGCGCTGCCCGCCCGCGGCAGGGGCTCCCACGCGGCCGGCGGGTCCCCGGTCCCGCCTGCCCGCCCCCAGGCCAGGGCGAGCCGGCGCCTGGGCCACCCGCCCGGGAGCCCTGGAGTGACTGCGGGAGGGAGGGGAGGCGCTTTTCGGCGCGCTCGGGCTTTTCCCCGGTGCTGCGGTGGTCTGTCCACCCGGGCTGCGGCTGTGCCCGCATGGCTTATCGGGGGGCTGGGGTGGGGGGGGTGTCGGTCGGGGCCCATCTCCCAGCACGTGTTCGGGGGCTGAGGAATTAAAGATGGTGCCTCGGCGGGGCACGTGTGTGTGGCAGGCGGCGGGCGTGGAGCAGTGCTGCCTGTGGGGCTCTCCATCTTGGCAGGAGCCGGGGAGGCCGCCCCTCGGCTCGGCTTCAGGGGGAAGGCTGGCGGTGTGCAGGCTGCTGGTGAGGTGGTTGGGAGAGCTGGCCGCAGGGCTAGCTGCGGCCGGGTTTGCGCCGTGTGTGGAGAGCACCGGTGGCCTGTCTTCTTCCCTTTGTACTGGGAAGCCAGTCGATAAGGGTGGCAGAATTTATACCATGAGGGGGAGTTGTACTAACTTCCTCTGTCAGATATTTCTTATTTCCACATCTCTAGAAACTTCTTTAGTCTCTGTAAAAAAACTTCTAACAATCATTAGAAGTATGTTTTAATCACTGTAGAAATGCAGAATTATGGTGTTTGGAAGAAGAAAAGCAGCACCGCAGCAAGGACAAAATTCTGTTTTTAAGCTTTAGAGCCTTCTGACTTTAAATTCTGGGTTTGTCATAGAGGCACTATCTCTAGTTCAGGAAAGGTATCAGGGATCAGATTGAAGATGTGTGGTTGGCTTCTGTATGCTGCTTTCCCATGTCTTCTGCTAACATGCTTTGGTGAGAGTTTGTATTTTTTGCACATAGTACAGTTATCAGGTTAGAGTTCTCATCTGCATGGCTGCCTGGGAAGGCCACCTGCGAGTCTCCTGCATCTCAGATCCCTGAGCATGGTAAAAGGCAGTGAGTGTCGGCCTACTCCATGCACTACCCACCTTTTGATGATGGACAAGTAGCAGGTGATTTTATAAAGGAGGGAAGGAGAAAGTGCTGGCAAAAGAACTGAGGTTGTGAAAAACCTCAAAAAAGGTGAGATTATGAATTGGTAAGGCAAAATACTGTAGAGGTCATGAAGTCCAGCCTTCATGGATTTTATTTTTCTAGTAATTGCCAGAGTGCAGAATTCACACATTGAAGTCAAGGGTCTAACGCTGAACTAATCTACACCAAGTTTGTACTGGTATTGTTGCACTGATTCCAGGAGAGGGTTTTTTTATTTGTTCATTAGCTTTGTATCAGAATAGTATACAGAGGGTTTTACCTTGTATTGCGGAATATGCTTGCATTATTTCTAGTCTAAGTATTTAATTTTAGAAATAGAGATACTTGCAATCACAATATGAACAGAAAAATCTGGTTTCTCTATCGGAAAGGGAAACGTAAACTCTATGGAAAATGGGGTTGCCATATTGAGTATACGAAAAAAGTGAAACGAGTCTCTTGAAAATTAAATAAATGCAAAAGAATAATATTGCATAAATACTGAAAATGAGATGTTCATTACTTTCATCTTGGTTAACTTGGTATGACACTAGAAGAATATGGCATTTGGAAAAGTTTAGTACATTTCTGTTAAATGCAGTTATTACTTTTTAATCTATATCTAAGCCTGATGTAGTTTAGTCTGGTTATAAGATTCATGTTATTTTCATATATCTCTGTTCCCTTATTTCTGTGACAGTGGTTGCTTGAATTTTTGCCTGCCTGGGGAGAAAAATCAATAGATTAGTTCTGTAATGCTAATAACTGCTGTAGCACTGAGGTGGTGCAGGGTAAGAGGATGGTGTGCTGTGGGAGGTTAGGCATACCTTTTCACACTGAGCATCCTCTCCCTAGGAAACTGAGCAGGTAGTAGTTTTGGGGTTTTTTTCTCTGTTATACATCCAGTGAGGTGCTTTCAGCTTGTTAAGAGTCTGACAGAAGCTGTCCACACTGTCTCAGCTTTGCCTGGAGACTGCTGGCATTTCAGTTTTATAGTCAGTTGCAGGGATGGTGGGAGGCAAAGTAGGAGATTGACAGTGGTTAGTTACAAGAAGTTGAAATTTGGGAAGGAGGGTCCCAAAGGTGTGCTTCTTTCAGTGAAAAACACGATTGGTATAGAGGCATGGCATTTTTATAGCTTTTTTTTTTTAAAGGAGGGATACCAATCCATTCTTCCGTATAACTGCCCTTGAAGAAATGTTTTATCTTGTATGAACAGTATGTGTGCCAGGTCTCTATAGATGCAAGCAAATAGAGTCTTTCATTGGTTCCCTTTTGCCGAGCTAAAGTAATGCAGAACTTTGGCTAGGAACTGGATGGTTTCAATCAGTATTGGAGAAAACTCAAATTTGAACTTCAGGAATTCTGTTACGGGCAAGGCTTCATATCCTTGCCCTATGAGATAGGTCAGGTTTATTCCCTTTCTTTATATACGTTTCAAATGAACACCAGAGAGACTGGGTGATCTTGCCTGTTGTGTAGTCTAGATGTAGTTGGTACTGGTCTTGCTAGCTAGGCTGGGGAACCTCTTGAGAAGAAAATCAAATCCTTGCAGTTGTATGTTGAAATAGGGGTGCTGGCAACCTGTGTCATGGTTGTGGAGAGACAAAATTAATACAGTATAATAATTCCTAAGTGTTACTGTGTTGGCTGCTAGAATGAACCTGTGTTGGGATAAGATTGTGTTAACCTTTGTTAAACTGTCTGCTTCAAACTTGAATAATCTCGGATTACATGTTAGAATAGACTTTGCATAGGAAGAACCAGATCCTTTTCTTTTATTTAGATGTTTTGCCTAGAACACTGAACTCAGGAGTAATGATGGAGTGGTGGTGAGGAAAGTACTCGAATAAAGCAAAAAAAATCCTGCCTGATGTTTTACCTGATAAAGTTTAAAGAACATTTAAAATCTTGTTGAAGAAAGGTAAATGACATTGCTAACTATAGATGCAAAGATCTGTAAGCTGGTGCCAGCTGTTGCAAATTAAGTTCCTGTATGACAGCAGAGCCAACTTGATGTTCCTGCATTTGCAACACTGCTAATCTGTAGACAGAATAGTCAATCCATTTCCAGGTTAACTGCAGTAAACCTGCAGATCTTTTATCTCCTGAAGATGATAATGTACGCATCTAAGTAAATGGAATTAACGTCCAATAGGCAGACTTCGTTTGCATCATCTTAATGTTCCTTACTGTTTTTCTCAGGTTGTCAAGAGAGAAGGCAGTGGGACAGAGTCTCCGATGATAGGTGATAAAGTGACCGTCCATTACACAGGATGGCTTCTTGATGGCACAAAATTTGACTCCAGTCTGGACAGGAGAGACAAATTTTCATTTGATTTGGGGAAAGGTAATACTTTGTTTGGTATTGATCAGTTTTGGTAATAATTGAGGTGGGATTGCCTGGCATGTGTGGCTCCTTTGCATGTTAAGTTGCTTTTTAAACTCATTTTTGGAGCTTAAGGTTTATTCTCTTAGAATAGCCCAATCAGAATGGCTTTGAGGTTTTTTTGAATGAGAAAACTGTGTAGCTCCTTGATGAATCCTGCTCAAGAATTCACAGGCCTCAGACAAAGCACTCCAGGGGAGCAAGTTTGCCCTGAGGCATAGTGATAAAGGGTAGTTAAATAGAATATGTATTTTGTTGATTTTTTTTTTTTTTGGCAGCAGACTCAAATTCAGGAGTACTTAATTATGACCAGATGCTGGGACAGGGTGCATGGGGGCAGCTGTCAGCTGCAGCATGATGAAACGTACTCCCTTTTTCCCTAAGTTCCCAAATTAACTCAAATATGAATCTTGAAGCAGTGTATCTCTTCATTATCAAAAGCCTTAATTTTTTTGAATGCAAAAATCCAAACATCCTTGTTCCAGCAAATCTTATTACACAATCTGAGGTTTTTTCCCTGGCAGCTCCTTACCTCCTGCTTTTTTATTTGGGGTGGAAATTCTGCAGTGTACTGAAACCTGAGATGATATGAAGTGTGCCTATTAATACAAGACTTAATAGGCTACTTGATTGAGTTAAAAGAAGCAGCAAGTAGGAGAGCTTGAGTAAGAGATAGGATTTTATTACTTGAGGCTCCAGCTTCTGATCACTTTTGGCTTTAGAATGAATACTACTACTCCTGCGTTCCTCCCCCTTTCTGTTAAAAGTGCATGTAACCTTTAGTTACCACTTGTGCTGCTGCACTTTGCCAACTGATAAAGTACAGAGAGAAAAGGCTGTTGTGTTGGATTGTTTTCAAAATACAAGCAGGCAATCTCTCACCCAAAGACCTTCCTCTTCGAGGAGTTTATTGTTATTTCCTCACGCTTGAGATTGTGCCAAGCGCTTCAGCCTGTGTTTGTGTTCAGATGACTTCTGTTCTCTATAGGTGAGGAAGTAAGAGGAGAAGAATCACTACACGTAGAGTGAAGAAATTTAGCCAAATTTATGTCCCCAGGTAACTTTATAATTTGATTAGGGTTAAAACTGACGTACATAAATGAGAGTGAGCACAAGTCATTCGGTATTTCTGCTGTCTTATACTAACAGCAATGATGCTCAGTTTCACAGCTGATGGTGTCTTTCCTGTGTGCCTAGCAATCATGTGATTGAAATTTTACTTGCAGGTGAGGTGATCAAAGCATGGGACATTGCTGTGGCGACTATGAAGGTTGGTGAAATCTGTCGGATTACATGTAAACCAGAATATGCCTATGGCTCAGCTGGGAGCCCTCCAAAGATACCTCCCAATGCTACACTGGTTTTTGAAGTAAGTGAGAGACAGTCACTAAAACTGTATGCTTGAAAAACAAACAAAAATCATATTTCTCTGTAGAAAATGTGTGATGCAATATCCTTTCAAAACTGGAATGTTAGTTTTTCTAAAGAGAAAAATATGGTCAATTAGGGTAGTGTGGGCAAAGCAGAGTTCTGTTTTGGCTGCTACTAATCTGCATCCAGGTTCAGACATGGCTCAGGTTCCCTTATTTTGGAGTCATTAAAATACTTAAAACAATGAACACTGGAAAACATTTAATTTTACAGTTATGTAATGATTCACTATAGAAGAGTGCAGGTTTGGGAGGCGGGGCAGCGTGTGGAGGACTGTCTCAGTGGTGTACTCTGAAGTAGTTGAAAAAGTGAAATCTTTAATCCATAGTAGTCAAAGTAATGATACTTACATTAAACTTTATGAAGTTTTGAACAACAGAAAGAGTAATTCATGTCCTTGGTAATATGGTTTTTTTGTACTTTTAAATTTATTCTTTTTTTTGCAACATTAACACGATCTTTTGTGAGCTATTTGGGGGAGAAAAGAGATAATTACCCCATATAAACTGCTAGAATATACAGTATATTTGAACAGCCGTGCAACTATGATCTGTTTTCTGCAAGGCAGAGCATTTTAATAAGCCTTAAAAGCACCATAAGAACAGTTTGGATAGGTTGCTCTTGTCAATTACCAAAGTCTGTGTGGATCCAGGCTACACTGGTCAATCTTACCATTGTAGAAAGTCGTTTGAATATGCCTGGTCTCTGTGACAGATTCAGCACTCTTGAGATTGGTGTCTAGGTAATGCTAGTTTTTCAATTCACGTGGACAGTTGGTCTGCTCAGAAGTGAACTGCATGTCTTGGTAAGCATGGAGGCAAGTAGTGTGGGTATTTCTTAACCTCCTCAGTAGAGGACAGAATTTGTTACCTAGTGATCTTTAAGGTATCTTTCCCCACCTTCCAAAAGGGTGTGGAAATAGCAGCTGTCTCTTGTGTATTATTTCAGTAGTGAGAGTTGGTTGCTCAGAATGCTGAGACTCGTGTTTGATTTTTCCATAGAGGATGATACTAAAGCTGTTCTGGAGCATGCTTTGACAAACAGTGTAAACAGTGTTTTGGGAGGATATATTTTTCTCATTGTTAAAACAGTTCAATTCCAATAAATACTTTAAAATTAATTGCACCTAAAAGAAGGCACATAGACTCTGTTTGTGTGATTTTTAAAATTACTTTGTTCTAAAATACTTAATCAATGGAATGGACTCCTACTTTTGGGGGCAGAAGGGAAGTTTTTAAGCTCTGATGATTGCTCTAAGATTCCAATTTATCTAATTTATCAATTAGATTTCAATTGAATTCTAATAGAATTCAATTTCTCTTGAATAGAATTTCTCTCTAATAGAATTGCAATAGAATTCTAATCAATCAATTATCAAATTTATCTAATATCTGAGAAAGGTAAAAACAGCTGATGATGTAGGGACTGAAAGCCTGCTAGATTTTAATGGAAACAATAAGCATCTGTTAAGAAGGGTATATGGAACATAGTTGGATTTTGTGTTTGTATTACACTTGGATAGTGTATTTGCATTTCTTTTTTCCATGAACTTGTGAGTAGTAGCATTAAAGATGTATTTTGTGCAGAAGGATTCAAAAAATACTGCTAGCAGGTGGTATCCCAGGCCACTAAGGAATGAGAACTTACTTATTTTGAGTACACCCAAATTAATGCCATTATTTCTGCAATTGACTGTTGAAAAATAATATCTTGTAAAGCTGTTCTTAAACAGCATTTTTTAATATATAAATCTGAGGATGCTCATGGCTGATTTATATTGGATCAAACTACACAGGGTGGAATGCTATGTGCTTCGCACAAATGCAAGCGATACCAGGGCAGGATCGAAGGCAAGATAAAAATGCTAACACACTTACTGTGTTCTGACCTGATGATTCAAATGCAAACTCTTAACTTTTTTTTTTCCTACCCATCTGCCTTTTTCTGCTCACTTCATTTTGGTTGAGGGAAAGGAAAAAACAAAAGTGTAGCAATTATGAGGATGTTCAGCTTCTCTGCTTTTTACTTGACCATACGTGCTGTCTTAAAGCTCAAGACCTTCTATCTTGGCAGCATATTAAAGCATTCTTAAGGGCTTAGCAATAGTACACAGGATGCTACATTGAGTCCTGCAAAAAGAGATAATACCTAACCTTTTGATAAACAAAAGCACTAACTACAAGATGGGATTTGTTTCATCAGAGTACTACTGAGTCTACCTGATACAGTCATCCAAATGCTCTGCTTCCCAGTAGGTTTTTCTTAATGGTGCCAGTCTGACCTCTCTGTCTTGTAGGTACTGTTTAGATAAAAGTATTATTTCATTCATGACCATTTATATACCCTAATGCCTGCCTGAGCAGTAATGTTAGAGGAGAAAAAGGAGAAAGAAAGAAAGAAAAGCACTGAAGCTGCCTATGATGGTTTTGTGCTTCCCTAACAAAATGGCCTGCAGATGACTGGCTACAACAAATAAGCAGTGCCAGGTGTGTCCTGAAATAAGGGAGTGGGGCAAAACTTAGAAAGTTTTCCTAAGTTTTATTAGGTAGGAGTGATTTCTGACTATATGACTCTCAGGCACTTAAAATCTCTTAATGTTTCCACTTTCTTTAGTGTTGCTATTTAAAACATTGTCAGCATGGTTCCTTTGCAAGTGCCGTCGCCATACCAAAATTTTTTATGAGTTGCCTTAAAAAGGACCCTCTAAAACACAAAAGCACCGTCTAAAATCATGAAAGATTTTGTAGTTGTGTCACCACCACATCAGCGTTTGGTTATGGCCTGAAATAATGGGTGTCTTATGGTTTGGGTTGTTTTTTTTTCTTCCTCACGATTGCTTTTGCTGAGCAATATGGATAGATAGATCCTTCCATAGAATACTGTTGTTCAGGTAAAAAAGGAAAAAGGGAAAAAAAAAAAGGGGGGGGGGGGCGGGAACCTGTATGGTCATCAGTGGGATGTTCTGGAGGGACTTAGCTTGTTTCAGACAGACTGAAGAGAAAGATCAGAATATTGTTATTAAGTAGCCATCAAAATACAAAGTGGAAGTACTCTCTGTGCTGGTGAATATTCAGTTCCTCTTGCACTCTGGGTATTGTAAGTCCAGTGTAATGAACCTCCACAGCGTTAGCCCCGAACTTTTTTTTTTTTGTAAAAGGTACTTAGTCTAAACAATGCTGATTATCATGACTTGCTCTTTTTTGCTGTTTTTACTATTGTTTTACTCAGAGGATAGCAAAAGATTTATTTTTCTTAATTTCATAGCAGCAACAACAAATTGCTTTTGTGACTAGACTGTTTTTCCATCTTGTCAAAGTAGTCCCACTTCAAACTATGATTTGCAATAGAGACTTGGGAGGGCATGTGAAGATTCAGGCCGGATAGTTATCTCTTACATTAATACGAGCTCTTAAAAATGCTGAACAACGTGTTGCATCAACAAGTTCAGATTTAAGGTGGGCCAGATCATGGTTTTATCATTCTAATTGACATATTTTTTCTGAAATGCTCCCACAATATACAATGATAAGGCAAGATTAGAGGGGAAAATGTTACAAGTAAAAAGAGAGCACTTAACTCTTTTCAGGCATGCAAGGGAAAATGACACAGAAATTTTGAAACTATTGTCCCATGGCACAAGAATAGCACAAGATACTCTTGAATTTGTTTTAATATTGCAGGACAAGCATTTGGAGTCAGTTTGTGTTCCAATCCAAGTACTTTAAAGTTCATCTGAATTTGACCATAGATGGGATTAAGGGTATAATCAGGATTTAAGGATTGCATCTTTATAATTTTCCTGCTTCTTTTGTCCTTGCATTACTTACAAAGCTCCCCAGCCCTTGCATGCAGTGACACTATTGTTGATTCTACTTGATTGTAGAGTAAGAGGATGTGACAACTGCTGATCAGTGTGGTAGCACTGCAAAGTGGCAGCTGAGAGCAAATTCTTCCTGGCTTAATGTGTTCAAAGTTATTTTCCCTCATATTAAAAAAAAAAAAAAACAACAAACAAACAAGACCTCAAGGCCAAAACTACTATCCATACTTCTGCCTGCAGACATTAGCAAAAATACAGTAGAATCTTTTTTTGCAGTAGTCCCTAAGCTTTATTCAGAAGCCAGGTTCACAGTCCTTTCAATTAAAGGATCTAATTTGTATTGGCAGACCAAGATTGCTGGAGTAAAAAACTGTAAAGGCCTGAATATAATCTGAAACTCTTCAGTAGGTTTCCATATAGTATCTACTGAGTACCGCATCTTCATAGCCTTAGCTATGTAAAATACCTTGCAGGGTATTAACTAGGATAGTGGCTTCCTGAACAGCTATAGTTTCAGATATCTTTGGAGAACAAATTCTGTGAGTTACTGAATTGATGTGATGAGAATAAATGCAAGGCTTTTCTTCCCTCCATAGATAGAACTTTTTGAGTTCAAGGGTGAGGATCTCACTGATGATGAAGATGGTGGCATCATCCGAAGAATCCGTAAAAAAGGAGAAGGCTACTCCAAGCCCAACGAGGGTGCGCTTGTAGAGAGTAAGTATGTTACGCAAATAGTACATGGGTTTACCATGTGAGAGGGCAGAACCTTTTTTCCAACCTACAGCTCCTTGCCCTGAGAGGAGTATCTGTCTTCTCTTTTCCTTTATCAGGTAACTTAACCTTGAGTTATCTTTCATTCTCTTATTTCTAGCAAGGTTTATGTTTTCCAGCAGCAACTGTGTTCTCCAGAGATACTGAATCTGATAAAGTACTTTTCTGATGAAAAATGTTGGATGAGTCTAGTAAAGTATTTCCACAAGAGCGAAAGCAGTTCTGGCGCTTGTTGGAGTGGAAAAAAATACTTATATATAGATGAACCAAAAAAAAAAAGGGTGTTTATTAAGTTTAGCAGCAGAAGTTCTATTTGCTGCCAGTGGCCACCATGCATAGGCAGCTGTTAAAAGAGAAAAGACTGTTCAGTTGGAGACTCTGGCTCTCCCTATATTACCTGTGCTACCTGCCCCTTGCCACACGTGGATATATTCTGATTTTTCTCTTGGTTGGTCTGTGTTTTTGTTACCAGTCCAGTTTGAAGGCCGATATGGAGATCGCGTTTTTGACAGGCGAGAATTGCGATTTGAGATTGGAGAAGGTGACAACTATGATCTTCCTCATGGTCTGGAGAAAGCAATTCAAAAAATGGAGAAATTGGAGGAATCTGTGTTCTATCTCAAACCCAAGTATGCTGTTTCTGATCTTTTGATACTTGAAGGGCTTACACTAAGCATCTGGCAAGAATGACATGTTTTGTTATAATGCTTTTCGCGTTTCTTTCAGTGCCGTAGCAAAAACTTTATCAGCCCCAAAAGTTTGATGTATGAGAAGCATGAAGCTAAGATCATTTTGCCACTAGGTTTTGAAGTAGTAGCATTCCAAAAGAAATGTACTTAAGACCCCGTAGTGTTAATCTTGATGAATGTTAAAAAAAAAATATTGTTGTTGTCTTTAACTTAAATTTTTGTCATCCCTCTTAATGAAACAGTACTTACTGTGCATATAAAGATACCTAAAAAACAGCCTCAGAATAGAAAGAGGTAGCTGGTCCTTAGGTAACATGGTTAGTAAAGAGTATCAGAAATCCTTTGTCAGTAGAAAATGTTCACTGGTATTCTGAAAGCCTTTTGGAAAAAGACCTTCAAGAGCCCTGTGAGATAGAAGGCAGAGTTATATCCAGACCTTGGACCACTATAAGAACTCTCTGAAACAAAGAACAGCTAACTGAGATGTATGATTGCCCGACATTGTAACCTTAAACAGTCTTGGATGTAAGCAGAATTTTTTCTTTATAGTGAGAACACATCCAAAACAAATGGAGTTTGCACTGATTGTTTCCATCAAACTTTAATCCATTTCAGTTTTTATTTTAAGTTTTTTTTAAACTGGAACTGAACCTGATGGTAGAAGAAAAGCAGAGCAATCTGATCTTGAGGGTTTTCCTACTGATACCCAGCTTCTTACTGGAGTTGCAGTGCAGCCTTTCTATAGGCATTTACTGTTATCAGCTGATTGGCAGTATGTGAAGTGTACAGCTGTTCATTTAATCTCTGTATTTATCGTTGTCTTTGGTTTTCTGAGAACAGTACTAACACACAGGTACTCTGAAGGAAACATCCAGTCTCAGACCATGAATATAAAGCAAGATGTGTATAACTTGAAAGTATTCTTTTTTTCCTTGATGGAGAGATAACTTGCTTTTCTTTCATTTAAGCTTAAAAAAAACCAAAAACGAATAGGAACTACTAACCTAGAGATTAACAAAATTAAACCCGGGTTTCTTCAGCTTTCTTCTGCCGTGTGCTTGCTAATTTTGGACTAGTGCCTAGAATTCTTCAAGCCCTTTATGTCTTGTTATAATGCTCTATAGGCATCCCAGATTTGCATAGCGTTTTTGTCTCCAGCTTCCTATGCAGTAAATATGGCTGGCTGGATAGTTTTGGAACTCCTTGTTTCTTTTCCTTCTTTCCATTCCCCCTGTCTTACAGTTACGGTTTTGGAAGTGCTGGGAAAGAGAAATTTCAGATCCCTCCAGATGCAGAGCTCCAGTATGAAGTGAAACTCAAAAGCTTTGAAAAGGTAGGAATGAGAGATGAAGTCCCAAAGAGATTGGGAGGTGGGGGAAGGGGTGTGAGTGCAGCTTAAACAAGGACGATGGAATCCCTGAACGTTGATCTGAAATAGGGAAGCCACTCTTGTCAGAGATGATAAGACACCACGAGCTCTTGGCTGAAATTGTCCTTGTTCTTACTGCATCCCTGTCTGTTGCCATCAGCGTTTCTCCTGCACTAGCCCAGTTTCCAGCAGCAGTGCAGAACTCTGTTTTGCCAAACCTATCTCTACCATACTGTTAGTGGGAAGCAGCATAGCCACTTGATTTCTCCAGAAGCTATATTGTTGACTTGAACTGTTCCTGTTTCGGTAGGCTAAGGAGTCTTGGGAAATGAACACAGATGAGAAGCTGGAACAAAGCTGCATTGTGAAGGAGAGAGGCACTCAGTACTTCAAGGTAAACTGCAGTCTCCAAGTAATAATAGCATTTCTTAGTCCATGTCATGAGCTAATAATGATGATTACAGCTTCTGTCATTTCAGAGTAGTGTTCATGCTATTCTCTGTGATGTTTTACAGGGAGAACGGGAGGGAAAGGTGTCTTAAAAATAAAAGTAAAAAATGTAAAAAAGCCTCAGAGCTGCAATATCCAAAGAACTAACTCTGCAGGGAGTTAGTTCTCTCTGACAGAGCTCTGTGCTGCACCTAGAGATAACTTCATGGCATACATTGAATAGTAGCAAACTTACAGTATTTAAGTTCCTGCTGTGGGATAGTGCTGTGAATGAACAACATTCATTTAGGTATAGGTGTGTGGCAAAGCTGTTTCAAACTATTTGAGCAGCTAAAGGCAGGCTTTCCCATTATCTTCATGACACAGCAATAGTGCTGTTTTGAAAACGCCCCATGTTCCTTCTTTTGAGTATAAGGTGGGAGTTGAGAGTGAAGTATCAATGCTGGCCTATACCCTTAGCTTTAGTGGGGGAATCAGTAGGTATTCCTAAAGATTTTCTGATCCTGTGCAGGAATGGCTTTCAGAAGTAGTATATTTTTGATGATAGAAGTTATTTTCTGATTACTCTGAATTATTTTTTTCAGATCTATTGCTCAAGGTAAGCAGGAGGGGCAAGAGGGAGGCAAAAGTTACTGTGGTGAGCTATGTGACAATTGAATTGCCTTGTTTACAGGAGGGGAAATACAAACGGGCAGCATTACAGTATAAGAAGATTGTTTCATGGCTGGAGCACGAATCGGGACTCTCTGATGAGGAGGATACAAAAGCCAAAAGCTTGAGGCTTGCTGCCCACCTTAATCTAGCTATGTGCCATCTCAAGCTGAAGGAGTACTCCCAGGCTTTGGAGAACTGCAACAAGGTAATAAGAGTTTGTTTATTCTTAAGCTGCACAAGCAGTCTGACAGTTTATCTCTTGCTTTAACAAACTGAGGGATACCAGGCTATGTGGTGTTTGGCCTTTCTTATCAACTGGCAGAAGAGGTTATTTTCATAATTATTGTCCTTTGAATATCTTTTACTAACCGGCTGCTACATTGAGAGTATTCAAGTGTTTAGAAATTAGAAACACTGAGATGTGGTGAAGGTAGTCGTGTTGGCAAAGGTCCTTCAAAGAGCTGGAATAGAGGCAGGACTAAATGTTAGTCTTGTTGGTTCTCTGTCAAATAGCCTGCTATATTCAGTCGTCTTCGTACTTACTTCTGCTGTATTAAACTCACCTTCATTAGTAAGCCCTGACAGGACTCATAAATCTACATCAGAAGGTAGAGTTTCTAGCGTTCTTTGGTATTCTGACTGCATATTGTATTTAAGAAAGAAAAATTATTTTTGAATGTGGCTTTGTTTCGATTTTTTAATGCAGGCACTTGAACTGGATAGCAACAATGAAAAAGGTCTGTTCCGGCGTGGAGAAGCGCACTTGGCTGTCAATGACTTTGAGTTGGCCCGGGGAGATTTTCAGAAAGTGATACAAATTTATCCAAGTAACAAAGCTGCCAAAGTGCAACTGGTAACTTGTCAGCAAAAAATACGGGAGCAGCATGAGAAAGAGAAAAAGATGTATGCCAACATGTTCCAAAGGCTTGCAGACAAAGACTTAAAGGTAAGTAATGCTACTCCAGAAGAATACAAGAGGTCATATCACATATTAGACAAGGAGTACTGTTTTAAGTATTCAGCTTACTTTTTAGTACAGATGAATATAGTGGAAGAACATTCAACTAGCTTCCTCTGGGGTAAAATAACTGGAAATAACCACCAGTCAAAATCATTAGGCCATCTTGTTTGAACAAGGCAACTAGCAGTACCAAGCATGACACAGAATGCTTTTACTTATTTCAACTGATTTTACCACGGACCAATGTTAATCAGAAGGGAACTGAAGTGATGAGAGGCAAACATGGTGATGTTCAAGAACTGAATAAAGTGCCTATTCTCCTTGAACTGATCTTTTAAAAACAGTCTGTTCTGGTGCTTGTGTGGCCCATCTACTGAGACCTTATGTCTATCGCACAGACGGTGCTGAGGACCATCTTGCTTCTCACAGAGACATTAAGATGTGTTCTCCATCTTGAATGTCACAGATTGATTATGAAGTGTCAGAATTTGGACTGTCAGAAGATTCATTCTTCTACTGTATGGATGGTTTTCCTACTAAGCTTGCACTAGAATTTTAGTAAATACTAGTTCAGTTAACAATAGCAATATTTGAATCCAAGTTACAACAAGGTTGTATCAGTTAGCAGGAAACGTTCAAAGTTACTGGTCAGAATCGCATACCCTAAGAAGATGTTCTGTTTGTGTCCCTTATATCTGATGGTCCATAAGGACTAAGTAAACCTGTAACTTCCAAGACAAATGTGTGATTTACATCAGACTCAAATTTTCTCAGTAACATTAAGGAGTGCAGAAGCTTGCATCTTGTAAGGTTATTTTCACAGATCTTTGTGTCCACCATCCCAAAATATGCACAGAGAGTCTAAAAAATTGTTGGATATTGGTATGTCACTTTCCATGGTTAACTGTGTCAGTGAGTCTGCCCGCTGTCCTCAGATGTGTGTATCCTGACAACTCAGACATCTCAGACTGTCAGTTGACAGTTCGTTATGTGAAATGCTTCACAAATCTTTCTCTTCCCCTCCCCTAATCTTTCAAAATTAGATAGATCTGAAATCAGTTGATCTCCCAGAGACAATGGGAGATGTATGCCATTCTGCATCTCTTACTCTGCTGAAGTAGTCCTATAGTAGGCATGAGGTAATTGTGTCTAACTGGACGATTGGGTGGGCAAGTGCTCTGTTTGTGGTTTTTTGTTTGTGGGTTTTGTTGGGTTTTTTTCCTCTTAAGAGTAGCAGTAGTTCTGTGGATTTGGTTCTGCTTCTCATGGAGGAGTGTAAACAAACACATAAACACATACATTCCCCACTGATTCTGCAAGGGAAGTGTCATTATCCATGTAGTTATGTGTCTGGCTAAAGCAGCCTGATGTCAACACTCTGCGTGTTGGAACTTGGAAGAAAGTATTCTGTCCTTTTAGCCATTGTCACATATAGCCATGCAGGATCTCAATTTTTGGTAGGCTTTAATGAAAAATCTCAGGAAGATAAAGATACAGCAATTAAACTAGAATTATTTCACTGTTGGGCATCTTCACTTTTGAAACCGCAGGTTTTAATTGCCAGCTATTGGGCTCTGCTGTGCCTTTCGGCTAGCATAGCTGCTGGGAATCTGGCTTCCTCCACTAGGTGTGGGACACAGCAAGATCTGCTGTTCAGAGAGGAAGAGTGATTGCTGAAACAAGCTATATCCACTAAAAGTACTGAAGGGCTGCCTTCGTGCTTTTCAAAATGTACGGACTCGCAGTCTTTGCATCGCAGGCTGTTTGGGATACGGCAAAGACATGGCACTTCGTTCCAGTTTGCCCATCTATGTTGGATAGAACTGGCTTATAGAGTCATAGAATCATTTAGGTTAGAAAAGATCGAGTCTAGCTGTTAACCTGACACCACCAAGTTCACCACTAAACCATGTCCCTAAATGCCACATCTGTATGTCTTTTAAATACCTCCAGGGATGGTGACTCAACCACTTCCTTGGGCAGCCTGTTCCAGTGCTTGATAACCCTTGTGGTGAAGAAATATTTCCTAATAGCCGATCTAAACCTCCCCTGATGCAACTTGAGGCTGTTTCTTCTTGTCCTGTCACTTGTTACTTGGGAGGAGGGATCAACACTGACCTCACTACAGCCTCCTTTCAGGTAGCTGTGGAGAGCGATAAGGTCTCCCCTCAGCCTCCTTTTCTCCAGGCTAAACCCATTCCCTCAGCCACTTCTCACAGGACTTGTTCTGTAGACCCTTCACCAGCTTCATTGCTCTTCTCTGGGATGTGCTCCAGCACCTCAATGTCTTTTTTGCAGTGAGGGGCTCAAAACTGAACACAGTATTTGAGGTGTGCCCTCACCGGTGCCAAATACAAAGGGACAATCACTTCTCCAGTCCTCCTGGCCGCACTGTTTCTTATACAGGCCAGGATGCTATTGGCCTGGTTCTTTCTTCTGAATAGTTAGATGATCTTGGGAATGTGCATGTGTTTACATGTTGTTTGTTTTTTTTCTCAGAGACAGATGGTCTACTTCAAATGGATGAGGTTTTATATGAAAAGGGATCGATGGAACTGTAAACAAAAGACGCTTACTCCCCAGATCAGTCCTGGGGACTTTTCTTGCAGGAAAACATGTTTTCCTGTTAATTAATTTATGTTGCTTTACTCTAGCTCCAACAGTTTCTCTATTAGTGGTGATGGGAGAAGTTCAAGTGTTCTGGAGAAGAGGGTTTGTTTACCAAATGTCTTCTGACTTGCTAAGAAGGCAGCTTGGACTATGGTTCTGAAATTTGTGACATCTGCATATCTTATGGTCTGTTGAAGTTCGACAGCCACTCTTGCATCAGTAGTTCTTTTCATGAATTTGAATAGGTCACATACGTGAAGTGGGAATTCTTAAAAGGTGAGGATGTTTATCACCTTATCTTAAGCCCTGGATTGCTAGCTAACAGATTTTCTATGGAGAGACTTTGCTCTTGTGTGCTTCACAGAAGACTTCTAAGCATGAAAGGTTGACCTTTGATGCCTGGATATTTTTTGCCTGTGGTTTCTTATTGCAGCTAAGTTGATGTAACATTTTAGTTTAAGGATTCTGCCCCTTTTTCCCCTCCTGTTGCCCTCTCCCAACAGTGCACGCTTATGTCCTTGCTTGTTCTTGTCTGGTTCTCATCTAACCTCATAATAGAACAGATGGTTCAGGGTGCTAGGCTGACAGGTGGAATAGCAATTTCTTTGCGCTGTCTTTTGAGATGAGCAGGACAAGACACTTCTACTTCCCTTTACTGTTTTTGACAATTATTGTAAGGTCAGGATGGTTATGTCCTGGTTATGTCCTATTGGAAAAACTGACCTCTGGCCCTTACCACATGGCACTCTGCCTTCCACACCCTTTTATGTGGACTGGAAGATAAAGCAAGGAGACGATTTTTAGACCAGCCACCTTGTCAGATTAGATTTTCTTCCAGCTAAGCTCTTACAGAGGACATACAAGTGACTGTTGTCAAGTTGAAGCCACTTTTCATGAAACTAGTTGTCCAGCAAAGATATTTCTTTGTATCTTGACTCCAGGTGTACCTCATACAAGTTTGGGGGTGGGAGCAGGATATGGGAGTTGCTGAAATTGAATCATGTTGAAATTGAAGCAGGACGAAAGCAGTTCCATGCAGAAGCTTCCTAAATGAATTTCAGTTTGTGGGAGAACACTTCCTTGAAGTATGTGGCAAGCATATGCACACCACGTTACAAATAATAACCACCTAACACCAGTATTTCTTCCCAGCCTCCTCTAAACTGCTTCTGGTTTATTAGATGCAGAAAAAATGCAAAGAAAACTTGGTTTCTCTTGGCTGAAGGTCCTAATATCTTCAGTCTTGCAGGGAGGCCAGGTATCCTAGGGATAAGAATCAAATAATGTGTGTGGTATTGTTAGCAAACGCTAGCCATTTTGTATAACAAAGGAATATATTTTCTTTGTCTCTCTATTTAGTCAGCTGCTGCTCTTCAAACCAGCCACAATGAAGATGAAGAAATGAAAGATGAGCAGAATGGAGTTGGAGATAAATCCGAAGTTGACACAGAAGCATAAAAACAAACCCTATTCCATTAGTTTTGTAAATGAAAGAATTTCCAGTGAATTAGACCTTTATTTTTTTACATGGTTGAACAGTGGCTTCGGGGGAGCAGAGGCTGAAGCCACCATGCTGCAGTCAGTTACAGCTTTGTATGTCTGTTGGAGAAGCTAAGTGGCAGCATAAATCTGGTTTAATCCTAGGGACTTTATTTATTCATTCAGCCTCTGTTACTGTTTGGGTTCTGTCTGGATTTACTCTGCTTGGTTTATCTGCATTTTGCCATTGGTGTTTGTCTTCTTCTGGTTCCAGCTCACTTTAATCCCAGGTTCTGCTTCCTAAATTTATTTCCTTCATTTCTTTCAAGTAATCAGCCTTTTCCAGGAGTCCGTGAGACTTGAGAACAAATTGGCGCTCCCAGTTCTTTTGCCTTGGCATTGTCCCCTTTCTTCCCCCGTTGAGTGTTGTAACCTTTCATGTATGCCTCCTCTTTGCAAATTGCTGAAGATGAAGACTGTGAAGTCACAGCTAAAGTAATAAAGCTCCAATTAAACTCAAGAAAACAGAACTTTTCGTGGGTTTTTATTGGAATTTGCACAGAACTAAGAGAATTTACTATCCTTAGGTAAATCAGCATTTTCTCATCCACGTAGCTATACAGTAGCCACAGTATCTGATTATTTTTCTGTGTTGTTCATTCGTTGCCATAGAAAATTCCTCCAATAATCAATAAAGTATTTACCCATATATTTGGAAAAGGAAAAAATATGTTGCTGAAAATTGTACAAAAAGCAAGTCTGTAACCAACGCATAAAGCTTATTTTCTGTTCACATTGTTACCTTCACCTTCCACAAAGTAAAACTGGACCAGAAGAAAACCCATTTATTTATACCTGAAAGTGACTGGCTTTGAAGAGAAAATAAGTTTAAATGGTGTAACGCAGTACAAATACTTCTAATGCCTAATGAACTACAAACTCCTGAGTGATTCTAATGTCTGCTTATCCCCATCTCACAAGAAAGCTATTACTTGATATTCTGCTTCTTTCTGCAGTATGTTGTGTGTCTTGTTTGGGGGTGGGTCTGCTTTTGGGTTTGGTGTGGCATTTTTGTTGGGATGGGGTTTTTTGTTTGTCTGCAGGCATGGAACATAGTACTCAAATCTACCTTCTCTGTTTATCCTGTTGTGTAGCGTTAAGCTCGGCATCTCCACTGTCTATTCTGAGACCCTCTTGCAGCAGGGACACTTTGCCTGCTCTGCAGGAGGAAGGTAGATAATCTATTCCTTTCAGATACAAATATGCATTTTTTTGCAGTGAGAAAGGTGTCGTGTCTTTCCATGGTGTGGGAGGGGCTGGAATTCTGTGTACGTTGCAGAGAGTATCCCTGTTCTAACATGAATGACACCTAAAATCTTAGCTTGAATTCCCAATATCTCTTGCTGAGAGAGAAGTAATGTATAAATAAAGCACTTATGCTTAGGGTTGTTATGGTCTGGGAGGCTGCCAGTACCTGCCCCTGCAGGAGCGCCAGTTTGGACGTGGCAGCTGTATAATTGAACTGTCACCAAAGCAGTAAGGCCTGCTTGATGTGCTGTCCTGTCCCCTGGCCCAGGACAACCTGTTTGGATTGGAGTCCAACCCACCTGCTGCTGGGTAGGAGCTGTGAGCTGCCCCGCTCTCCACGTGGTGTAGTGATAACCCTGAGTTTCAGTGGGGTGGGGGAGGCACAGAGGAAGAGGCAGGATAAAAGTGCTTGGTACGTTGTTGCATTTAAGGAAATGCTGGCTTGATTTGCTTAGGAAAATCTTAAGTGTTGCCAGGTAACGCAGGGGCTTTTTATGAGTTCACACTCTCTACGTAGTGTCAGCCCTGTGCATACGAAAACTGTTTCGCCTTGTACTAAAGCACGACTACCTTTAAGGGGAATGTAATAACCTACAACAATGTGTGAAGAATGTCTGTCAACTGAAGGTACAAGAGGGGATTTCCAGACACACAAGAACGGTATGGGGGAGCAGGAATGTCAAGCAAGAGTTCTTTTTCTCCAGCAAGGAAATAGCTTGATTTGTTGGGAATCATTACTGGAAACAAAAGCCACCGTGGCTGAAACTGTTGTTGCTATGAAAGTAAGAGTAGGGCCAAGTTCAAATGATAAATTTCTAATTCTTGAAAGTGTACCATTTTGCCTTCATTGTTACTACATAACAAACTGAAATATTTAAGAATGTAAATCTACTAAGGACTCTAAACATGCCCTATTGGGGCAGCTGAAAGGAGGTTCTGTGCTGTCTTTAAAAATGGGTCTAGTTGCCAGCAGAAGATGGCATGCTAGTGTTTGTAAGTGGTCATGCATGTAAACTTCAAATATAAACTATTCATTATGTCCTTACAGAAAAATACGTAAAATAAACAATTACAGTACTTTGTAAGCCACACACATCTGTCTCTCTCAATTTATAAATCCTTCCTCCTGTGTGGTGGTCTCATAGTAGTACAGTATCTTTGAAGTGAGAGAAGTGTCCCCGTTCCCTGTCATCTCTGAAAGCGGAAACAACTGGTCTTCGCTCAACCCGTCCCAGAGGCGGGAGGGAACGGCTCGGTGCTGTCTCATGCACGGCCGTGTCCTCGGATCGTTACAGGGGCAATTAACGGGCTCGTCTGCAGAAGGCGGCGGGGAGGCGGTTTCGCTGTCGGGACGAGCTGCACCGCGTAAAACCTGTTCCCGTTTGGCAAGCGGCGGGCGGAGCGCCGGCACTGCGGCGCCGCCCGACACCGGATAACGGGGACGGCCGTCGGGCACTCGCTCAGCCGGAGGGGGGCGCGGCACGCCGCGGGGGGCGGCAGGGCGGCCGCGGGCCCGGCTGCCCGGAGAGCAACGGCAAAGACGGAGCGCGAGGCGGGGTTCGCACTTCCCCTGGCCCCGCGGGGCCGGGCTCCGGGGCGCTTCCGCGCGGAACGGCGGGAAACCGGGGGCGGGGGAAGGGCCGCGCCGAGGGGGAGCTGACCGGAGCGCCCCGCCCCGACGTGATCCCGTCCCTGCGCCTGCGCGCCCCGACCGCGTTTGTACCTGCGGAGCCGCCGTCGCTCCCCGCCGTCCCAGCCTGGCGGCCGGCCCGGCAGCCGGCGGCGGGAGTTCCGCCTCTGCGGGCGGCGGGATGCGGTCCGTCAGCTACGTGCAGTGCGTGGCGCTCGACTTCGGCGGCAGCCTCTTTCCGCACGCCATCTGCCTGGGGGACGCCGACAACGACGCGGTACGGAGGCCGGGGGTGGCTGCTGCGGGCCCGGGCGGGCGGCGCGGGCCCAGGGCGGGGCGGGGTGGGGCGAGCTCCGCCCTCGCGTGGTGGCGGCGCCTCCGGGGCAGGGGCAGGGGGAGGCGGAGGCGCGGGCCCGGTTTGGGCGGGCAGCTGGAGGGAGCCCAACAGCGGGCCGTCGCGCTGCGCGGGGCGAAGGAGCCGGGCTTGGCCGGCCTGGGGAGCACCCCGGGGCTGCCCGTAGCCGCTGTTGGAGGTCAGCAGCGGCAGGGCAAGGGGCGACAGTCGCAGGTTGTAGCGAAGGAAGCTAAAATGGAGCTGGGGTCAGCACCGAGAGGATGGCGCGGTGCCAGAGCAGGCTCCTGGAGGAGGTGATGGGGCTCCCACCCTTGCGGGACTGGGAGCTTGGCGGGCGCTTGAGCAAGGTCAGAGGCGCGAGGGCCAGAGGATGGGTCACGTGGCCCCCAGACGTCCCTTGGGAACTGAACGTTTTAGTGGTCCTGGGCTGCAGCTGGTCGGTGCTTCCATCACCATTAGATGCGCTAAGCACCCCTGGCACGGGCCCTGGATGATGTATAGGTACTATAAAGGTTAACTTTTGGTCCCAAAGAGAGCGAGCCAGTCTCCTGCCACGCTGGTGGAGATGTAGCGCTGTGGGGAAACGCTTTGCTTGGGCACAGTGGATCAGAAACAAGGTAGAGAGCCGCATTTTAATGTCTCTTCATCTCTACAATGGGTGGATGTGCATCGGGAACGTTGCTGTCAGCCCCACAAATGGCCGTTTCTGATGGTCCGATTTGTCTGTAACTAGGAAGAGGTTAGCTTAACAAGGTATATGTAAACTGCCCCTTCTCCTCAACAGTCAAATTTTATTACAGCCCTATCCTGAAAAATGTCGTGGCTAGCAGTACAGTGGATGATAAAACACATTTTCCCATAAGACGTTGTGTTATGTGGGGTAACCTGTGCAGGGAGTTATGAAACACACACAATTTAAATACACAGAAGCGTGATGCAGAAGATGGGACAGTAGGAGTAGGCTCGCCAGGCAGCGTGGTTGGCGATTTTTAGCAGTCGTCTTTAAAGAAATAATCACCGTTTTGAAAGACTTTTACCCCTTTATCAGCGAGATTGAGCATCCTGCGTAAATCTGTTATAAGTGTTCTTGCAGCCTCTTTCTGGATTGCCCATTGCCATCAGCTTCCTCGGGTGACTCAAGAAATGTGAAGTTGATCTAGATTGGAGGATGGCTGATGGGGTGGTGGTGATGATGATGATCAGCAGAGCAGGACGTTAAAACAGTCAGTGACAAAACCCTGAAACGACGGCTAGAGAAGCGGTAGATAATAGGATGTTGCTCTAAGGAGCCCCTCTCCAGCTCTTTTATCTGTGAGAGTAGAATTAAGTTGGTTTGTTTTGGTTTTTTTCCCCCTCTATTGATTTGAGGCTGTCTCTTTAACTCTTGTCTTGCTTTGCTGCTTCTTTCCACAGAGTGATTTTTAGATATGAACTCTGTAATTATGTCTGTGTGGGAATAAATACTGTTACTGCAATTGTGAATTTCTTCTTATTAAGCCAGTTCTCTTCTACAGCTGAATGAGCTAGTGGTGGGAGACACCAATGGGAAACTCTGTGTTTACAAGAACGATGACAGCAAACCGTGGGCTGTGCGATCTTGCCAAGGAATGGTCAGTTCTTGACAAAATTTTTAAATGCTTAGGCCTTTAGGTGTATGTGCAGCCAGCTGTCCTTGACCACTGCCTAGGAATACGTAGGCCAGAGGGGAATGGCAGCCAGAACTGCTTATGATGCCCTTCATGTAGTTATGCAAGACCCTGCTTTTGCCCACAGCTAGTCCCATGGGCAAGAAGTGATGAGCAAAGTACTGAACAAACACAGGAACTGGGCCTTTGTCCCACCTTGACCCTGCTTATGTGCATTGTGGATTTTGCCCCAGGGCTCTGGGCAATTGTATGACAGATGTGTTTCTGTCTCTACTCTCTTTGTCCTTGAAAAGGCTGTTTAGAGTTCAAGAGATGGTTTATGAGAGAGGAGGGGGTAGGCTTATCCCAGAGTGCTGTCTTGTGTTGCCTTCTCTCACGTATGGCCCTTCTTTTCTTTTGCAGCTCACATGTGTTGGCGTGGGAGATGTATGCAATAAAGGAAAGGTGAGAGCAGCCAAACTCTTCCCAGCTGTGTCTGTAGGGCACGTGGGAGGTGCTTATGAGATTAGGGTCATGTCATATCCTGAGAGTGGAGGGGGACAGGTAGCAGGTGCTTTCTCTCCAGGATCTGCCCTTGCTCATAGAATTTTAGCACTGTTGTTTTAAAACTGTTCTTCTGTTTACATGTAACCTGTATCTGTGGGCCATATGCAGGTTTTAGTGAGCAAGGAAACCCGTCCTGTCTTCAGAAAGCACTATTGATTTGCACGTTCCCCTCTGTGAGTGTCGCAGGGCTTTGGTGGTTTGAGGGTTACTCCTTTTCCTCCGTGGCTTTTACCCTGCTCTGTGCTATTCCCTGCTGTGGGTCATGGCCCTTCTGCCACTTGGCTGTGTAGCATTTAAGGCCATCTAATCAAGGCTGAGCCACAGAATAGTCCAGGCTCCCAAGCAAATTCCACTGGGTCTAATATGACTTGTTTTGCTGGATTGCTATTTCTGGGGGTTAAACCAGGTTAACTGAGTCCAAAAGTCCCTGTTTAGGCAACTTGCCTAAAATACGCTAGCTATGTGTGCTCCAGTGAGGAGCAGAGCTGAAGTGAGCATTGAGGAAGCCACACATTGTTTGGGGATTGCATGCACGCATCAACTTGATATTCTCGTCTGACAAGGATGAACAAGAAGTTTGGACCCTGTAGTACCTGAGTAGTTTGTATGCTGGCCAAAAATCTTCTCCTGTTCCCTCTGTAGCAGTCTGATCTTGATGGATCTACCCTCATATCTTCCCTCACCCTGCTGTGGGACAGCTTCTGCAGTTTCTAAAATAGAAAAAATCAAATGTTTTTTCTCTTCCCTCTTAGAATCTCGTAGTGGCAGTGAGTGCAGAAGGCTGGTTTCATCTTTTTGACCTGACTTCTCCAAAACACCCAGATGCTTCAGGCCACCATGAGTTGGCAGCAGCAGAAGAGCAGAAGCCAGTGTTCAAACAGCACATTCCTGCCAACACCAAAGTCATGCTGATCAGTGACATTGGTGAGCCGGGAAGCTGGTGTGTGGGAGTGCAGGGTGAGGGAGTTTGTGGGTATGAGGTGGTGGAGGAGAGAGAGAAAGTGCGTGGGACTCACTATCTTGCTGAAACAGGTGCTCTAACAAGCAAACCACAGCAAAGTCATGGAGGAGAGAAGCAAGAACTTCAGGAATTTTCCTGAAGTGCAAGTTCTCATTACAGGATTGGGATCCTCAGGGATGCTACCTGATGGAAACCAGGGGATGGGTTTTCTGCATGCTGGAGGTATTGGGGCAGTGAAAGCCTGAGAGAGCCCATCTATCTCCTTGTATTCCCTGCAGATGGAGATGGGAAGTGTGAGTTGGTGGTGGGTTACACTGACAGGGTGGTACGTGCCTTTCGCTGGGAGGACTTGTCGGAGAATCCAGACCATGTTTCTGGACAGTTGCTCCTGTTGAAGAAATGGCTGCTAGAAGGTCAGGTAAGGAAACAAGGTGTTCAGAGCAGAAGTTGCCATAACAGTCTTCAAGAGGTGGTTCTCCCAGGGGAAGAAGCACAAAGTCTCAGTCCTGTGAACAAAGCAGTTGTCATGTTGATGGCTTGAAAGGAGATTTGCCAGTGGTTGTTCTACAGAGCAGCTGCTGGGTTGGTCTGGGAAACAGTCAGTTGCTCTCACCCAACCAGAGAGAGTTAGTGGAAAATACTAGTGTGTTCTTAAGTGGCTTTTGGTAGGGAGACATAACCTTTTACTGCAACTTGGACGTTTTGCTTCTAGCTGAATTTGTTCAGCTCTATGAGAAGATCTGTCATATTTTAAGTTCAGGTACAAGGAGTGCAGTGAACCCTTCTGAGGTGTTTAAAGTTCTCGGTCTGACCGTCCACGTTTTTTCTCTGCCAATACAGGTGGACAGCCTGTCTGTGAACCCAGGTCCTGATGGCTCTCCGGAGTTGATGGTGTCTCAGCCAGGCTGCGGTTATGCCATTCTGCTGTGCACCTGGGACACTGAGCAGCAGGCCACGACAGAGGGAAGAGACAACTCTGCCCCAAGCAGGTGAAGAGCATTACTCCACGAGATAGATGAGGAGATTCCGCTGTAGATGCCGTCGCAAGGGGGCACCACCACACCGCCTTTCTGAGGGGGGAGGGAGGGAGTTGTTTTCATTTGTCCTTGCTTCAGTAACCACCTGTTGGGAGTTCCTGACTTAAGCCCACCTGCATCCAAGCTTTCATGAACACTCTTCATACCTCTGTCATGAAGATGAATACTGCTTTCATTGTGTCCTGCTCAGTTCTCCTTGCGTTGGGCAAGGAAAGTGGCAAAACCAGCTCACAGAGGGGGGCAGTACTGGAGGCTAAGGCAGGGAAATGGGTGACCTAGATCTCCAGGGAAAGAGGAGTAGGCAATCTGGTGACCTATCTAATTGTGGGAAGGGTAGCAACTGAAAGGTTGGGCCTTAGTTCTTTACGGTTTTCTGATGCGTCAAATCGTTCTGGTTTTTCTTTGGTTGTTTTGTTTTTTTTTTTAAATATTAGTGAATTCCTTTCATATCTGAGGTGGCATGCGTTCTTTGCCTTGGTCTTTACCGTTAAAGGGCTAACCGATGCATGAACTCTATCAGTCTCTGGATTTGCAGAGCTTTGGAGTACACTGCTCTCGAGATCGTTCTGGCACAGTCCCAGGCATGGTTCTCTAACCTTTCCCTGATGTCTGTCTCTGTTTTCCCTAGCGAGGCACCTATTAGAGATGTTATTCTACACCAAACATCTGGACGGATTCACAACAAGAATGTTTCTACTCATCTAATTGGCAGCATTGGCCGAGGTGAGAGATTAGGAGCTTGAGGTCTCTGGCCCAGCAGTGGCCCCTAATAGTTTTTCAATACATCAGTCCAGCGTGAAATCAGATTTCCCATGGTTGAAAAATAACAGTGGGAGGCAGCTGCAAGAACAGAGGGAACTCAGCTTCTGTTAGCCAGCTCCCAAAGAAAAGACAGCTGGAAATTTGCATTTGAACTTTTTATAGCCTTTGTCCTTCCCTAGGTAGCCCTTACTCTTCACCTAGGACAACAGTTTCTCTGCAGCCTCCAGTGGCCTGCATTTAGTCAACCTGAATGGCTGACATGCCTTGCTCCTACAAATATCCTTGATCTTTGCTTTTGCATGGCTGCAGCTTATGCTCTCTTCTTATTCCCTAGATGCATATCTTCCTTTCCACAGCCTCATCTTTATTCTTGCTTTTGTGCTTTTCAGCATTCGGTTCCCGATACCTGGCAGCTATATCCTTCCCTTCCTTCACCTATGCAGTCCCAACCCTTCCAGAGCTGCTTCCGTATTTCGTTTATATCACTGTCCTCTGTCTTCTTCTAAGGTATTCTGTTCAGATGTTGTGTCCAGAGTTTTCACACACACTGACACTGCTTCCCTTGTCTAACTGCTTTGTGCTCTGACCTCTGCCTGGTGCACCTGCTGATCCGTGTTTTGGTACCTGTGGAAAATAGCTTTCATTCCCTCTTGGAATGTGTGGGCATAATACAAGAAGGCAGAAAATTCTCAATGCAGATCACTTTTTCTAGTCCGTAGCTGTCTGGAATCCAGCTGCATTTGCTCCGTTCAAGTATTACCACCTGCAGTGCTGTCTGAGAATACTTTAGGCTGTACAATGTAGTTAGAGCTGTGGGAGAAGAGCAATCCACTGAAACCATTCCCCTTCCCCAGAGTGCCCTTTCTCCCCAGTTCCTAAGCTTGTAATGCTTTCAGCATCTTGGATGCTGCTGTGAGCAACGTGGCCAACAGAGCATGAAATCTAATATTTCACTGCATCACAAACCCTTGCATCTAATGAGAGGTGTCTGTGAAAAATGAAGGCACACAGAACAAGGGATGAAGAGAAGGTTGTGAAAAGCTCACTGATGCTGGACCATCAGTAATGAAACAGCTGAAGAGCGCTGTGCTGGCCAGTTTGTAAGGGGGACACAGCAGATCTTTTTGGATCAGAGCCTGTCTGGATGAATGTCAGCTAGGGGCAATAGAGCACTTGAGCAACTATTTACTTTAAGCTGATCTGCAGAAATAGGGTGGTCTGTGACCTAGGAGTGCGCAGGGTTTTGTAGCTTGGAGCTGTCTATGGACAGTGGAGGTAGGCTTGCAGTATTAGGTCATTCTGGTGAAACTGCCTATTTCTTTTCAGCTCTGGTGGCTTGTCCCTGACTGCCAGGTTTCCTGAGTTCCTGCAGACCTTAGGGAGCCAGTGGGTCTCTTCCATTGTCACTGAAAGGATTAAATGCAGCTGTAGTTGAGTACAGCTCCAGTCCTCCCCTGCCAAATGTGATATCACTTTCAAAACTTGTTTGTCTTTTCTGATTGGTAGCTAGGTAGAGAGTCTACTGAAGGGCTGAAGCAGCCTCGTGGTCAGGGGAGTCTCCTCTTCACATTTAAGTAGTCACATTTGTCAGTGCTTCTGTCCTGCACACAACTGTGCTATACAGGCTTTGGAGAGGATACTGCTTGCTGGAAGTTCACAACTGTATAAGCGTAGCCCAGGAAATCTACGCGCTCAGGGCTGAGTGCGTAGATGAGCATGAACGCACTTGTCTAATTTGCTCATAAGGCAAGGGCTCTCTAAGCATCTGACCAGTGTTTGCTGGGAGAGGATCACAGCTTTTGTACAGTTTTGCTACAGTGAAAACACTATAGCTGGTAGTGTGATCTCCACAGACTCATTCAGGAGTTGCCATGGAGGTGCTTTTGTATTAACATGACTGACGCTTTGTCCTTCTGGCGGGACCTCTATTTTTTTACCCTGCGCCTTCCCAGAACAGCTGAAGGCCATGTTCCTATCCTTGAAAGAAACGGTGAGGGTACAGTTGTAATACTCTTGTTTGGCTTCAGCTGTTCTTCACTTTGTCCCTTGTGATGGTCCTGCCTATGCTTGTGCATTTCTGGAGCATGGAGGGGATGTGATGCATGGAGTGGGCAGTCCACAAAAATCAGAACTGCCATGTGCGTGCAAGTGCATACATGGTACAGACTCCTAGGAACAGACAGCAGAGACAGACGTGCCTGCACATCAGTGCAAACCAAAGGTCTTGGGTTCTGAGATGCAGTGCCCTAGTGCCCCCATCTAAAAGCCAGTAAGAAGTATGATTGGTTGTAAGAATCTGCAGATATCTGCTAAGCCAAGTGTCAAGGTTGGGCAAAAAAGGAGGCAGGATGGATCAGCTCATTTTAGATCCTTTTTTTTTCAGGAGAGGGAGGGGATGATACTCATAAAACGGCATCAACTCCTGTAATTTTCTTCTGCACTTACAGGCTGCTCCAGTGAGAATAGTGGCTCGGGTCTCTTTGCCCTCTGTACTCTGGATGGTAAGTCCTACCACTGTCCTGGAAGAAAGGCCTGTAGGGCGACCAAGGCCCGTCACTGATTCAAAGGGAGGAAAAAAGTGCTTTTGGTTTTGAAAGAAGGGGGAGCCAGGCTTCAGAAATGCTTTCTGGGTCAGGCAAGAGACTTGACGCAGACTCCTTTTGCCAACATATGTTATATGAAGGCATGAAAGCTAAGACAGGAGCTAAGGTAAGAGTTGTCACTGTGAGCAAGTCCTCCATAAACTAGGTGTGTCATAACATGCCTGTCTCTGAGGATATGATGAAACACATTGAAGCTGAGCCTGTGTTTCTATTCCTTACTCAATTGGGTCTGATATTGCGCAGGCTTGCTCTCTCCAGGAAATCTGGTATCTTTTCTATCTGTTACTAACAGCTGCCTTTCTCTCCCTTGCTACAGTCTATTTATCTGTGGCTTTCAAAGCATTTTACAAACGCTAATTACTTTCATGGCCTATGGGGGTAGAAGTATTAAAGCTGTGCTGAAGCAAGCGGCTGGGAAAACGAAGAGGCTAGGTCGTTGGCCCAAAGGAGCTTGAGGTGGAGAAAGAGACTAGAACTTTCATCTGCTGACTCCTGAGTTGCCTGCTTACTCAACAGTCAGACAACTGAGATGCCTATTCAGCAAGTGCCGTTCATGTAGGCAGGAGCCTCTAAACCACAGCAGAGATGTGTCCTTGTACTTGAAGGGACTTGGGTTGTTTTGAAAAGCAGTAAAGGAAATGGATGCTGGAACTTGAGTATTGCTAGAGAGGAGCTGGCCTTACGCAGGCCTGGAGCCAGGTGGTTCTGCTGTGCCCCTGACCGAGAAGTGATAGGACAGGCTGCAATAGGACTAAATCTAATGAGCTGAATGCAGGGTTTCTGTCCAAAAACCAACAGTGTGGAGACGAGATGCTGTACATATCTTTTCCCAGATGGGCAGCCTGGCCTGTTTGGGCCAGGTGTCCACCTGCCCAGTGATGTCCTGCTAGGGAGTTTCAGATTATTCTTTGGGCCTGAACCTCTGAAGCTTCTGCATCTGGTAAGGCTTCCTGCTTCACTGTATTTCACTCGGCCTTACCGAGGCTGAAGGGCACTGTGAGGATAGATTCATGTTCCACTCCGTCATAGCCCTGCCCCTCCCGCCCCCAGTCCTATCACAGTATCTCTGTGTGATAGAAAAATGGTATGTGAGGTAAGCGTCCAGTATGGTTGTAGCAGACAAGAGGCCATGCCCACGCTATTAGCCAGCCAGCTCTCAGCTGATACCCGTCAACATGCTGTCCTGAGATCGCACGATCTCTGGGACGTGGTGAGAAGCTTCTAGTTTACTCACTGTCTCGTGTGAGATCTGTTGAGGTACTGTACTTTGGGACCTTGTTTTGGTCAGTTTTCTTCTGGTCTTAAAGCACAATCCAATTAGCAGGGCTGGCATTTTTCCTTTCTGTTTCCAGTTAGTGATGACGAGATAATGGACTGCTGTCCTTCCCAGAACTGAGACTCTGTTATCTATTATCAACTGCAGCCTGTACCCTGGGCCCAACCCTCTGCCTGCAGATCCTAAGTGTTGAAGGAGTGTGCAGGGCCCGGTGTTAGCAAACATCTTGCTCCCTCATAATATTTTCAAGACAAACTTTATTTTTTTCATTTTTCCTTTCAGGGACACTGAAGCTCATGGAGGGAGCAGACAAACTGCTCTGGTCCGTGCAGGTTGATCACCAGCTGTTTGCTCTGGAAAAGCTGGATGTTACGGTGAGTGTCTCTGAATAGGGCTGAGAGGGATGAAGACAAAAAAACTCAACATGGCTTTGTGTATATGACTTTAGGAAGGGCAGAGGGAGTATGACTCAGCTGAAGAAGGTTGGGATTTTCTAAAGATGACACACAGAGTGCTCTGACTGTGCTGGTGCATTCTGCACTCACGTCAGTCTGTCCGCCTGCAAGAGGTTGAGCTGTGTCGGCCTGTTTGACCTAGTGAGCCCAGCACCCTGCTATGAACTTTTCATCCCCAAGCTGTTCTTTTATCTTATTGCAAAGTTGAATGCTTTTGCCCACTGCTAGTACCCCAGTTGTCTACAGCCTCTTAATGATATGTAAGGATTACAATAGGGAGAGATGGTCTCCAAGTGCGAAAAAACTGGACAAGTGTGAACTGTCTGGATGAGACATCCAAAAGTGACATCTTGTTCAGGCATTAGTGTTCTGTCTCTGAACAAGCAGGAAAGATTCCTGAATGCCTCTGGGAATAGTTGATGTGTGTGCTAATATGCCATCTTATGGTTCCTGCAGGGCAATGGGCATGAGGAGGTGATTGCCTGTGCATGGGATGGTCAGACATACATCATCGACCACAATCGGACTGTTGCCAGATTTCAAGCAGATGAGAATGTCAGTGCGTTCTGTGCAGGTGGGAATCCTGTCTCCAAAGCCAGCCCTAGCAGCGTTTCTCCCTCAAAGCTCCTACTGCCTTCTGGGAGACACTGAATCTTTTGTCCATCTGCAGTGAGGAATAGTTTCCCTGTGTGTATACTGCAGAATGCCCAGCTAGTCTTACCTCTGGTGGCACCTGTGAAAAGTAGGGGCAAGAGGAGGTGCTGCTGACTTTTGTCTGTGGTGGTTTGGGGTTTTTTGGGGGGAGTGCTACAGTGGTCTCTTGTCTTCTCCACTGCTTTGTTAATTTGTAGACTTCTAAGCTGTTCTCAAGTGGAGATGAGGAGCCCCACAGAACCAGCCTAAGCCTTGGCTTTGCTCAGTCCCCTCTCCTCAGACCTGCAAGAAGCAGCTTGCAAATCCCCAAGCTCTGTGCGTTAATAGTAGTTTAGAGACACATTCTTGGATTGTCTTAAAGGGACTTCATATACGCAAGTCTATATCTATGCCACTCTCTCCAGGTGCTTGCTGCTAACAGCTTTTGTACTCATCATAAGAAGTTCCCTATTTGCTTTCTCTGTACTTTTGCAAGTAGTCAGATCTCCACACTTTTGGTTTCTGTAGGCCTCTATGCATGCAAAGGAGGAAGCAACAGCCCCTGCCTGGTTTATGTCAGCTTCAATCAGAAGATCTACATCTACTGGGACGTGCAGCTGGAGAGAATGGAGTCCACCAACCTGTTGAAAATCCTGGATTGTGACCCAGAGTTTGGAAGTCTCCTGCAGCAGCTGGGTGTGGGTGAGTGCAGAAAGGGTGATGGCTGTACAGGAAAAAAGAGATGATGTGCTGCTGGCAGGTGACGTGCTGGGAACTAGAGTTCCAGGTACTTCTTCAGGAAGAGGGGCTTTTATACTGCTTGTTGAGAATCCCTAACAACTGTCTTCCTCTCTTTTCTGTAGAAAGAAGCGACGTTTCTGCTGTCAAAGATCTGATTTACAAAACACTGTATTTTCCTGAAAAACAGCAGCAGCAGAGCAGCCCTTTGCAGTGTCAGGACCCTGCTGGAACAGACTCCCCTGCACACTACACTGTCATCCAGGATTCCTTATAACAAGTCACGTGAAGGTTGACATCTTTTGTATCGGCATAAATTCTTCTCCGACTGGAATCGGATGTCTCATGAAGATGAGACTGTTCTTCTCCCATCTCTCTCAAAGCTTCCAGACAGCAAACGATGTACAGGCCGGGTTCTGTGGAGGGATGTGCTTGGCTGTAGGCTTGAGTGAAGGTGGTGGGTTGATTTGCTTTTAGCTGAGGAAGCTACCAGAACAGCAAGAGTCCAGGGTCCTGCTCATTTGCCTTCCATTGACAGTTTCCGTGTTCTCTGCTAGCTAAAACGTTTTATGGGTGACTGTGAAGGAGCACTGAGGACATAGATGGAGAAAATAGCTGAGCTCAGTCTCTGTTTTGGCCTATTCTTACAACTGGTCTAGTGATTACTTCTGAGTTCTTAGCAGGATCCCAGTGCAGGAACTGCAGATGGAGGAACTGAGGTAAGGGCCTTCTCTCCCATTTAAGTGTGTTTTGAAGGTAGACTTTTGTTTGCCTTTGCTCTGCTGCTGCTCTTCTACCAAGCAGTTTCTCACAAACCACCTGCTGTTCTGAGGAGCTGGAGACATGTGTGAGAAGAACCATAACTGGTACTAATAAGGTGTTGAGAGGTAACAGCTCCAGCGAACCCCATTGTACTCAAGAGCATTGCTTGTCTCCGTCCTCTTGGGCAGGGTGATCCCAGGGATGGCTGTGACTTATCAAAGAAAGCAGCTGTGAACTGGGCAATAAGAGGAATCTGTCTTAACCATGGATCTGTAGTGCTGTGAGAGCTTGGCCATTCCACAATAAGCAGTGGGAATGCAACACTTCCCTCTTGCCCTGCTATTTTGAGTCCTGCACAACTGAAAAAGGTGGACTGGAGGTAATGTTCCACTTGCTGGTATGCAAAGTCTGGAAAAGGCTATTGCTCTCCCAGGCTGCTTACATGAAAAGGCCCAGGCAGGAACCTTTCCACATGCTGCTGATGTTCTGCTTTTCCTCATCTCAGCTTGCCCATTGCTTAACTCAGCTTATTCGGATAGGAGCAGCAGGCTCACCTGCCATTTTGCGTCTATTATCTTCTCTCAGTTGTGTGATGTTTTATTGGACATGCGTAATGGATGGAGCTGTCCCTTCATCCTTACGGCAGCCTGAGTTGTAGCAAATATAATTTAGTGATCTCTTTTTAGCCAATGGTAACGCTTAAAGATCCTGCAGGCTGTTGAAAACCTGCTGTTACACACTCTGCAAAACATCCAAGGGCAGCCCTTACTGGGAGAAGGAACTTTGTATAGAAGAAAGGAGCATCTTGCCCTTGGATCAAAAGGACTCTTGTTGAAGTAGACCTGTGTGGTAGGAGGGCAGGATCTTCACATAAACAGCCCTCGCTTTTCTTTGCAATTTCCATCCATAGGTTAATATAAGCTTTATAGAGGACAGTTTCTGTCCTCTGTGTTTGATAGCTGTGAAAGTTGACACATGGAGCAGTGAAATGGTATGACCTGTTCTGTACCAGCTAGCTTGCTTCTCAGACCACTTTAATAACCTCACTGAGAAGCATTTTTAAGTGTTCCTCTGTCATATTAAGTGCTTGTGTACAACTGGACCCTTCAGGCAAGAGCTCTCAAGTCATATTAGTGCTTTACTAACAGTGGTGTTCAGAGCAGCAGGGCTTGAGTTTGTCGTTGTGGAGAGCTGACAGTACCATCGACTGATGGGCTAAAGCAAGGAGTTGTCTTGAAGCTTGTCAGCTTTGGCCTGTAACCTCAAGAAATCGTCAGCTCTCAATGATGCTGAGGTGTACAGCCGCCCATCCCAGTGGGAAATCACCACTGCTTCTGGTAAATTGGTCAGTGTGACCGCTTGGGCTCTCAGGAGTCTCATAGTCCTTTCTTAACGAGGATGAGTCTTGTTGAGGCTGTTAACTAGATCACAGTATATTGTTTCTTGCTACTTCCAGGTTTCTGTTTGCCAAAATCTAAAGCTGCTCTTTACAATCACCAAAACAAGTAAGGATGCTCCCTTCTCTCCCTTGAGGTGAAGCAGTAGCTACTCTTACCTCCTCCCCTTGGGGCCCAGCTGAGTTGGGGAGACGCAGATGTCCCTACAGGTGAAGTGAACAGTTTGGTTTCGCTTTATTCTGAGATATTTTCCGCCTAGCCCTGTTGATTTTTAATCCTGCACTTAAAAATTGGTGGAACTGACACGAAGAGGGACCACAGTGGAGGAGGACTCTGCAGAGCAGTTTCCAGAAGCGTACAACAGAAATAGCATTGTAGTGATGTCCCTGAAGAGGCCTGTGTCTTGGCGTATGCTGTTCTTCCATCCTGAACACAGACTGCTGTTCTTTCTCTACTTAAGGTTGTGTATTTTCTTGTCCTGTGCCCCCCCCCAACCCCCACTTAATTCTGTGGCTTCTGTCTCACCCCCCCAGGGACAGAAACAGGATGGTAACAAGCAACAGAAAATAGTAATGCCTGAGGTTTTCAGTCATGGCTCACACAACCTGCCATGTGTACTGCTGCACAGATGATGGGCTCTTCTGTTGTGTGTGCTTTGACAAAAACAGATGGACTCCTACCACAACTTGTGCCTGCCATGGCTCCACTCAACATTGTTTGGCTTTGGTTTGGCTTCTGCACAGAAGTACTCTCTCTTTTGATCCTCTGCTGGATCCCCAGAGGTTTCTGCAGCAGTTGCCTGGAGCATTTTATTTGCCTGAGAGTTGGGCCAGGCTGAGCTGAGCTGGTAGCTGAGTCTTGCAGGCTATTGCAGCGCTGCTATGTTGTAATTCCTTCTTGAGGCCTGACAGGATTGCCTACACGCGTTAACAGAGAACAACTCAATGCTGTCTGTCCATGCCAAATATAAACCTTTATTAGCAACACAAACGCAAGGGGGATACACATGGTTGCATGACTGAAACTGTTTTATGCAAAACAAATTTTGCTGTACAGGTCAAATGTTTTCCAAGGGAGGAAGGTCAAATTGATCCAGTGTTGGACTGTTAATTGTTGAGAAGAAACAAGAAAGGGTTAACGCAGGAGAGATGACATTTTCCTAAGAACCATCTTTAAAAGAAAATGGGGCAAAACTAACGTAAATGTTGGACAGGGCAACCTGTGCAAACTAGCCCTCGTCTCTTGCTAGCCCGAGGGTAACATTGCTGCTGCGTGCTCTGCAAGCGCAGGTGTGCTCCATTGTGGAAAGCAGAGGTGAGTATACACATCATGAGCTACAGATCATCCGTTCCCCAAAACTCGTCAGCTCTTAAAACCATTTGAGGGGTTCCCCTGTCAGTTTTATATTGGTTACAGCACATAATAACTTGCAGATGTGTTTTGTTCCTGTGCCCCTTGTGCACAAAGGAAAATCAAAACTGCCCACAGATTAATTAATTGGAACTTAACGTGTTGTTCCTCGGCCGAAACATGAGTTTCCTTCTTTTTTGGTGCCCTGAACTACTAAGTGACAATTAGTAGACTGGCTACAGTCAATACTTCCCCAAGTCAGTGCTTCAGGCTGCTTCCACTGGCAATAATTTTCTGTGAAGTATACATCGAAATAAGAGAAGGAGCCATGGGCTCTGTCTTTGGACTGATGGAGTTACATTATAGTTTCATTGTAACTCACTGTCTGTCTGTCCTTGACAGCCAACACAAGCTGCAGAGTTGGAAATTAGCAGTTGTTCCTTCCTACGCAGCAGAAAAGGTTGCTTGCTGCGCCTTACTCAGTAGCAGATTGGCATATCCACTGGTGCCAGGAAGCTCTTTGACAGGGCAGGAATCGCGAGACACGTTTGTATGTCCCAGTGCCAGCACACAGCAAGTGAGGAGTCCAACAGCATTTGCAGACAGCGGGAGCATTTGCAGATAAATGATTTATGGCTTTGGTTGCGACATTCAATTCACTAGCAAGAAAATAAAGGGAAGGGGTTGTTTTATTTTCCTGAGACGTAATAAACCCCCTGGCTGTCCCTGCTCTCATTTTTATGATCTCTTTGCTGAATGCAGTTATTTCTATATCTCTTCATGCATATCCTGGCATTTGCAAAGGAGGACTGAGTGCAAACATATGTAGGTGACTCAGTGGTCTTCAGTTCCATAACTCACATACTAGTAGTGAAAGAAGGAGCAGGCCCCTGGGAATATGGATGGCTGGAGCTCCTGTTCTGTTCAAAACCAAGTGACCCCAAGCTCCTGGAAATGGTCCTGACTGTGGCTTTGGCAAAGTCCACGTTCTAGGGATAGGTGTCCACTCTACTGGAAAGCAGCCCTGGTAGGAGCTGACCACCAACGTGGTTCAGAGAGATTATCCATAAAATAATAACATTCCATTGTATTGAAGGGATGGGCCTCATCATGTGGAAGCCAGTGTTGGACTTGTAGAGGATGTGTCTATGTCCTGCTCTGAGGTGGCAGACTGTACTAAATTTCTACTTTACACATGAAAGCATTACCCTTTTTTGATCTCCAGTGGAAAAGATCTTTAGATGGTTTCTTCTTCCGCCTTGTCCTCCAAAAGACTGGAATTGGGAGTAGGGAAGTGTATGTGTATAATAGACTTTTCCAAAAGAAACTACAATTGAGACAGTCTTCAGCCTTGCCAACTCACTTAAAAGTTACTTACTGGGTTCCTTAACATAGGAGGACTTTTAAAAGTTACCATGTTTGTAGATGGAGTTAAGTTTGCTTCTTTGAGATGTTGCAACTTCTATTTTATAATCACATCTTTTAAAGCTAAGATTTCTGTCTTTAACAATGGAAGCTGGGATTCCCATGTAATGACACAAAGATGCTGGTCTTTGAAGAAAACACCAATTTGGGCAAGAATTCAGAATACACGTGTTAAGGTCAGTAAACAACATGTCTTTTAATGACAAGGAACTTTGGGAGATGGAAACCTACAAGGAGTTTTGTTTGAGATGAGGAAACCAGGTACTGACACTGTAGGATTAGACTGTGATTTAGGGAATGAGTTGAAGTGAGGTATCAGGCGTGGCGTTATGACCTGCAGTTCTCATTTAATTGTATAAATTACTTATTTTTTTTTTTCCCTGTAAGCTCTACTTGCAACTAAGCTTGCTGGGGAGCTTCCAGAATAACTGTTGGCAACAGCTTCCTCAGTGTCTGAGTGGAAGAGACCTTCACTCTGTGGACTTGCATGTTCAACTGACATAGACAAGAGGAAAGTGAAAAACATGTTTCTGCTCTGGAGCTGATTTCACAGATGAAGAGAAAAGCTCTCACACGGTAATTTAGTGCTTGCTTGGAAACACTCTGTGACTGATAAGTGGCACAGTCTATGTTTATATATGCCAGTATATATACAATTAATGTAGTTGTTAAGAACAGAGAGGAAAGGCTGGCAAGATAGTGGCACAATGTGAGACAGTATTAGCAACCAGGGCACAGGCAAGTATTAAGAAGGCAAGAATTCATTTTGGAAGAAGCAAATTTGTCACTTACCAGTGTGGAAGAATGAATGCTTTGCCTGGGGGAAGGAGCATGCAAAGAAGGATTCATTATGCAGAGGAGAGAGGGACAGATAGGGCTGGTGATTTCCACCTATTGTAACACATTAATTCGCAGAGGAACCTGAGCTATTGGGGATTTGAGAAATGAGGCATGTGAATCACAGAGAAGCTTCAGGAGGACCGGAGGATGTTCTGAAGATGAGCAGAAGCAGAGACTGCTGAGACTAACATCTATGAGCAGCACCTGTGAATTTCAACAGCAGCTAGTGTGCCAGTATCTGCAGGGCTGTAAAGTGACAGGCGCTAGTCACAATAGAACTGTCAACTCCAAGTCATGCCAATTTTATGTAGGATCCCATCCAGCACCCTTTAAATCATTGGAGAGATTCCTCTTGCCTTCAGTCTGAGTTTGGGAAGACTCCTACTCACCTACACCCTCACCAGAGCCCAGTTCCAAAAAATGCACGCCCACCACCTAGGGCTCCCACACAGAAGTGGCCAGGACTGAAAGCTGTTAGTGGCCCTCACCTTCCTTTGGTAGCCACTTGTGGGCACCAACAAAGCCTGGCAAAAGCTGTCAGACACTCTGGAAGGCAGCAGAGACATGCCTGGGCGTCAGCAAAGCCTGGCAAAAGCCCTGGGGTGCTCTGGAAGGGAGCAGGGCCCTTTGCAGACCTCACAAAACCTGGCTAAAGCTTTGGGGCACTCTGGAGAGAAGCAGGGCCCCTGGCAGGCGAAAGCAAAGCCCGGCAAAAGCCCTGGGGTGCTCTGAAGGGAAGCAGAGCCTCTTGTGGGCACTGGCAAAAGGAATAGGGTAAGGGTTAGGGTTTGAGCCATTAGGGCAAGGAGTTAGAGATAGGGTTAGGGATGGGGTCGGGGTTGGGAGTTAGGGGTCTGAGTTAGCGTTAGTTTTAGGATTAGGGCTAGATTTTTGGGATTAGGGTTAGGGGGTTAGAGTTAGGGGCTAAAATTTAGCATTTTAGGTTTAGGGGTTAGAGTTAGGGGTTATGGATTAGGTTAGGAGTTAGGGATAGGGTTAGTGTTAGGGATAGGGTTAAGGTTAGGTTTACTGTTTAGGGGTGTTAGGGGTTAGTGGTGGGGTTAGGGTTAGTGTTAGGAGTTAATGTTAGATTTAGAATTAGGATTAGTTTCTGGAATTTGGTTTGGGTCGTTAGATGTAGGGGGTTAGGGGCAAGGAGTTAGGATTAGTGGTTATGGTCAGAGATAGGGATTAGGATTAGCATTAACATTTAGTGTTAGGGTTAGGTTTAGTCTAGGGTTGGGGTTTGGAGTTAGGTTTAGGTGCTATGTTAAGGGTTAGGATTAGGGGTGAGGGATATGGTTAGGGTTGGTTTAAGGGTTTGAGATAGGGTTATGGTTGGGGGGTTGGGTAAGGATTAAGGGTTTTGGGTAGTGTTAGAGAGTTAGGATGAGGGGTTACGTTTAGGTTTAAGAGTTATGGTTGAGGCTTAGGGTAAGGGTTAGGATTTCGAGTTAGCATTTAGGGCTAAGGGTTAGGGTTTACTGGTTAGGCTTGGGGTAGAGTTAAACGTTTAGTTTTGGGTTTAGGATTATTGATAGAGTTAGCATTAGGGTTAGGGGGTTAGCGATAGGGTTAGCGTTAGGGTTTAAGTTTAGGAGTTAGTGTTATCGTTAGGTTTAGGGTTTGGGATTAACGTTATGGTTACAAGGTTAGAGTTTGGGGGTTAGGGAGTTAGGTGGTTATGTTTATGGTTAACTTTCAGGGTTAGGGGCTAGGGGTTAGGGTCAGGGTTAGGTCTTAGGTTTCATGTTAAGGTTTAGGATTAGTGTCAGGGTTAGTGGTTAGTGTTAGGGTTATGTTTAGGGATAGAGTTTGGGTTAGGGGTTAGAGTTTGGGGTTAAGGTTGGAGATTAGAGTTTGGGTTAGGGGTTAGAGTTTGGGGTTAAGGTTGGAGATTAGGGTTTGGTTTTGGGGTTAGAGTTTGGGGTTAAGGTTGGAGATTAGGGTTTGGTTTTGGGGTTAGGATTTATAGTTAGCATTATGTTTAGGATTTGGTTTACAGTTTTGTGTTAGGGTTAAGTGGTCAAAGGATTAGGGGTTAGATTTAGGGGGTTATGTTTAGGGTTAGGACTTAGATTTAGGGACTACAGTTTAGGATTAGGGGTTAGGGTTAGCATTAAGGTTTTAGGGATTAGGGTTTTCTTTTAGGGGTTGAGTTCAGGATTAGGATTTAGGGTTAGTTTTGAGGGTTAGATTTAGTGTCAGGGTTAGGGTTTAGGGTTTGGGTTAAGGCTGAATTTAACTTTGATGTTTAGTGTTAGGGTTTGAGGGTTTTTTTTTAAATAGATCATAAATCTTAATGAATAATAAGAGGTGTAATGGACATGGTATCTGTCAGCTTCGGCTGATTATTTGCCATCGTTCCACATACTATTTTTAGATGGCAACATGAGTTGGAAGCTGGGTGAGTTGCTGCACATAGGAACAGGCATTTCATCTGTCGCAAACAAGATTTTTCAGCAGGTACTATGTAGATTCAAGCTGACACAGGATGATGGTTTAGTACAAGTTGGAACTGTCACTTAAATCCCCTGGGTTTGAGAATCCAGTCAGCCATGCAAGTGATACGAATTTAGGAGGACTTACTGGTACTTTGGAAGACAGGCTCATTGAGTATTCATGGGTTCTAACATAAATGAGTGAGCTGTTGGTGGCGTTCAGGAGATAAATGGAAAGCAGTTCCTGCAGCCAGATGTAATCAGATGCACAAGTAGAAGAATGGTAAAGAAGACAAGGAACAGATCAGAAGCTGCAAGATACGATGACTAAGAATAAAAGTCACTAGCCTGATGTGGGTCATAGGAGGAGCAGATGCTAGTCACACCAATTAACACTGGTAAGTGCATCACAAATCATAGCAGCTGGGCTGTAACTCTGCTGTCCTCAGCATGCGTTAGACTACAGAATACAGCATCTGATTTAGGAAAGAACTAACAGAAAAAAAAGCAAAAATGCATACACAAGTTCTTTGAGGAGCACAACAGAAACAATGAGCAGTTTGATAAAAAGGGAAGAGAGACAGTGGTGTTTAATCCAGGAAGACCAGCAAAATGGGGATGTCGTGACATTCTAAGGATGGACAAAGGGACATCATGCAGACTTTGGATAGTGAATTAGTAGTCACAAGGCATGGAACAAGACCTGATCTGGTGCATCTTTCCTAGAGCGAGTTAATAATAGACCATATATCTATCATACAGCTATGCTCTGTTAAAAAATTAAAAAAATTTAAATTAAAAATTTAAAAACCCCAACAGTTAAGTGACTTAATCACCCTGGTTATCCCAGATGAGTTCACAGTTCTCTGACCTGAGCTGATACTGCAAGGAAGTGTAGTTCTTGTTTCATGCAGGAGTAGCAAAGTTGATGGGCTGTGAGATGCCGGGACTTGAGGCTGATGATGTGTCTGTGTCCATTCACTAGATTTCCAGTTGAAAGAAAGGAGCTGACAGAGCAGAAGACTCTAGGTGCTGTAATTCATTGCAGCTTTTAAACTGGGTGGCAGTATCTCTGATGTTGCAGCAGAGGTGATAGGAATGTAGCTCTAGCAGCTGGAGTGCAGAGAGTAGAGGCCTGGTCAGAAGAGCAGTGTGTGCAAGTCTGGTTACTATGTGTAACACCAAGAGATGATAAGCATTGCCATTCATATAATATAGCTTAGTAGCCAAGGATGCAGTGGCAAAGCCCAGGCCCCTGTACTCTGTACTCTAGGCATCTATGCTCAGCATTTCTGCAAATGTTTCTTAGAATTAAGAACTCTGAAAGTGTTCTTGCTGCAGGGTTTTTCCAAGAAAATACTTCTGTTCTTGTCTGAGCCAGCAAAAAGTAACAAAATCTAGCTTCCCAGAGTACAGATGAGGGGACTGGCCACAGAGCCCTTCCCACAAAGAAAGGGGAGTGGAGTCCACTCACATTGAGGCAAAGAGAAGGGAAACTTTCATGGCAATCTTTGGAGGCTTTTGGAGAAAGCTCTGTCCTTCTGTCCACAGAATGCATGGAGATTGTTCACGGAGACTCTCTTGTCTCATGAACGGAGGGTATTGTAAAAATAAGTCATTTAAAGGGTAGAGTGATTTTAGTACAGAAGCAGAAATTGGAGTGACGAGGGACAGACAGAAGAACAAAATGGCCACTTGGCACATGGGGACACGCAAGAGGGTCCACTGAAAGGAGGGATATCTCTCAAGATGAGGCACTCCCGGCAACAGCAGCTTCCAGCACCCGTTTGCCTTTTTCTCACTCCCCAGTGAATGCCTCAGCCTAGAACTCAACAAGGTTAGGGGCATGTGAGTCTCACCCTCATCTGTCTCATAGCAGCAAGTCTCCTCAGCCCCAGACATGGGGAATGCAGCCAGTCACTGACCAGGCTCTTCAGAAGCATGTAGAAAAGGCAGCTCTTGACTCAGTGCTTTAAATCTCAGGACTCCTTCCTCCAAGTCGATGCAACACTAAAGAAGGGGAGAACCAGTTACTTGCTGGACATTTCAGACAGCAGATCTCATGATGTCTATGACTGGGGAAAACCTGTATAACCATCAAGCAACCCCACTTTGGGTTTGTAGAGACCTTGCAGTTCCCCTCCCTGTCCCCCATGCTGCCTCCTTGCCCCTATTCCCTTCAATGGATTCTTCTTCAAACCCTTCACAGGGCAGTTCCCCTCCCTTCCTCCTACCACTCCCTCTGAGGTCATGTCCTCGCATCATTCAGGCATTCAGCCCAATGCTTTTCCTGCTGTAGGAGTCTGACTTGTGGCTACAAATATTCCATAGGCAGGGGCAAGCTTGCTGCAGCCATATTCTGAGCCATCCAGGAGCCAGGCTCAGCAGAGCACTAACCCTGAGCTGAGCTGACAAAAGGAGAGGACTCTTCCCACCTGTGTCCAGCTAGAGTTGGACACTGAATGTGATCATACAGCCTCATTTGGCTCAAAGCAAGGGCAGAGCTTGTTCACATCTGCCTTCAAAAGTCAGCACAGATACAACTCATGGCACGGTGTGCCTTGCCTTTTCTAGTATCCTCTTCAGTTTTCTCTTCCTGTTTGCAACTAGCATGGTCAGGAATACAAAGACTGGGAGATGTGATAGTATCCTATGGGGTGATTCCTTTCTTAAAGCCTTTAAGAAGGACTGGAAAGGAATCAGTGGCTCAGAGCATACTGCAGCCAGTCAGGCAGATGTGCAACAAGCATTGCAAGTGGCACCCTGTAAGACTTGGCAGTAAGCATTTGATGCTTCCAGCAACCGAATCTTGGAGAACTTATTGAGAGGAGCTATTCCTTACCTTGAGAGACAATAGAGTCTGGAGACCAATGCAAAACTCCAGCATTTCATCATCTGAGAAGAGAGAACAGACTGATAGATATATATAGAGAGATATATATACACACACTATATATACTGCACCTCTAAAAAAAGTGTGTCGCTCCCGTAAAATGATGTGGAGTACGAGAGTATCTGGTTCATAAAGTTTTACGTTTATGGTCTCTTCAGTATAAAGTAAATAAAAGGGAAAGTGATGAATTAAACACACAAACATTAACAAGCAGGTGATAACAGTGAGAGTAAGAAAGACCAGTGCTCTTCTGTCACTGAGCGATGAGCCGTTAAAGGAGCTACTTAGACACAGCCCTGAAGAGGGTCAAAATGAATTTTGTAGCTGATAAGAGGAGGGAACCACTATTATTTTCAGATAATTGAGGAGGTTTCTGGTATTGTTTGAAACTCACTGTGAGATACCAGGAGAGGCTTCTGGGAACATATAAAACTTACTGTGGGCTGTGTAGGGGAAGGACCAAAGGCAGGAGAAAGCCAGCAGCAGGGTGGAGAACAAGCATGGAAAAATGGATGGGAGGGGAGATAAGGGGGCCAGTCACATGCAGGCAGGCTGTTGGTCGGTTCACTTTTCTGTCCAAACCCTGCACATGATGGCTGCAATCTATCCAATCTTCTTATTAAATAATTTCATTAAGTAATTTTTTTTCTGTGTAACCTCTCTATCCTACGTGTGACTGCTGCAAGTCTTAAGTGTCGGCAAGCGTCGAAGACACCATGGGTTAAAGGGCAAATAGCTCTAGATGTCCACAACTGAAAGGACTGGCATGTGAGAGAGTTGCCAGTTAACTGAAGGGACCACAGGCCATAGGGCTCATAGGTTTGTGTCAACAACTGGAGAAGGGGATGTAGCTCACAGGTGCCAGCAACTAGAGACACCAGTGTGCAAGAGACATCTGCGTGCCAGTAACTGGGGAAGGGAGCACAGGCCGTAAGGCCCATACGCCTCGGTGTCAGCAGCTGGAGGGGCTGCAATGTGTGCTGCAAGCTCTTAGTTTCAGTAACTGGAGAAGGAGTATGGGTCACAGAGCTTGCAGGTCTAGGTGCCAGCAACTGGAGAGATGAGCATGGAGGAGAGCTCTGGGTACCAGCTCTGACCAGGGTCACAGGGGCCTTAAGTTTGTAAGCCAGCAACCGAAGAGGACAAGGCAGGTGTGTGAGAGGTCTAAATGCCACTAGAAAAACTTGGGTGAGTTTCTATGTCCCCAGTGAATTTAATCCTATATGCTTGTGGGTTTGTATACATAATTAGCTAGCAAACTTCAATCTGGTCTAGCCAGTGAGTAGGAGGAAACCTGCGTCTGGAAAGACTCAAGGTCTGTGTCAGTGTCTAGGTAAGGGGCTCAGGGTCCAGACATGGATATAAGACAGGCCTAGAAGCTGTGCTGTTATTTGAAGGCTCTGTGAATACAAGCGTGCTTGTGAATCTAGAGACTGAGGATGTATAAACTTCTGCTAGTGAACTTCAGTCCTGGTCAGACAGAGAGGAGGATCAGGACTGGGCTATCTGTGCTGGTGTTTATGTAAGTGCTGGTAAAGGCACTGCTCTATGCGAGGCAGTCTGTGTGGCTGGCCTTGTCTGTGTCCTCTCTGTATGAGCTCTCTGAAATATGTGTTCAGCCTTGCTACTGTCTGAACCTGCCACTAAGAACATGCATTGGACTGGGCGAGAGCGACCTCCTGGGTCTTAGAGTCATCCACCTGGATTTCAGTGGCAGGGAAGGAGGAGTCCCCAGGTCCTGGAGGATTTGGCAGCCACCAGTAACATCATTAACATTCCCCATGTCTCCTGGCTGCCTGCTTGCCCTGTAACCAGTGGCTGTATTTTACAATTTATTGATAACCACACATGCAAGAGCACTGTATGCAGAGGGAGATGTAGGGCACAGATGTAGCAGTTCTGCTCCTTCAGGCGGCCATTTTTACATCCCAGCAAAATGGATAGGTGCTACTGGGCTAAATTCACCTATGCTGTTACTAATACAGTCTCTCCATGAAAGGCAAGAACAAGCAGAGAAGAAACCAGGGAAGAAGAGGGAGCTGGAGTGTGGAAAGGGAGGAAGGTCTTTCTAGATGACTGGGAAAGTGGGAAGAATGAACATGAAAGAGGGAACAAGGGAGGCCTTGGAAGATGAATAGTAATCATCAAAGATGAGGAGACAGATAAAGGCGAGAGGATAAAGCTGGAAGATTAATAGGGAGAAAGAACAGGGGGAAAAAAGATGACTAAGTTGTTTTCAGCATATGCACAGCTTGATGTAAATGCAGAACATGCAGCCTTTCTGCTGTTTTCTTGGTTTGCTCCAGTGCCTGCTCACTTGACCTTGTCTCCTATGGCTCCTTCCTTCAAAGGGTCCTGCCTCAGAACACAGAGGGACACTCAGCACTCTGGGGCTACCAGGTTCTTTCAGTGCGCTTCCTGCAGCAGAGGCAGATAAGTACACAGAGAAACACTGGGAAATAAGCTGTACCCTCTGTCAGTTTCTCTGATAACTTCCATCCAGGCAGAGACACAAGTGCCCATTCAATAGGAGAACATAGAGCACCAGAGGACTAATCAAGCAGTCTGGATAATTTTAAGAAAGGTCCATTTTAGAAGGAAATGAGAATTTTCCACATCCTATGTTAAGACCAAAAACCACCTCATTTCTCCCCACATTCAATGCCTTTTGTCTTCTCTGTACTCTTCCTATGCCCTTTGCCTTTGGTTACATTGAGGGTATTCACAATGCATAATGATCTTGGCCAGCAGTGGAGGTGACCGCATCACCAGCCTCCCACCACATTACGCTTTTCCCAGAGATCCTTTTAAATGGTCTTGGCAGTGCAAGAGGGACACAGGAAAACTGAGGGAGAGGAGGGGCTGGCACTCTCACCTACAACCAGTGCTGAACACAGCACTGTCTCCTGGCCAAATTGCAACTCCATGTGTTCTACTCGGCCAACAACGCTGGGGATGGGAAGAGAGAGGTCTCCACAGTCCATGGCAGACATTTCTTCCAGCCTGTGAGACACAAGAGGTGTTATTGCCTCAAGTGGAGGAAGAGGAAGAAAAACAGGACTTTTCACTGATGACAGTACTTCTTGATCTCATTGGGAACAGGCCCAGAAGAGGAGGAATCTCTTTCATATAGCATGTCTGGAGGCAGATTTCACAAGCAAAACCATAAGGTTCTGTCCATTTGGGTTCCTCACCGCTGGGGCTAACCATCAGCTAGGCAGCTTTGCCCTGCAATACACACAGACAGAATGACACAGCTCTGCCTTCGGGTGTGGGGTGTGCACACAACTTTGCCAGTGCTCCTGATGCCTTGCCCTGTAGGCCACCCTCTGCATCTTCTCCTAAACAGCCATGTGCACATGCAAAGCTGTTAGTAATTATCCTTGGGGCTGGGAATCAAGAGTGCCTATGTTCTTGTCATAGGTTTTCTTTTAGCCACCGCTCCTTTTCTACTGTGCAAAGACTTACCCCAGATGGTTTAAACAGCTCTTGGAGATGAGATTTGGTAGACAGCCAGTGTTAACAGTTGCTTTCAATACCTGACCTTGGCACTAGAAAAAACAACAACAGATAGTTACCGTGGGCTAAAAATTGGCATACCCACTCCCTCATCCTACAGCGTGACAATCCCTTAGACCTTCCTTAGCAACACCACCAAAGATGTGGTGTTTTGGGCAGTAGACATAAGGCAGGAGACCCATCCAAGACAATGGTGGTCTCCCCAGTGCTTTGCCAAAGGCTTCCTTTTTGAATTTTTCTTCTTTAATTTGTATTTGATTGCACAGACACCTATCTGTTATTAGTGACTTTAACTTGGCAGTATTCCAGTCAAAGTTGCAAAACTAGTGAATTTGTTCAGAAAACCCACATGGACGTTATTAGAAGAGCAATAATTGATATGACAAAAGCTTCTAAAGGAATATAAGCATGTGGTACAGCCTTTGTAGTTTTTCTCTGTCCATTTCTTCTGATGTCACAGGGAACAATGTTCCATGACTATATTTCTATTCTCAGTTGAACAGCTTCCAGAGGGAGAAGTCTGTGGGAGAAACCGGAGCACCCAGGAGAAGCAACCCTGAGAAGAGCTTGAATTTAAGGCAGTTCCCAAGATAACTGACATATCCAAGTCACTCTTGAATCCAAGAAACAACGTAATCAAGAGGGTTTTTTGTAAGCCCCCCTATTTTGTATGGGGCTTACATTAAGTTCCCAGACAGCTCTTTAAGGAAATATGACATGAACACGACAACTACAATATTCAAGCTGGTGTCATCTAGCAAGGAAGAAGCTGGATGCCCTGCAGTCCTCTGCATGATCTTACTGGAACAATCCCCAGTGCCTTGCCTACTTCATTTCTTCACCCCTTTGTACTTGAAAGGGAACAGGAGATGTGGTTGCCATCTCTTTTCTGTCCCTTCTGCGCACGGGTCCTTAATGGTGGGCCAGAGGTCTTGAAGTAACAGCAGGTTTCATATATGGTAGAGATCTGAAAAAATAGGGTTGTCAAGGACACCAGTAAGAGTTATGTTCAGAAAAGAAAAGGAGGAGCAGCTGTTAGTAAAAGAACTGGAAAAGACGGAGTAACTGCCGTCTACAAAATATTGCTTGCACCTACCTATAGTGCCTAATCGTACCCATTCTTGACAGCCTAGTTCTTCAAGGCTTTGTCTTGCGCCAACACCCAAAAAAACCGCCAAAAAACCAACCACAAAGTTTCTGTCTTGGGAGGCTCGTTTTCCTTCTGCTATGATTTGTATTTTTCCTGTTATTCCTTCTCTTCCATCCATTATGGCACTCAGTGCCATGAGACGCTCAGAAGCAGAAACAGCCCTCCTACAGCTCCTCTACCCTTATGCTCATTTCTGATGAGCTTAAATGCTTTGAACACCTTAAGCAGATCAGCATGACCATCAGGGACTCAGTGCAGCACTGACAGGGTCAAGGAAAATAATTTTCTGCTTCTTAACTAAATCTGTTTATGATTATTACAAGGGTTAATCATCACAGAGAGCTACATCCAGTATTTCCAAGATTTCATTTTCAAAAATGTGCTAATTGTGAGTTAATATAAAGAGAAAGGAGCAAACACCTCCTGTGAGAAATACTGGAATGCTGCAAACAGACACAACACCAACAGTATCTTGAGTGCTAATTGCACTCAAGGCAAACTCAGAGAGCACATGCTGGAAACTTCAAGTCTGTTTTGTCTTGGACCTCTTCCTCTGGTCTGAACTGCATCTGCAGTACAACAGTGTAGAGGATTTCATCATTCCGAACATTTAGATACACCATATTGCTAGAATGGCCATTTAGTTGAGAAATTCTCAGGCACTGCAAGACCACTGGAGCTAGACATCTCAACCTATTTTATTTTACAGAGTTTACCAAGAATCATGTAAGACTCATATACATATATATGATGTACATTTAAGTAACATCAGTGGTTTTAGAAGGATGAGCATTCACCATGTGTGGCCCCATCCAGGAACACGGAGAGCAGCACTCCAGCAGTATCTACACAGAAAATGTGCACAGATGCCTATTTTCAACAGCTCCTAATTTGGTTATTATACTTTTTCTTCTTTAATGTAAAAAAAACATGTCTTATCCATAAAGAATTCTGTCCAGTTAATATGGGTTCCCGTATTACTGCAAACACTTGTGACTTCTTACAGCACCCAAGTGAGGCATATAATCTAAATACTTCAGGAAAGCCAATTCAGTCCAAGGCTGCTCTTTGGCACACGGTATGGAAATTGCCACAGAACTACAAAGCCACAGGTTGGGAGAACACAAAACTTAACTAACCTGATACCAGCCGGAAGATTCATGAAACAGAGCCAGAGCACAGAGAAACCAACCTCCAGAAGCTCTCTCTGCAGTTCTTTGCATATTTGTACAGGAATATTCCCCCAGCTCGTTGGCAGATGAGCAGTCTCGTTTCGTTGCAGGGCATCTTGAACTGCCATCCCGTGGTAATACAGATCACACATGACAGAGCTGGCAGGAGATCCAGCCGAGCTGCTGCCTATTCCCAGAATGCATGCCCATTCTCTTGCCCTTTGTTCGTGCATGCCTCCTGCCTCTTGGCATAAATCTGCTTTAAGTGGGAGAGCATGCTAGAGCCTCACAGAAGGGGAAGAGCTGCAAAGCACTCTATTTAGAAGCTCCCAACTTTGGCAATACTTCTGCTAGTTCAAGGAGGCACATTGCCGCGGTGGCTCCATGCTGCCTGGCATGTCAAGTTTAAACATTCAGGACTGGGAGTAGTGCCTTACCGATAGAGGTCGCCAAGGCCAACTGGAGAGATCCCACCTTACTTGATAACAACAGCTGCTTGTGGCAAAAGCTGGTATTACAAAGTCCAGGCTTCTAGAGCGAAAACAGTCTGGAAACTGACCAAACCCAGAGGACAGTCACTTATCCCTGCCCATGGCAGCAGGATTGAAGCTAGATGATCTTTAAGATCCCTTCCAACGCAAACCATTCTGTGATTCTATGACAAAATGCATCCCTTTCTGCTTTTATTGCTCTGTAATGTCTGTGCTGTCTGGTTCTCACTAACACATCAGCCCTGCCTGGAAGGATTGTGGCCAGAATATGCAAGGCCACAAGGCATGAGGAAAGATAAAGCACAAAATGCAGATATATGTTAAACATCTCCCTCCTCATCCTCTCTACTGTGCATCATAGAAGAGGCTTCCCTGTGCCTCCTCACTGTCTAAGCAGGTATATTAGCCACGAGTGTCAGGTCAGGTATGCTACCACATCTGCCGAGACTGCACCCTGCCAACTGTCCAGCTGAATCAGCTCTTCCTCATTAACAGGCATGGAGTCTACTGGGAAAGAGTCAACCGTGCCTGCGGCTCTCAGAGGCCAACTGTTCATTGCACAGCTACAGAAAATACATTGTATCAGCTCTTCAGAAAGGGAAGACCTCCAGTACGGATAGCAATTGAGAAGGAATCACTTTGGGAGCAGACAGACCTGAGATGCGTGAGCTGTTAGGGGTTGTTGTGATAATAAACCTAAACTGTATCATTAGGCAGATTCTTGAGTTTTGTTTCATAGCAGGCTGGGAAAGTTGCAAGTTAGAAACTTGCTAGGATATAACAGGACAGTGATTATTCTGTCAAAAACAACATTTCGTCTCCTTCAGTTCCAGTAGCCTCACAAAAGCTGTCCACCTTCCAATTATACTGCTAACTACTTGCCCAGAGAACTCACCAGGAGCCTAAGGAGAGTCCTTGGTCCAGCACACCACAGATACAATGCAGACTAGGTAAGGAGTACGCAGGCAGCAGATGAGCACTGCAGACCTTCTTGGAGTAAGAGGACATTTCATCACATCATTACCCACTCTCATCTCCGCCTCAGAACTTTCATCTGTTACTACCAGTCACCATTAGTCTTCATCTAAAAGTCAATTATGGGGATTTCCACGAAAGAGAAAGAGGGGAGGGTAATCAGCAAGGATCACCATTTATAAAGAAAGAGCTTTGTTTTCTGAAATAATGTCAGTTACAAAGTCAAGAAGCTGCTTCAACCAAAGATGATTAATACCAAGTTGCTTTGGCACAGAGGAAGAGCAGCTTTGAACAGCAGTGGAATCTTTCAGCATCTATTTCCAAGTCAACAAGAGACAAGCCCCACCACAAAAAGTAACAGCTCAATTTTACAATGCAGGTGCCAGTCACACCAAGTGTTCCAAAGTGCTTTGCAAAAACTGCCACAAAAAGGCGCAATTCTGCTCAAGTACATGTGAGCAATCCACCTAAGTGAATAGGAAGATGAGTGACTCTGCATTACAACTATTATAGACTGGAACTCTCTGTGATCTCTGAAATTTAAAAAGGCCTTAAACACAGGACAACACAGGACAACCATGACCTGTTAGAGTGAAAACACTTATTGCCTGAATCACAGAATCATAGAATGGTTTAGGTTGGAAGGGACCCTAAAGATTATCTAGTTCCAACCCCTTACCATGGGCAGGGACACCTCCCAGTAGACCAGGTTACTCAAAGCCCCATCCAGCCTGGCCTTGAACAAATCCACAACTTCCCTGGACAACCTGTTCCAGTGCATCACCACCCTCATGGCAAAAAATTTCTTCCTAATATCTAACCTAAATCTACCTTCTTCCAGTTTGAAGCCATTACCCCTCGTCCTATCACTACATGCCCTCACAAACAGTCCCTCCCCATGTTTCCTGTAGGCCCCCTTTAGGCGCTGGAAGGCTGCTATAAGGTCTCCCTGGAGCCTTCTCTTCTCCAGGCTGAACAACCCCAACTCTCTCAGCTTGTCTTCGTAGGAGAGGTGCTCCAGCCCTCGGATCATCTTTGTGGCCCTCCTCTGGACTCGCTCCAACAGGTCCATGTCTTTCCTGTACTGACGACTCCAGAGCTGGATGCAGTTCCCCAGGCGGGGTCTCACCAGAGCAGAGCAGAGAGACAGGATCACCTCCCTGGACGTGCTGGCCATGCTTCTTTTGATGCAGCCCAGGATACAGTTGGCCGCCTGGGCTACGAGTGCACATTGCTGGCTCATACTGAGCTTCTCATCAACCAAGACCCCCAAGTCCTTCTCCTCAGGGCTGTTCTCAATCCATTCTCTGCCCAGCCTGTATTTGTGCTTGGGATTGCCGTGACCCAGGAGCAGGACCTTTCACATGGCCTGGTTGAACTTCATCATGTTACATGGGCCCACCTCTCAAGCCTGTCCAGGTCCCTCTGGATGGCATCCCTTCCCTCCAGCGTGTTGACCGCACCACACAGCTTGGTGTCATCAGCAAACTTTCTGAGGGTGCACTCAATCCCACTGTCCATGTTGCCGACAAAGATGTTAAACAGCGTTGATCCCAATACCAACCCCTCAGGAATGCCACTCATTACTGGTTTCCACTTGGACATTGAGCCATTGACTGCAACCCTTTGAGTGCAGCCCTCCAGCCAGTTCCTTATCCACCAAGTGATCCATCCACTTAATCTCTCTCTCCGATTTAGAGACCAGGATGTCATACGGGACAGTGTCAAATGCTTTGCACAAATCCAGGTGGATGATGTCTGTTGCTCTCCCCTTATCCAGTGGTATCTCAGTGGTTAATTAGACACATTGTTAAATAAAAAGTTTATTTGCAGTCTGATTTATGTATGACTGGATTTTGTTGTCGTCTCTCTCATCAATAGTCCCTTGTGTCCTCAAATCCATGGAATACAGTGGAGTGTATTGGTTAATTTTCTCTTGAATAAACTGTAGGGTGCATTCAAATCTTGCTAATAGGTTCATTTTACAGTCCGTTGTCGATTTGTTCAGCTTTCTGCTGGACCCTCTTCAGCTCTTCAGAGTCCTTTCTCTTGTGTGGACCTCGGACAGAATGGGAATCCACCATTTTCAGACTGGTGGATTGCTTTCTTGCCCTATTTTTTATGTTTAATATGAGGGTATTTCGTTATTCTTGGAGTTGTGTTATACCGGGAGTTTGTATTTGACTGATTCAATGGTAATTATTACCAAGTGCTTAGAAGATAAATATTTTGACATTTTTAAGTATAATATATTCAGGTACACAGAAAAGTTGTAATGAAAACAAGTGTTAACTCTGTCTATCCATATGTATGCTTTACAACATAGTTTGTAATTCCAAAATCGCAGTGTTTTATTGAAAAATCATATGTCCATTCTGAAAGAACTGGCAGTACACGTAGTGCGCCTTTTTTACAGAAATTAAAAGAAACTGCATAAAAATGACGCTTTAATTGCATATATGAACATCTATTAAATAATTTGTGAGTTATCTCATCATTGTCATTAGTCTGATACTCTTAAAATGGTGAGGAAAGAGCAAATAAACACATATATAATAAATTTGTCATTCGTATTCCTATTGTAACACTTTTTAATTTCTGTTTATGATATGAAAACAAGGCGAATTCCGATTTCAGCAGGAATTTGAGGTGGTATCATTTAAAAATAAGACTTTTTGCTTCATGTTGGATTATGTTAATCTGGAAATGGACCAGTGAGGAGGGGTGGATCTGTGAACCCCTTTGTATCTTGCTGTCTTCTCCCACATTCAGACATGCTGTTGTATCTTTGAGCCGTTTACCACAACCCTTTCAGTGTGGCAATCCAGCCCGTTCCTTATCCACCCGGTGGTCCATCTGTCAAATCCTCGTCTCTCCAATTTAGAGACCAGGATGTTGTGCAGGACACTGTCAAACGCTTTGCACAAGTCCAGGTAGATGAGGTCTGTTGCTCTCCCCTTATCCACCAACGCTGTAACCCTGTCATAGAAGGTCACCAGATTTGTCAGGCATAACTTGCCTTTGGTGAAGCCATGTTGGCTGTCACTGATCACCTCCTTATTTTCCATGTGCCTTAGCAGAGTTTCCAGGAGGATCTGCTCCATGATCTTGCCAGGCAGAAAAGTGAGACTGATTAAAATGAACTGGCACTCTGAGTGCTATTTCCTGCTGTAGATCTGTTACTTACAGGCAAGGCTTTTTGAAGTTCACAAATGAGAACATGAAAAGCAGCAAGACTAAAAAGGAAGGGTGGAAAGCTTCCTTTCCTTCAATGTAAAAAGATTAAGTATGGCAAACAGTGACTGGCTCTTAAGAAGGGCGGAAAAATTGATAAATGCAGAAGCTACTGAGTTCAGAGTGAGTTAAGTGCAGCATTAGACCTATTTCGTTGACTGTGATGTTCATTAACCCTCCTTCATGAGGGAAAATGTAATGTATGTAAAAGCTGGGGTACATTAGAAACGTAAAAGGGGAACAAGTATTGGAGTCTGACACTGAATTAGCTACTGCCCTGGGATATGATACCTATGCATGCCTATCCTTGTTCAATGTAAATACCTGGCAAAAAAACCCCACTCTTTATCATTGAGTTTCCTCTTTTTTGTGGTTTAAGCCCAGCTAGCAGCTAGAACCACACAGCCACTCACTCACTCCCCCCAGTTGCACTCTTTGCAGTTATGCAATACCGCACATCATAGGAAAGCTGGCCTCCAAAGGAAGGAGACGTGATTAAGGTAATTTATCTTCAAATATGGACAACTAGAATGCATGTGGCAGAAAGACTTTGCTCTCTCTGTTGGAAGAACCATATCACATGCGGGAAATCTGCTCTCTCTGGCTCCAGCTGGCTTTGCAATTAATAAATTAGCATGGCCCTTGGGAGTGGGGCAGCTGGAACTCATTGTGCACTCGCCATCACTGTAAAATCAACAGCACTGTGTTGTTGCCTTACCTGGCACTGTATTAGCAGGGGCGAAGACTCTTTTCTCCTGTCCTCTCCCCTTTCCATCTTTTCATCCTGGTCTTTTGCCAGCGGAGATCGAACCCGTGCAGACTGAACCCTGGTCTCGCCCTGCAGCTTGTTCAGATTGCCTTCCAAGAGGCGCCGCTGAACCACGCTATGTGGCTGCTGTGTCCATCACAAAGAAAGAGAAATCCCAGCTAAGTGTGGAGCTAAGGACAAGGACATTTGCTAGCCCAGGGAAGCAGACTGCAAATATTTGACCCAACTGATGATTCTGATGAAAGACAGGCTTATCCCAAAAAACTTTCTTTAAATCCCAAGATTTTTTCTGTAGCCACTAAGGTGATGACAAAGTGTTGGGCTGTCTGTGACAGGCAGGTCTCTGGGATATATCTGTTCCTTCAGCTAAACATACACTCTGCAGTCTCATACCTGTTCAGGAACTGCAATATACTACCTGGCGGGTGTGTGCTGACATCCACCTTCTAATGTGCGAGGGGATGTGGGATTCAGTATGTGTGTGATGTATGTGTGGGTAGGAAGGCAGGACTCCAGAAATTTTAGGTGTACAAGCAATTATTTGTAGAGAAGCAGGAAGCTTCCCCTGCATAGGAAATTAAAACTAGCTTCTAATGTTTTCTGGAGTCTGTGTCTCTGCTCCCCTCCATCAGAAATGATACTATTTTGACTCCCTTAGTTGGAGGAGCATCTGTGAAGCCCTGTGTTGTTCACACCTAGAAGGGAGTGCCATCAGCCAGATCAATGGCTGAAGGAACTTTATTCCTATTTATCTCATGTATCTTGGTCATATCTCATGTATCGTGTATTCCTGTCTCCTTCCTATCTCCTTTCTTCTGGGTGGAAGACAGGGAAGTGCACCAAAAGGGAAGAGAAATTGTGAAAACCTTCTTGTCCCAACATTGCATACACACACAGGAAAGTGTTGCTTTGGAAGGAAAGCTCCCTATTGTCATCAGCTTGATACTCTAGTATTTGCCCAATGTTGATCCAGTGCACTCAGTCCCTGCAAAGCTACTGAATCAACAACGGGCAGCATCAGTGAAGTAAGCCTGCTGGAGGTAGCTTTGTCCTTCCTCCACGTACTTGGCCCCGTGGCCCTTCTCCAGGAGAACAGCTGCTCAGAGCTGAGAATAGCGTTCTCAGTAACAACTGCCTGTGTGAAGAAAGGCAATGAATCTAAACGGGTTAATGTGCTACAGCATAAACCGTTGCTTTTAACTTTCTCCAAAAAAAATTAATAAATCAGGTTCTAGATGGTACAGCAGTTTGATGTAGGATCTTATCAATGCGATCCGATTTAGATCAGACCTGCCAATGAGTTGGGCTGTATTAACCCTACAGGGGGCTTTGAACCAGCTTTATGCTTGGTAAGAGGGCTAAGGCCAAGGAAGCCTATAAATTGCAACTCGAAGCACGCTGACATGTCAGTTTTGCCCAATGGTTGGAGCGGGAGAACTGTTATTGCCTCTTTGGTTGCACTCAGCATTGCTCTTTGCAAGGTGCTGAGTCCCTCATGCCTCTGTTTCCCCATCACTCAAGGGGTAAGAGTCAGATAATTCACATGCTGCATGACAGACACTTCAGTAGTTGAAGAAGTGAGGTAAAAATATCTCTCTGTTCCTCATCTTTTCCCAGCCTACGGTGCAGGCCCACAGGACAGCTGGCCATTGTACTTCACTCCCTAAATACTCTGAGCACAGTGCCAGTTTTGGCTGCTAGCTAACATCTGGGCCATGGGAAAAGGGCAAGGAACCTACAGCAGGTCTCCAAATTCCCATCCTCCTTCCTGTTTCGTCTCACAATCTGTCATGCGAAGGACCTTTCCGCCTCCCTGCAACCTTTCCCATAGAAAGAGCAGGCCCTTTGCAGCTGCCACCTCTGTCCCCTTGTCACTCAGGCTGGGAGGAAGCCAAGCACTGATGGAGCAGCACTGGTGGAGTAGCTGAGCTTTGGGACTGTGGCGGCATCTGATTCAAGAGCAGATGCCTAGGGCCCTCCCTGTCTTCTGTCTCACCAGTGAGAAAAGTGGAGACCGCTGTCTCACTTAGGCTGGTAAGAAACAATGAGATGAAGGGGGTGGTGAGGGAGGACCTGAAGGAATTGTGGCCAGCAGCTGGAAGGGAGGCCTTCTCAGAACTCTTAGAAGGGTCATAGCTGGTAACCAGCACAACACATCAGGTTCAGGCTCTCCGGTGTCAAATCTCAAGGCTTTGCTATGATTAGTGAAGGGGTATGAGCTGGGCATCTTGATTTTTGGGAGGGGAGAAGCCAGCTATTCAGACCTTCTTGGTATTGTCAGAATATTTTAGCAGAGGCAGCTACTTTTTTTTTCCATTTAAAAAACCCCAAACACTAAAATGTCATGCTCGTAGTTGTTATAAAGCTGGAAATGTGAGGTCTCTACTGAAATGTATAATTACTCATTGTTGGAAATGTGACGGGAGCATCAAATCCCAGACACTGCTGGATGCATTGCATAAGCTGAATGCACACCCAGAATACACAGAAGAGAGTGGCAAAAAGTATCAGCCTGACTTTGACTGTATAAGAAAACATGTCGTTTTTTTGAAATGACATGGGGCCCTGCTCTAATTTTAGGACATGTGGGACCGACACAGCTGGAATCTCCGGCACTGTCAGTGGAGACAAGTGTTGGGGAATTAATGAAACTCTTCTCCCACTGTAAGTGCTATAGGACTCTGGGGTGTTTTGCACTCTTTCCAAGATCAACCTGTCCAGCGCTTTCTGCTGCTGCTTTGTTTTCAGCCCTGTGTTCCTGTTCTCCAGGAAGGAGCCAGATCAATTCAGGAAACATAGATGGAGCTTTTCATGGGGCTGGAGGAGTGCCTGAAAGTGTACTTTGGACTCTAATTTGCAGCCCCCAAAGCATCACAGTGATATCACAGTGGCCCACCAAGTTGCAGGGGCTGCTGAATTGCTCTTGGAAATCTAAGGCCTGGTTCTTCTCTTGCTCCAAGGTAAACCACAAATACCACAGCTACTGCATTGACCCCAGGTATGGCACCGCATGTGCAAATTTTGCTCAGGTGCCACAATTTGTTTTGTGCCTTCTAACACCAGTGCAAAATTTCCAAGGCAGAAAAGATGTTATGCTTTATCCACTGCTCCCTAGCTCCATGGTAAAAATGTTTCAGTAATTCTGTTACAGACCAAACATGAACTATGTAGTAGTTTTAAGTGACTGAACGCCTTCTGTACGCGTGGAAGTCTCCAGCCTAGAATGGTTAATTTGACCAGGAGAACTGCTCGTGGCAAGCGATTTGGACAAGGCCTGTCTCACTAGAGCAAGCATTTGGGTCTTCAGGGTGACAACCTCTGGAGGCAAAGACTGCCACGCGTCTGGGTGTGCAGGACTCTCACAGGGGCCTGTGGCTGGCACCGCAGTTGTCATTTTGGGACATGCTGTGACAGGAGTCAATTCCAAAGCAAAGCAGGTAGACATGTTTCTATCTGCCTTTGTGGCTGGGCTCAGCAAACATGTACTAAAAGACTCAGAAGTGGCTCCTCCCCGTTCCCTGCCGAAAGCTGTACAAGAAATAGCCCAGGGGTATGTTTGGCTATTGCTTCCTGAGGAGATTTTTCAGCTGCAACACTGCGGGGCATGAAGGGCCAGTGCTAGCCTGCCCATGCTGCCAGCCTGAACAGGGCCCTCCAGGCTCCGGTGTGGCCAGACCTCCTTCCCCGCAGGGAGGAGAGGCCCCTGTTCCTTGCTAACGTGACACTTGTGTGGCTCCCCTCTTGTACTTCAGCCAGCGACTGTGGCCAGGGCCAGAGGGATGCTCAGGACTAGTCCCTGCTGAAAGCCGTGTGTACGGTTGCAAAAGGCTGGCAGAGCAGGAGGTGACCACTCAGGGTGACTTTGAGGAGCCATCCTTGACCCTGCTGAGCCAGGGACTCTCAGCAGCAGACAAGGCAGCTGCGGGGAGGGTGGTGGGAGCAGGAGGGTGCGCCAGCACGGGAGCGTGGCACTGACCCCTCGACTGTGCGCAGGGTTTCAGCACGGCTTCCATTCAGGCCCGGTGCCTGAGACCCTGCCTGTCCTGCACACGTGTGCCCCTGTGCGCAGAAGCACCCACTGCTGGCAGCCATGGGGCTTGCCACGGGAGCCGGGAAGGGACTGGAGGCAATACACATACACAAATATCCGTGGTGCTGCCGCGATGGTCTGAGGATACAGAGGGAAGCAGGGCCTGCAGGGAGGGGCATGATCTTCTATGACACCCACTGGCACAGCTGGAATAAGTGGTTGTGTCCACATCACTGCCCAGACCCAGGCCCTCTTTTAGGGCCTTTTCCCTCTTTAGACCTCCACATCCTTGAGCAGTTAAACTCCACAGTGGAGAGAAGTTAGACAGCAAAACTGCCAGAGCAAGGGGGACATGTGTGCCATTAAGCCAGCAAGAGATCCCGTGGGAAACTGCTCCCTGCCTTGGGGAAGTCCCTCCAGACCACAGGCTGACCAAGCTCCTGGAACAGATCCCCTCCCTGATGCTTCCTGCTCCACGTCTCCTCAAGGAGATGCCCACAGGCCTCATGCCCATGCGTCCTCCTCAGAGGTGTTATCCCCAGGTGCTGGCCGCTGCAGCTGCCTGCACACCTGGCTAGCATTCCTGTCCTGTTCTTGTCCCTCCAGAAATCCAAAGAGCGGGGGGACAGAAAATAATGCAAAAAGCTGGCAAGGTCAAACCTTGGAGTTTCATGAACTGGGCTTCCTTCCCTGCTGAGTCCAGGAAGGAGTCTGCTTTGGAGCTGGATCATGCAGGAATACATGGGGGCTTTCAGAGATGTCCCACATGGAACCATACATGTCAAATGAACATATTTATGTACCGAGTGAGTGGAAAGTTGGATCCTGGGGAGTCCTTCCAGTCCATGTCTGCCTGCCTCTGGGAGGAGTTTTGTCCCTGTGGGGATGCATGGGGAGATGAATACAAAAAATGGGCAATTCCTTCTTTCCCCTCCCCCGACCTGTTCCTAGATGATGCTGAAGGGAAGTTTCATCTTTGCTGAACCTATGACCCTTTCACAAAGCCTGGCAGCAGTTCCCAATTGGGATAAAGTCTATTAGGAGGACCCCCTCCCAGATAGGGTCCCACTGGACTCACCAGATCCTTGGAGGTGCCGAGCCTTGTCAAGCCGTCCAGGGGCAGCAGGTCAGCAGAGTCCTTGTGCACAAACTGTGTGGCCTGTTTAAGGCGCCTCTTCTGTTGCAGAATAGCTTTGTTCCTCAGCTCCACCTCACACTCCTGTCGCTCCAGGTCAGGAGTACCCTCGCTCTGCTTTTCCTCACGGTCTCCTTGCCCCAGTGGCAGGGGGCAGCTCTTCCTTGTGCTCATGGTGAAGATTCAGACAGAACAGGTCTTTCTTGATATGCTGGCGTGGTCCCAGCACTCGTCTCCTGGTGTTTGCCCTCTTGAGGCTGACTCAGTCTCTGAGCAACTTTCCCTTCCCCACAGCTCTCCTTGTCTCCCTTTCTCTGCTTTTCCTCCTGCTCTCTTAGTTATAACTCACCCATCTCTGAAGTGTTTCTCTGCCTTTTCCTCCCTCTGCCCTCTCCACTCCGCCGGTGTCCCTCTGCTCCCCACCTCTTCCTTTCACTCTCTTCTCCTGCCCTGACTGCAGCTCTGCCTCCTCCAGTCGGTGGGTCCCTGTCGTAACAGAAAAAGCCCCGCGTCAGAAACCAATTTCCATAAATTACAGCAGAGCCTGCAAGATGCTCCAGCTGGAAAAATCCAGCAGCAGAAGGATGGCCCGGCTGATGGGGGCTGGACTTACCTCCCTCGGGCTGTGCCCGCGCACGCGCGTGTGTGTGTGAGTGTGTGTGTGTGTGTGTACACTGCCTGTTCCCCCCAATACGCTGAAGAGACAGTATATCTCTCCGTGGCAGGCTGTGCAGTTCAGTGTCTCTGCTGGGGGGGCTCTGACACATCTCAGTGAAGCTGTAAATACTGGCAACAACACGATTCAGTCTAGGAGATGATGCAGTGCCTTGGTAAATGGGAGAGAGCATCCGTCTCAAGGTTCCTGGCGCGCATGCACAGTCTCATTTCTGCAGAGACTGTCACACATTTGGAACAGGCTGCACTGGAGGATTTTACTGTGTAGCTTGAACGAAATGCTGAAGGCCTGATTTCTGCTTCCAGCCAGGGCAAACGTATTGGGCCTGACTCTGCCCTGATTTTCACCCCTCTTCATCTAGAGGTGAAGTTGCAGAAGGCTACAATCACTGGCTTGTCAATACCAGTGGATTCACTCCCCGTTTTCGCTAAGAGTATGCTGACATTGCTGCAGTGTGAGATGTCTAGACGCGGGCAGACATCCCTCCTCTCAGGGGAGAGAGGACATGGCAGACCTCGCTTTCGCAACTTGCTGCCTACACATGAACTTGAACTGAAGCTGCTTTATTTTGATTCCTTTTCACTGGTGAATGCGCTGCCCCAGTCAACAACGGTTCTGACCTCACGTACAGAGGAGCAAACTGAGTTTACTCAGCTGTGAAGCTGAGAACACTGTTACCTTTCTGTGAATGTCAGCTGGGGGTGAAACGGTTTTCATGTACAACATAGAAGGAATAACAGCAACAGACTATGAAAGTTAGAGCAAAAGGAGGCTTTCTGTTGCTGCCTTTTGTTGCTTTTTCTTTTTTTTTCCAGCTTAGTAGTACGTAACATTCCAACATTACTGATACCAATTATTTCTATGTTCTAGATTGTATATAAAAATATAACACTGAGTTTGCAATGTTAGGAAGTAAATCCAATGGTCTATGTACAAAGATGAGTCCAGTCAGCCACTGTGAGACCTCAGTGTGGTCACAGAAACTACAAAAATGTTGGCCTCAGTGCAAAGCAAACCGTGTTGTTTACCTTTTAATCCCTGCTAATCATCCCAGTGCTAGCACGTCTCTTGGGATCTTTGGTCCTCAAATGTTAGAAGGGAGGCTGGTAATTTTTAGAGTCATTCCAAAATTTGAAGAGGTTAACCTTTTTGTTCCCAGTAGGCTAACTGCCACAAGGTATCGCGGTTCCCACAGCACCAACTTGCAGAACCAGATCTGGCAGGAATGGGAGTAGAAATATATTCTAACTGCTTTAGAATACAAGGCCAAACTCCAACACCATAATGCAGTCAAAGTCCCATCAAGAGCTCCGCAGAGCTGTTTTTAGCTGTCCTTGTCTCTCTGCAAGCTCAATTAAGAAGAGAGTTTAAGTAATGGATATTCACAGGGAAGCTGTGTTCCATCCGTCTTGTTTTCTTGCCTCTAGGTTGTCATGATTCCTGATTTACACATGCTTTTGACCTCTTGGGTTCTCACCGAGCGTCTTCTGAGTCTTTTTATCAAGTCCTTTAACCATTCCCATAAACCAGGAATGAATCACGCACCTCTACTCTCACACAGGGCCCTGTTTTGCCTTCTGCAGACTGTGAATACCTCAGCAGGCCAGCCTTGACAAGGCAGCTCTGCTTCTGCTGGCAGCAACGGCGGGGCCAATTTTCTTAAATCCTCAGAACAGACTTAAAACTATAAAGTAGAACAGAACATCTTGGGACTAGATCCCTTGCAGTCCCTGCCTTGAAACCTATGGGCAGAGTTACACAATTTCTGATGAGGTCATCTCCCACCTTGGATGTGCGTGTGGGCATGAAGACGAGAGAGCACTCGAAGTTCCCAGACCCAGTTCCTCCTTGCAGCTAGCCACCCTTTATTGTTTGTTCTCACCTTGCACTTTGGAAAAGCCCAATCAAAATTGGTTTGCCTTGCAGCGGTGCTGGAGCTTCAGTAGTCCTGCTTTAGCGTCTGACCAGCTAATCCTGGCCCCTAACTCACAAAATATTTCCCTCCTAGTGCCTCAAAGGGGAAAATTCTTCAAGTCTTAAAGCTTTTTCCCTTTCTTCATCCCTTCTATCCCAAAGAGCAGGTCACTTACCTCTTTATATCCTGAGATGTATTGGTTCCCAGATCTGGCAAAAACCCCTAGCATTTTGATGGAGGTGGAGTCACCTTCTCCCTTCAGAGTCATGCTGGGTTCTAGGTCACTGTTTTTTCTATTCAGCTATTACTTTTTCCATCCTGTTCTTCTTAAACAGAGCCCATTTACTCATTGCTTAGGTGCTTGCAGGTTTTGGGTTTTCTGCTGAATGGACAATCTTAAAGGTTTTCTAATGGAGAGCCAGACCCCAGTGCAGCAAATTTAAGTTTATTCCCCGTAGCTGTGCTTTTCCCAGTCATCTTTTGTAGGCCCTGGAAAATAGTGTATCACTCACCAACAGCCTGTGTTAGACAAATAAAACTGATTTAGATAAAAGCATTTATACACAATCCCATACATACTAAGAAATTATTTTCCTTCTTAGATCCAGTCATATACAATAATCATAACCCATTGTCCCTCACTGTTCTCCACCATTCATACAGAAATTCTTACAGGATGTGTAACAGTGCTATTCAGACAATGGAAGAACCACTTCACCTGCACAGAAGACAAAAGCCCTTCTCCCTGCTCCTGCTAGTGCCTTGGCCTTCTAGCTCGAGCAGTTACAAGTCAGTGAGAGCTCTGGGGCAAAAGATTCCAGTTTCTAACCACAAAGCTACAGCCCTGTATCTGTGTTCATAGCTGTTGGTGCCTGGTGTTGATCCCCTCCAAGTCTGAGAAATGCTGAAGAATTCAGCACCAGTGCCCATATTTCTGAGTAAAGGCACTGAAAAGCAGCATTTCCCAGTAGCCGGTTTGCCCAGCCAAGAAACACGATAGGGTCAATATTCCAGACAGCTATTCCTTTGTTGAAGAAATTGTTGAATTGAATAATTTCAATTGAATTCCCTTGTTGAAGAAAGACTAAGGGATTTGGGTCTCTTCAGTCTGGAAAAAAGACGGCTGAGGGGGGACCTTATCAACGCTTATAAATAATTAAAGGGTGGGTGTCAGGAGGATGGGGCCAGGATCTTTTCAGTGGTGCCCGGGGACAGGACAAGAGGTAACAGGCACAAACTTGAGCACAGGAAGTTCCACCTAAACATGAGGAGGAACTTCTTTACTTTGAGGGTGGCAGAGCACTGGCACAGGCTGCCCAGAGAGGTGGTGGAGTCTCCAACTCTGGAGACATTCAAAACCCGCCTGGACGCGCTCCTGTGCAACCTGCTCTAGGTGACCCTGCTCTGGCAGGGGGGTTGGACTAGATGATCTCCAGAGGTCCCTTCCAACCCTATGATTCTATGAAATTTATGAACAGTACCTGGAGTAGTGAAGGGGAGGAATGGAGTCTTCTGCTGAAAGAAGTAACTCCCAGATTAAAGAACATGATACAAAGTAAAGACTTTATCTCCCTCTGCCAGGAGTATTAGGGAGCATCCCAGCTATTTGAGGAGCTGCTCTGTTGAAGGCTTTCACTGGTTTGACTTGAAATTCACAAGCTGAGATTCTTTCACCCCAGATTTTCCTTGTATCTCACTTCTGCTTTACCTAACTAATCATTCCTCTTCAAAATATTCTCCTACTACTTTTGCAACTTCTAGTATTTGTTCCTTTCTCAGAGAGTTCTCTTCAGCTTTGAATGTTTCTCTCTTTCAATAATTTGAAAACTATTATTTTGTCATCTTGTAGAGCAAACACAGTGCAGGTGGGAGTGTGGGTTGTAGATAAAGAGCTTTACGTTTCTTTTGTGTCAAGCTGGGCTGTTACAGAGGTCAATGATAGCCCCCACATAATGTAACCAGCCCAGGGGTTGTTTCTACGTTACGTTACACCAGTTTCCAAGGCACTGTCTCAGTTTGGCAGAGCAAGCTTCAAGTGGCTGTAAAAGTGCCCCTCGGTGTAGCAGCTATGTCAAGACCAAGGGATTCCTTGGGGTGGCCCAGCACAGGACCACTGTGAGACAACTTTCTGCTCATCCTCTTGCATCCTCACAGTCTGTGCTCAGCTTGTGGATGCGCAGGTGGTGCAGGGGAGGGATGAGAGGACAAACCTCACTCAGGCAAACTGTGCATGCTTCTCTCTCCTCTTCCATCTCTGAAACAAATTCTTTGAAAAAAAAAAGCTTCCTCTACTTCAAATTCCCTCCAGTTTGTCCATTTGGATGATAAAATATATTCCTATTCTTCAAATAATAAGTAACAGGTTACATTATTTGTATCTGCGAATATGTCTGGCAAGTTTCCTTGAGGCAAATGTCATCTCAGATGTACATTTTATGTTTTTAGCTCAGCTGCTGGACGGCAAAGTGTGTCCTGCCAGTGAGGTCACTCAGAAAGTAGAATAGTTTGCTTAATTACGTAATTTAGGGTCGAGTCTCTCCAGTCGTCTGCCATAGGGGCCAGATTTATGACAACACGGTGGCAAACTTGGAACAATGTTGTCCAATATGAATTCCCCCTGCTGTACAAATATTGCCTGTAATGATTTGTGTCCTGTCTGTATTGATTTCACTGCTTCAGCTAAGCCGCGTACAAAGGGGCCTTTTCTGTTTGGTTAGAACAGTTAGCATTGCCACAGAACAGCTGCTGATCAGGCAGCAGGCAATACAAAATTCCCCCTTTCATTACATGGCTGCATTAATTACACTTGATGACTTCGGCTTTGTTTTCACAAGGGGGAAGAATATCCACTTTTATTACAGAGTGCTAATGCACGTACCAATGGCAACTATCTTACTCATGCTAGAGCCTCTCTGTGCTCACGAAGGGGTTTAAAGTAGAGAATAATTTCTGGCAGGAGTACGCTTACCAATAGAAGTGTGCAAGAGTCCGAGATGAAGGATAGTTGTGTATTTAAGGCCAATAGCACAGTACTTGGAAATGTGCAGTCTCAAAGATGACTCCTACGTGTGTCTCTGGGTATTTGCTTTCATTTCACTGTGCCTCCACTTCCTACCCATAGGGAAAACAGAATTACTATTATCCACTTAGCTTGAGGCTAAGAATGCATTTGTCCCTAGTGCAGACACTTTTTTTTAAGTCCCTATATCCTGCCATAATAATAATGAAAATTTTACACCATTAAGACTCCTTTCAGAGGATGTCCCTAGAGCTGAATACTCAAACAGTAAAACCCAACGCTGTTAGAGTGGCCTCGAAAAGCTCGATTTGGTATGCATACGTGTGGCTTTATTACTAAAAGCACTTATAGAATCTTGGCAACATGCTTTGAGTGGCTGTCTATGGGCTTCTGTCAAAACTTTTTATTTTTTCATATAAAACAACAACAACAGAAGCAAAGAAATAGGACAACCACCTATACACTTTTTGTCTGTGCCTACCTGGCTGTAGAATCAGAGCAGATCTTGTCTTGCTCAAAAGGAAGCCCAGAGGTAGTCTTCAGAAGGTAAAGAATCTCTCCATTGTCTATCCTTGCCTCCAATCTCCTTTCCTTTGGGGACAGGTTTTGCTTTTAGAGTCCTCCAACAGATGCTGCAGAAAACTTTCCTGTTAGCACTTAGTAGGTGTACTGTGTTGTTCCCTGACATGTTTGTTTGTAAATGGCTTGCTTTGTGTCTTGAAGCAACTGAGGTTAGTCAAACTTGCTGAAATCAACTCTCATCACTTTAATCAGGTAAAAATATGTATATGTGTATATATGTGTGTATATATATATATATATAAAAAAACAGGTATGTGTATATATATACTGTCGGTGTACACAGTCTAAGCCATGTATATTTGTGCCTGTAGAATGTTTCTGGTCGCTGCAAGGTGATGCTTTGTGACCACCTTGACTGGAGCAGTTCTATTACAGCAGGGCTACTCAGATGCTCGCAGTCAGTTCTTGGGGGAGTCAGCCACTCTAAAGGGTGTTGTAGCCCGCCTACGCTCTCTTGTTCAGCCAGACTTTAATTTAGAAATACGGCAATTCAAGCTTCAGTGCTTACTGGCTAAATCTTTGAAGACGTTTGGATGTTGTGGCTGGTTCTTCAGGAACAACCCCTCAGTCCTGCTTAGTGGATCAGCACCTTTTCCACATTGTGTTTTCTCCTTGTTGGTAGGTGCAAGCTCCTGAGATCAGACCATTCTGTGGCATTAATGTCATTATTTGCAAATACTTGGAAAAGCATATTGACGCTGAAAGCATCTTCAGTGACCCCACAAGTTGCAAGCAATATGCTTTATCGTGTCGGTTCTGCTGCATTCCTGACCTTTCTCCCCCTCCTATCATTGGATGCTAAATACATCAAACACTGTTAATTGCCCAAAATGTTAAAGATACATTGTGATTTGAATTCATAAAGGAATGACAAGGGTATCAAGTGGCCTTTGAAGCAGAAAAAGAGAATGATTAAGATGTGTAGAAAATGAGAGGAGGGGCTGAGAGGGAACGGGTGAAGATCTAGAAAGAGCAAGCATATGTGCACCAAAATGATCTAGCGGGTGGAGTAGTGATTTGGAGGCTGAGGGTCATCCTGGTCTGCATGTAAAGACTTGGGGTTGTGGAGATACGTGCTCTCCTGGGAGACCATTTCCGACAAACTTTGCAAACATGAAAGTCCTATTCAGAGGCCTGGCAGGACTCTTGATGGCCTGACATGTGGAGCACCATGGTTTTTCCCAGCATCTGAGTCCTAACCTGTAACATGCCCCCTGTCACAAGAGGGAGAAGTGAAGAAGACAGGTGCTGCATATGGAGCAAAGATGAAATAGGGTGTGGTCATGGGGAACCTGAGAAAGAGAGAGAACTGTGTCTCAACGGAGAGACAGCAGTAGAAGAGGTGATGTATGGGCGCTTCCAGCCTACAAGATGTAGCCCTAAGAGGATGACGGAATTCTTGACAACCAATATGCTTACTAAAGTTTCGTGTACTGTTGACTTGACAATGCCTGAAGCAATTCCTCCTCTAGTTACCTCTGTGTGTAACAACAGCTAATCAGGCAAAGCTTTAACTGTCCCAAAAAAAAGCTTTTCTGAAGTGGAAAATGCCTGTTGATAATTCAAGACAGATTATACCGCAAGAGTCATATGACTACCCCTAAGTTGAGTGTTTCACAGCTTATCAATATGCATACATTATCCAGAATAGAAATTACAGGGAACATTCCATGATCCAAAATGACTTTGTGCGTAGACAAACATGTAATCTTAGAATTCAGAATAAATAAATAATAATAAAAAGTAATCTAAACATGTTACTCCAAGAGTCATTAAATACTTCTTGGTTTTAATTAGGGTACATTTGAAAAAAGGAAGCAAACATAGAAGATAAATAATTCTGATGATATATCTTCTACACAAACAGTTTAGCAGTGTGCTCTATATGACTTCCCACAGATTTTGAGGTGTGGAATAGAATCTGCTTTGCATAATCTTTTGCTTGGATTGGTAAACTGTGAATCAAGGTATTTAACATCTTCAGTTTTCCAAGAAAATTTGTAACTGAAACTGAGGGACAAATGTGCCATTCGAACTGCATCAGCCATTCAGATTCGTGACCTTTATGTTCTAAAACCCTGTTTGTATCAAAGCGAGAAACCAGTCTGTGACGACTACTGAAGCAGGACACTTTCTTCTTAAACTCAGGCAGCTAATACTTTGTTACACCCTGAATATCTTTTTATCCAGTTGTAGTTCACCTCTGCTGGGAAAATGTGACGGGGGGGAGGGGGGCTATTTCTGCTTACATTTCAAGGCTGACATTTTGGTCTCAGAATCCATAATGCATTTTAAAGAGGAAGTCAGGTATTTTACTAAAAAAGATATTTCCAACTTTGTTTAGAGATAGATGGCCCTCTGGTAGAAATGAAGGCCTGACACCCTCACAAAAAGATTGCTGGGTTGTAAAACAGGGTGTCTTCCTTCACTGGCTAGATGGTGTTAAACAGCCTGCCCTGTTATCAGAACTCAAGGACAGTCTTGGGATGCTCCTGCACATTACTCAGGAAGACCTGGGAATTTCTATATCATGATGCAATTACCTACATGCTTCCACCTGTCTGAGTCCCCTGTATACAGTGCCCCAAACTCCCTGAACTTCAGTGTATGCTCTACTCCTATACAGAGTGTTGTTGCTGTGCCTTATTATGGTACCCTGTTGTCTTCTGGTCCGTGTCTGGCGTGGTATCCTAGTATTTTTTCACCGTCTCCTCACAGAAGCCAACTGCTCTTCCTCAAGCTAAGTCTCAACCCTGTCTCCTGATAATGGGGATGAGGACTGGGGCAAGACCAGGCCCAACAGTCCTTTAGTGCAGGTTCAGCTGGGTTGAGCTGAACACAGGGTGATTGCAAGCTGGTTCTTGCTGTTTGGGGGCTGCGTCTTTCCAAAGGGAGCGACAGTTCAGAGTGTTCTGGTTTTGGACAAGTGTACTTCTCTGTCTTTCTTCAACTCAGATAATTTCTGTATAACAGAGGCTGACAGCAATATCGGTGCTCAGCTCTGAGCACTGAATGTATGCTTTTGCATAATGGAGAGGATGATGGGCTTGTGCTCAAGAAGTTCTCTACTACACATCCAAGTTGACTGCAGAATTTCTGTCCTGCTCAATCATGTCCCTGCTCTGCTCGTGTACCTCAAGTTCAATAATTGGCTCCCCACGGTCCAAAATAATGCCTTTGGTTTTGTTTCTCACACTATGTTTTACTTCTACCTGGCAGATCCATTGTCTTGTTGTTCTAGCCTAGTTCATAACAAACATTTTCAAAACATAATAATCCTACCCTGTAGCCCTGCTTCCACTGTTCCCATTATGACCTCACTACATATGCCTCTAGCACTTGCTTGAGTTACAGCTGTCTTACTTGTCACTTCACTCCTGAGTGATGGCACCCTTGAACAGTCCAGTTGCTCAAATATGGGATACCTAAGCAATGAGCTCCAGCAATAAACTGCCAATTTTAATCTGACATCCTCCAAACAGCTGCTTTGGTGAGCAATTAGAAGCGTAGCTCCCTGCTTCCCTGCCTCGTGCCATGCTTATCTGCCTTCCAACACCTGATCACATTTAATCTTGCAAATCTTCTGTGGGCTAGGCCCGGAATATTAAGAGAAAGTGTCCTTCTGCCTTTGTGACAACAGAGATGTGAAACTTCTTACTGCTAAAGATGCAAATATCCATGACTTCCACACTCAAACAACTTCTCTTCACAGTAGTTTATGTGTTGCAACAACTCATTCCCGTCAATAGTGACATGTAGATACCAGCAGGGAAATAACAGAAGAAACCAAGACTTATAATTTTCAGCAAGCTGGCTACAGCCACTTAGACACTGGCTTTATAGTTTTTTGTACAACTTTACAGTGGTGAATGTAACAGAATTATATCAGGGAAAGTATCTAGGCAGAATATCAGGCAAACACTTACAGATGGAGAGAAATAAAGTAGCCTTGGTGAGGGTTGTGATGAAATCCTTACCAAGTGGGGCTTTGAATTAGGTTGGGCAATACACTGGGAAATCTGCTGTGGGAGCAGTAGGTAAGGCTGCTTAATGGGATTTTTTTATATAACTGCTCCCACTGGAATAATCAGCAGGAGAGGAAACTAGTCTTTGGCAGTACTATGTTCAAAATATAATGCAAGGTGGCCATCAAAGTTCATGACAGGGATGGCAAGGGAGCACCTGCCTGTCATTTGACAATTGACACCATCCCATCACGCCGAGGACAAGAGCATTTCATAATTTGCTGGAGACATGATCTTTAGTTAGCTGGCTCTTGGATGGCAGCATGCATGTATCCTCTCGAGAAACAAGAAGCGAGGTGAAAGGGAGATAGGATGTCTTGAGCAACCCAAGTAGAGCGTTGACACTACGTAACTTGCACTAGCAAAAAGTGTGACACAAACCACCAAGTGGACCTCTTCTGCATCCTCATGACCACAGTCTTGCCTTCGGTCTCCATTTCTTCTCCGCCCTGGGCCTACATCTAGGTTTATGGCTTTCGCCTCAGCTCTCCTCCCTTGAGACAGATGTGCTGTGTAGCTTTGATCAGTTTTCACAGCAGTCTCTTATTACTCCTGATCAGGGAATGATCATTTCAATCCAGGCTGGAGGACGTGAACTCCTTACTGAAGGACATTTGCAGAGAAGGAATCAAGACATCCTGCCCTCACAGGCGGTATCGGCAAATTAATCCCAAACAAAATACACTGAAGAGACTACTGGCACCCACCAGTCCTTAGTCCTAAAGATTTCTGAAGTCCTTTCTTATTTCCTGTTTAGAGACAAGGAGATTAAATCAGAAGTGATGGAACTTCAACTTCTAACCACTGACAAAAATCTTCTAGTCTGAAATTCACATGACAGCCTAGTAAAACATTTTTCACTGTTGGCCTCAAGCTGAGCTGCCATTTGTGTTAGGCAGACAGAAATACAGATCAGAAGAGTCCAGTATTCCTCCCCAGAAAAACTGAAATAATTATCGACACAAAGTGATTGAAATAGCTTCAGAGGGCAAATAACCTCTAACAAGAAAACAAAAGAACTGCAGTTCTGAAAAGCACGCACATCTAAATCTGGTTTTGTGTTTATACAGAAAGGCAGAAATACAATTTTTGAGTGAGACTTGTTTTGCATTTACAAAATACAGGAACTAGTCTGCTGGTAGTATTATGCTGTTTGAGACTAAGTGCGTTTCTGACTTGTAAAGTCAGGATTTACCCATGAACAGCAGGAAAAAAGTGTATTATACGAAGCAAGGGGTTGAGTAACAAACTCTAATGTGGCATGGCCAACATGGCCTGAGGAATACTAAAGACGACCTAATGATCACTTGCTCATGATCACAGAAAACACATACATTACACAAGCAAAAATCAGCTGTTCATGCTATGGCCCTGCCTGAGCACACTGCTAAAAGCAAAAGCAGTAAAGACAAGACTCAGCTGTGTTCCCACGGAAGCTTTATTGAGTATGTAGATACGTGAGCCATCATTTGTCTGTAAGCAGAAGGTCTTTTCCATGGCAATTTCTTCTTTTGACATGAATTCTAGAGAATGGGGATGAGTTGGCCTATTGCACCTAGAGAAACATGCCTTATGTTTCCAGAGGTCACCTTTCAGTGGAAATATCAGCATTCAGTTTATAGGTTCTTCTTTACATTTTCAACTGATGATTGTGATGAGGGCAGCTTTAACCATTGAATAGAAGTCCATCCTATTGCAACAGTGACCCTACCTAATCCTCTAAGCGCATAATAATAGGTATATGGAAACAAAATGCAGCTTGATTCAAGCTCTCCATTCTGGTCTGGGAAAAAGAAGCCAAACCAAGATTCTATGCTGCATTCCAGATAGCAACGTGTATCAGTTTAACTTGAGTCACATATAGGTGATTTTTCAGATCTTTGCCCCAGCAACCTTCACAACAGCCTAGACCAATGTGTTTCTGAAGTAGAAAAAGAAAAACCCACAAATGCGTTTTGGGCTCTCATCTAGGGTAGAAGAATAGAAGAAGTGTGAAACATATGGACAACACTCTTAAGTCAAACCCTTTACCAGCCCAAGAATAAAAATATTATTATAATTAAGGGCTAATTTAAGGAATGTACAGTATTTACAGCCATTAAAACCACACAGAAGACACTAAATAATAGGAGAACAGATTAAAAGGAAGTAAGGACAGAGCTAGGAGTAGGTTCCCAGGCTCTTTCCTATTGTACATAACCGAGGAGTGCATCCATTTCCTCCAACAGCTTGAGTAGCAAGTGGCATTCAGGGCCTACCTAGATGTTGTCTTGATAACCTCTCTCCAGGGACTCTCATTTCTAGGATGGGGTTAGAAAGGTTCTATCTTGTTGCACATAAAGTCTATCGCAGCTTATAAAGGGAGCTCATAGCAGCCAGTGGGCCTGTCTCCCAGCTTAGCAGGAGACAATAATGCCTTCTGTTCCCACGAATGCAGGAATTAGTCAAAAACAGACAGTCTTCCTAGATTACATGGAAAGATCTAAAAATAGTAGAGTGCTTTCTGTGATACCAGAACAAGTAAAATTCAGTCCTCAGGCCAGTTTACTTCAGTTCAGGTATGAGCTGAGACCAACTAATGTCTGTTCCTAAGTTTTCATCTTCAAGACCAGGAAAGCTGATATCCAGAAGGATTTTGCTCAGACTGTCATTCATGGTGTCCAGGATCAGGCCCTCCATGAGTGACCGGTTTTCAGTAAAGCCAGAGTTTGGTAGTTCAATAGATGATTGCTTAGTAGACTCAGAAATAAAAGCTGGAGAGCTCGTGAGGGGGGCATGCACCATGCCACTGGATTCTGTATTGAGCAGTTCCCGAGGGGACTCAAAGATGGGATTTTTAAGGGGTGTGCTGTTAAAACCCAGCAAATCCTGGTTCTCCTGGACAGGTGTGAATGGCAACTGAAGGGTTCTCACTGGACTGAAGTCCAGCTCGTGACTTCCCTTGGCTAAGGATGCAGATTTCCACTGGTCAAGGCCCCCTAGTGGGGGAGTAGTTGTTGCTGAGTCTTTGCTGGGAGTGGAAGAAACTGGCAATTTGCTGAACATCTCCTTGACTGGTGTTTTGAAGGGCCCCTCTTCTCCCTGCAAGCAGCTGAGCTGTGATGCATTCTCAAGAGGCTGGCTTTCCTGCAGGAAGGGGTGGTCTGCCCCTAATCTGAAAGGGTGAAAGCCATTGCTTTCTGGCAAAACAAGGACGGGCTCTTCTGAGCAAGGCAGTGCTAGGTGTTGTTTCCTTCTGGATCTGCCCATTTCCCGCCTTTCCCGCCTCTTTATAACTAACGTGTCAGAAACACCCTTAGATGGCGACTTCAGTATGGTGAATTGTTTCTTCTCCTTTGTGGATGAGACTGAGGGGAAGCCTGGCTCTTCCTTTACTGTTAGGGTTGAGGCAAATGGGGACAGCCAGTCATCCAGCTGAGAGCCTCCTTCCTCCTTTATACAGACGCTTTCAGGGAAAGAAACTGATTCCTCACCAGGCTGGGAGCTGCTCTCCTTTAGGGAATGGGTTGGGGAAAATAAACCTTCATCACATTGACTCTCCTCCTTGACAGCAGCTGGAGGTAAAGAGGATGACTTGTCTGCAGAGAGTGACATCTACAAAGAAACACAAGTGATATGCAGTCAGTTATCAAGGATCTAACCCACTGAAATCCGAATGATAGCAGAAGGAAGAAAAGAAAGACTGACACTTTAGGACAGCAGAATGAGTAAGAGGAGGACATTCAGAAAGCAGTAACTATAACAACAGATAGAGATTGATCTCTGCGTGAAGTAGATACAAAGAAGCCTACAGATCACATGGTAAGGATTTTAGCAAAGTGACTGGAAGTCATGCCCTACTGACCACTTCTGCTATAAGGAACTATAGGAGTACAGGCAGAAGGAGAGCTGGATTCTCCTAGAAAAGTGTAACCCCTTTGGTTCCTCCTTACACTACCTACATGTGAAATAACAAAATGAATGAGGACAGCTTTCCCAGAAACCAAGGAAAAAGAAAAGGAAAAAAAAATGAGATTATCAAAAGAAAAAGAGCACAGGGGAAAGATAAATCATAGCAAGAGAGAATATGAAGCAGCAGGCACAAGGGAAAATAGAATTATGGTTAGACAGGATGGAAGAAGTTAAAGTTTTACAATGTCTAAGCATCCAAAAGCAGTCAGTGAGATGCCAAGAGAAAGACCTGTTTAATAGCTGTTTTTCTTGAGCCCAGAATAACTGGGAACTCCACAGAATTAGCAAACAGCAGGTACTGAAAACCTCTGGGAAGAGACTACATACAAATAAATACTCTTTCAAAAGTTCCCTATGTTATGTGTCTCTTCAGAACTATAAAAAATCTGAATGTTTTAAGGGCAGAACAAACCCATTTCTCCCATTCTTATTTATTCACATCCAAGGAGTAGAGACCCCTCCTCTAGTGAATTATAGTAACATCCTTATATCAGGTCAACTAGCAGGTAATAGTCAACCTAGAGATAGAAAAGGACAGCAAGGATTGTCACTGGCTTGTTCCTTAATATGAGCTTAGAGTTTCAGAGCACCTAATAAAGATGCACAGAGGAACCATATGAAAAGCAGGGTCCACAGAAGGCATAGCCATAGAAAAGAAAAAAGAAAAAACCCCAAACAAACAACAACTTCCTCCCTCCCCCTCAAAAAAAAAGAGCCAAACAAAAAAAAAAACCTTAGAAAACAAGAAACCAACCTTTGGAGCAATGCGCACACGCTTATTGCTCCGGAAAGTCTCTGAGCTGTTGAGAGATGCTCCCTGTGCCATGGATAGGGGAACCTTCATAGAAGGCTGCAAGACAAGAGGCTGACTCAAAGGAAACTGGATCGGAACCAGGTAGGAGTTGATGCGAGGAAGCAAAGGTTTCATCTTTCGGCCTGAAAGGGAGAAGAATGGACTTGTTAGCCTCTTGCGTTCCTCTACGATCTCTTGAAAACCTGGCATCTAACAGAAAGTCCTTCCTAATACCCCAAAATAAACATCCCATCAGAGATAGGCTCACCTGCCTTCTCTGCTAATTTTAAGGATACAAATACCAAGCCAGAAGGTCTGATGAACAAGAAAATAGTCCTTCATACAGATCCTAGCCCTCAAGTTGGGGCAAGCTCTGCTCTTACTCCATTTGAGTACCCAGTCCCCTCCATCTCTCCATCATATCCTGTCTCTGACGCAGCAATACTGCCTTCAGCTCCAAACCTGACAGCCAGAAGACTAAAAGCTGGCAAATCTGGATAACAATTTTCACTTTTATTCCCAAGGGAATCTGGGAGAGTGCCAGGGATTGATTCTCTTTAACTTAATCTGATGTAGACACTCACGTGCATTCTGGGGTTCAGTTTTGCTGCTGCTGTTGCTTCCTGTATTCTTCTGGGGATCTGGAAGATGTCGCTTTTGCTGCTGCACTCATTGAGAAATAAGAAAGAGAAGAAAGATAAAAAGAAAGATATTTAAAGAGAAGAATCCACCTTTATTCTGCTGCCTCATTCAGAACTGCAAATCCAGAAGCCTGTGCTGCGCTAATACACAGAGAGCAGCTGTTAGCACCCAGCATTCATGCCGGCTCTATCTGTGTGCCACATGCTGTTTTGCAGCCCTGCCATCTCATCTCAAAGCCAGCTACCAACCAAAAGCTGTGTAGAAAAAGAGATGGCATGACAGTGCTGCTCTGGCTGCAGACTCTACTGCAGAAGTGACCTGGTTTTAGTGCCCTCAGTGCCCGGGGAAAGGTGAATACAATACCTTTATTGTACACTGGGTCTCTATACAAACTATAGATCAATTTTCAAGTGGAATAGCAGAGGCAACAGAGGAATCAGAAGTCTAAGCAGATGGAAAAAAGGCCAGGGGTGTAGCCATGACAGAAAAGTGTTTGACTGGCTGCTTGCAAATCTGTCATTGTTAAAACTGCTGAATGCAAGATGGACAGCAAACAGATTCATCCTTCTGAAAGTCACAATGCAGATGAGTTCCAAAATGAAGAAGGAGCACAGAGAGATCCTATTCTCTCTGGGTCCGAGCCCCAGAACAGATTGGGACTGCTGCCATGGAGATGAGGATTTTACCAGAAATCTCTCTGGGCTTGTTCTCCGAAGGCTGTTGGTGCTCATTGCAGCCTACTTCAGTGATAGAATTCTAGTTACTCAAAGCTGTACAGCTCTACCAGCTGTAGAAAGAGCACATCATCTGAAGGCAATTAACCTTTGGCTTGACTCCTTTCCCCAAAAAGGGTGTGCATGGAACAGTATGACTAGATGTGGCAGTGACCCAGTCCCCCTCCCCGAGCCTCTTGTCCTTTCTTTCGGTAACTGTCAAGAGGAGAATGGAAGTCCAAGCCCCGAGCCAGAGGGTAAGTCTTACTGATTCAGAGTGCTCAGGCGATGTTGGTGACCCCAAGTCCAGTGGCTGGTGGCAGCAAGGCGTTGAGAGGGAGAAAAATAAGATGAAGTTATCAACCAAAAGGGGAAGATATGAGACAATTTAATCTTATATAATCTCAGCAAACAAGAGTCAATCTGCCCACCCACTGCAGCAAACACAGAGGAGTCTAAACACACGTATACCAGACTCATAAGCTCTGTTTCTCCCACAAAATGATACTTCCTAGAATACACAGCTGGGTTAGAGCAATTCCATCCTGTCTAAGCAAACAGCATAGGAACTCCTGGTCAACTTCAGTGGAAAGTTTCTCACTAGGAATTTGAATTAGGCACACAGAAAGAGGTTGAACAAGCTCACTATTACATTTGGCACACCACCTGAAGAATAAACACATCCCCCAGAAGGTCCAATTCATACGCACAGCCACAGCAGCTTTTATTTCAAATACAGAGCTGGTTTATTTGTCAGAAGAAATGACTGAATCCAGCTTTTACAAAAAGGCTGATATCAAAGCAGCTTAACTTCTCTGTTAAAATAAGGTGCATCTGGCTAAGTGTGGCATTTAGGAACCAGATAGCCTGTCACATTTTCTTTGCATGAGGCACCCACCTTAAATACCTGGTCCAATGTTAGGCAACGATTTGCATCAGGGTGAATAGTCCAGAACGAGATTTTACCGTTAGCAGATGTCTCACGGACAAACATATCATGAAGGGACAGGTTGTGCCGAATGGAGTTCTGGGGAGAAAGGAGCGAGGGGGAGGTTGAAAAGGAGTAATTTTGTTATCAGCACAGCAAGACCTACCGGAGATATGACTGCCCTGGCAGTGGAATTACATTCCGAAGTGTAGACAACATGTACCTTCATATTCACTGCACACCCAGCTAACCCTGTCATCAGTCTCTCATTCTATTTAGTCTTGAGATCCCTATTCTTACTTCAGTGATGAAACATCCCATCACCTTGCCTGAGTAGAATGAGAAAAGGGGTACAAGAAGTGGAATGAGGAACTTCTGGAATGAGAGGGTATTTGGGGTGGCATGTTTAAATTAATTTCCATCTTGCCCTGCAGGCTGGGGAACAACTTTTCATTTTCATACGGAAGGCTTATGATAATATCACCTTGTGGCCCACAGCAACTGGAGGGCCTGCTTGTTACCTTCCAACCTGGCTTAGCCACGTGTTTAAAATATGGGAAGTGATCTTCAATCCAGGTATAGATGTCCTTCAGAGTCATACGCTTCTTCTCAGTGCTGTTGATGGCAAACTGGATCATGGCCATGTAAGAGTAAGGAGGTCTTTCTGATACTGAATCCTGCCATGAGGAGGCGGCGGCAGCAGTGGTAGGAACAGCAGCAGCAGCATCATCTTCTGTCTGAGAGGCAGAAGGAATGACACATGAGCACTCACAAAGTTGACGAGAAGAGCCATGGAACATCCCTGGATCCTCCAGGTTCTGCTATTCAAATCAGTAAATGCCAAACTTGTGTTACTTAGAGATGGTGATGCAAGATGGTTCTTGCAAGTCTTCTGATCCACATGGATTACTACCTATCAAAAGTTTTAACATATGCTCTGTTGTCTTCTCCTACTTACCTTGATTCTTTCCTGCAGAGGCCTCTGGTTCTCTTTCTCTCTTTCTTGCTTCACAGAACAGGGACTTAGCCCATCAGATCTCATCTTCCCCAGCCACTGGATGTTAGTGAGACTGTTGTCCAACACAGAGCTCATTGTCTCGCCACTGCCTGTTGGAATAACAAGCCCATAACTCTGCTTACTCACAAGTAACCCTCCTCCCCCCTCATCTCAAGTGCCAAAAGGAAGGCACCAGTCACACTTCTAAAAGAGGTGTCCCTGTCTCAAGATAGGGATAAGATGGTATTGCAATGCTAACATTTCTTGTGGAAGGAATTCAACCTTGAATTCCTGACTTCATGTGAATCTGCCCAATCTCTGAAAAGAGCTACAGCCTTAAAAACATGCAAACCACACTATTGCTCTCAACCAAAACAGGACAGTGTTGATCCAGTACTTCAAGAATTCAGGTATTTTTAGCTAAAGGATGAATTTAGTAAGCAGCAGCCATGGAAAGTGGTGACAAACTCCAACTGAAAGACCCAAGTCAGAAACTCAGATGTTTCCAGGTTTTTGAACTGCAGCAATGAAAACTAACAGTTTTGTTATCTCTGGTGAGGTTGGTTGCAGCCATGCAGCTATTGCAGCTGTCTATGGGTTCCTGTCAGACAGTGCTATAGTGTGGGATAAAATCAACTGCAGCCCAAAAGCTGTAGTATCCCGCTATATAGCTATTTTAAGTTGCAAATACAAACTCGATCTAAGCAGTGTTTCAAAGTAAAATATATCCCACTTCTAACATTTATTCATCAGCTTCATAAGACAGACAAAGAATAAAGAGACTTTCCACTTAGTTATTAAAGTATGGGAATAATCTCTTTTTCAAAGCTCTTGGTCTGTATGTTTTGTCACTGACTAAGGTACTCTATGTTACTCTTGAATTCAGCCATAACCCTTTTACTAAACGAAACTTAGCCTTTTGTTCTTTCTAAACTCGATTTCTTCAATGCAGCCCTTCTTTTTTCCCAACATTATATTTTGCTTTGCTATACACCTTTACACGCTATCTCTTTCACCAAAAATATATCCACTAAGATCCTTCAGATTTCACTACATATGCGTAGTTATGTAGATTATTAGAATTAAACCCATAGCTATTTTGTAATTAACAAAAAAGTTTTCATTACCGCATACTGACGCCCAAACACTACACTCATTGGCCCACTTCACATGTCTTTGTCTATCAGTCAGGATGAAGGAAAAAAAAAAAAAAGGGTAAAGATTACATACTGTTACTCTCCTGTTCCTGTCCAACCACAGAATCAATTCCTGAATGCCAGAGTGTTGTTCCTCCTGCAAGACCAGGTGTCTGTGTACTGTTCTCTCTTTCTTGACCACCTGCAGCCTTAGTTGCTGCACTGGGTTTCATCTGTAATGGGAGATGCTGTGATGGCGTTGGACCTGCTGAACAGGATGTGCCCCCACTGCTAATGAGAATGAACTTATTGGGCCCATTGTTGCCACATTCTTTTCCCTTTGCTGTCAGTGCCTCTATGATGCTCTGGATATCAGCATTTGTAGGGATGGCCACCACCTGTGTGTTGGGCATTGTAGGATGGTCAATTATTTTTATTCCTGCTGGGAATTTCTGCAGGCCACATTCAGTTTTTTCTCTATGTTGGCTGTTGTGTCGGTCTTCCTGGCTGTGCTCCTGCTTAGGAGTCTTTTCATCCTGACCACCGTTCTCATCTCTTGCTGAAGTACTGGATGTATCCTTCTGTGGGAGGGTCAGTTTCCGTCTTTTGAGAATTAAGGGCCTGCGAGGGCTGGTCCTCATTATTGATCTGTACAGTCACTCTCCATTGAAAGGGATAAGAACAAAACCTGCAAAACAAAAGATACAACATAAGAGTGTAGAGGGCAGGAACAGCTAGGAACAGTGCAGCAAATCATCACAGCCTCCCCACAAAACACACATTCTCAGCAATTGTTACAAAGCTAGAAAAAAGGAAGGAAAATAAAAAATGAAAGCATTAAATAAGGTTGACAAGGCTATTGGAAAATAGTATTGTACCTCCTTTATCCACACCTTGTGTGAGCAGGACAGGAGACATATTTGCAGAGTAGATTGTGTCTCCCAACTTGCAATGCAAACTGAGTACATAATAATGAGGAAAGTATGCATACGTGCTTTACAGAAAGGGAGACTAAGACTTAGCTGTAAAGTGACTTGACCAGCATCAGCCAGCAAGCTAGAGGGGAAAGAAGCTAGAACATAGAAATATCAGTCCTGATTCTTATATGTCATTGCTGTAACCAGCAGATCACACGACCTGAGAAAAAAGGGAATTTAACAGATGGTTTAAGATCTAGGAAGCAGAGATTGTACTGAACACTACAGAGGTATACAATAACTGCAGCAGAAGATAGGTGCTTTAAAATAAATGTAAAATAAATGCTTTAGTCATTCCTTCTGCAGATTTGTCAAGAAGCAGACAAATTCATCATTGGGCATCATACAATTTAAATGTCAAGCTTTTGGACAACAGACAATTTAGATTATAAAGCAGAGCAGATAAAATTCAGAGATGCTGCTTTCAGGGTAGAATGCAGCGTGTCCCTTCTGAGAACACTTATAAATGTCATGCCATTCAAGGAGGCCGTCTCTTGCAGCAAACTATACCAGAATAAGAATACACAAATTGCACTTGTTTACCATTAGGGATGGCAGGCAGAATAGAAACAAATAACAAAGAGAGGCCTTTTGCATTGGTAGATTTGACTGGGCCAGCTAGTAAACAAGAACATTCTCAGTAGGAATCACCTACATAGATACAAGCCAGAGAGAGTCCGGCAGATTAAAAACTCAGCTCATGCCCTGGTGCAGGGAGCAGACAGCCCTGAGATCAGGGTCTGCCCAGCAGCCGGAGGCCACCACCCAGTTTGTGGCACCCAAGTACACACCTGGACCTTGGCGATCTTCTCCTCTCTCTTAAAGGGAGATCCCCATAAGACAATGGCAAAAGAGCAAACTTTAGCCAGCCTCCAAAAGTTCCATTCCCTGCAGGTGCAAGCCACTTCCTATGAAGGCCTCGGGCTGCTACTACCAGTAGAGGCCCAGGACAACTCCATGTACACACGGGCCGGGGGCTTGTAAGGGAGGGAGTGCTAGAGGGGCTCCTAGCTCCTTCTTCACCCACGCCGACCCCAGCCCTGCCGCCCTCACCGGTGACTCCCTCTGTTCCCCCGGGGCCCCTCCGCCCCAGCCGGGGCCTAGACGCTTCCCTCTCCCAGCCGCCCTACGCTCTCAGCGCGGCTCTTACGGAGTCGCCAGCCCCTGACCTCCTGCCTCCAGCCCCCGTGGGGAGGCCCCAGTAGGCTGCGGCAGGGGCAGATGCCGGACACAGGTCACGACTCACCACCTCCCCCGGCCAGGCTGTAGGTACGGAGGGAGGCGGCAACTCGGGCGCTTCCGGCCTCCGCCACCGCTGGTAGGAGAGATCGTTTCCCGGTTTGAATTTGGCGCCTGGCGACTCCTTGGTATCACGTGCCGGCCCGGACCAATGAGATGTAGCAAGGGGCGGGGCGGATCGGGCCAATCGGCTGCGGCGGCGGGGGATACGGATGCGCTGGCGCTTGGGGTGCGGGCCCTGTGCCGGGACGGCAGCCCCAGGAGCCTCCCGCAGGCATGCCGCCTGTGGCGGGGAGCTCTGCCCTGTGGCCGGTACCGGCCGTTGCCTTCGGGCGCTCCCTCGAGAAGGGCCGTGGAGTTTCGGCGTGTAACGGGTGTACCTGGCCGGGGCAGCTCGCAGGAGTCCCTGAGGAGGCTGCGCGGTCGGTAAGCAATCGGGCTGCTGCGATCTTGCGCATTTGGGAAGAGAACGCGTTTCTCAGAAAACGTTCCCTTCAAAATTCCTTGTCTGAGTTAAGCTGTTCTTGAACGGAAAATTAAATTTAATGTCACTTTAACTAAAGCTTATTCACTAGGTAAGATAAAATAATAATCGTGCAAGATACGTAGAATACAGGGGGGAAACGTAAAGTATGTTCTGTATTTAAAAAATGGAAAATTCCTGAAATTAGGAATTACAGTAGTTAGCAACTAGAAACTGAAACGCTTCTGGTTATCTTGGCCCTACAATATATCTCAGCATCACAAGCAAGTTTTATGAATTAAATTGAAAAAGGAAAACAAGTTTTTCTGATTTTCAGTTCCTAAACTGTTCTTTGTCTCTGACTAGACTATGTATTGAGCTAATGTGAAGAAATTATTTCCTTAAATTTTTTTTTGATAGCTGACTTGACATAGCTGGCTCGGCAGCGTAACTACTTCCACTCCATTTATTTTTTTTCTCTCCCAGTGGTTTGAATTTCCTTAAAATGTCAGTGACCAAGCCTACTGTAAATATAGGTGGTTCTGTATTTCAGTATTTTAGTCAGGTCTTATAGCAGATGAATGTCTTTCAAATTATTTCTAAAATACTTTTATGAAGAAGAATGCCTGATTTGTGCATTTAAAATACGTTTTTCTCGTAAGAAGCTAATTTTTCCAGTAATATTCAGTCTTGCCCAAAGGCCAGTTCAGAACTCCTTTTGCAGCAGGGACACTTGTTTGTGTCTCTGTCTCCCCCAGTGTATTTGGTTATTAGCTTTCATGAAGCTTTGGAGTGTTTATCTATTCTGCTGTGCATTTCTAAATCTACTTGAAATTCAACAGGAAGTTTCAAAACTACTGATAGGGAAAAGTCTGCATAGAGACATGTACACTGTACTGTTGCATAAGTGTTTTATTTTAGTTAAAAACTAGATCTGAATTTTCCAAACAAGTTTGTCTTCAAAGTCTATTTATTTGCCTTCTATAGATTTGAGAGCGCTTTAGCACCTCCTTGGGGTGCGTTCCTCTTTCTCCACTTGGCTCTAGCAAGCATCATGAGGCTTCTAAGAGGTTTTACCATAACTTTTGATGCCTCCGAAGAAGAAATGTACCCACAAGGCCAGGAAGGCAGAGCTGGTATTCCTTGAGAGGCCGCGAGAGGGACCCGGACATTGCTATGAAATTCCGCTGCCTTTGGCCGAGAATCCAAGACGTGTTCCCACAAAACCCGTTGACCGGAACACCTCTACTGCCTGGGTTGGTATAGACTAGCCTTTCCCCTACATCCCACAGCAACGGTTTTCAAGTTTCTCCCGTATGTCTCAACAGAAAGCTATCTGTCCTGGATACTGAAAACTACTACTACAGACCTGAAGGCCTTATAGCTGCCTAAAGCATAAATAAGTGCTTTTGAGTTGCTTCACATTCTAACTACAACCACTAAGATCTTGGTTAAAACCGTGCAGTGTGTACTGATTAATATGACCATTTGTCTTCTGAAAAACTGTTTTTCATCAGGAATACACTGTTTTCTATGCCAACTGAAAACCGTGTACATAATAAACATTAGGGGGAATTTTTTTATTGGCTTGCTGCCTGAAATAACTGCTGAACTCTAAATGTTACATGTTAAAGTACTAGGTGTTTTATTTAAATCGGACACTGCTAAATTTAAAGAACGTAGGCTTTCACTTATTTGTGATTATTTGTTCTAACTTGCCCTCTTTTCCATTCTGTGTGTTTTGAATAGTTTCTCTCTGTATCACTCTTCTGATGGGCTCCTTTTCTGGTCTGACAAAATATTCCAGGGACTGTTCCTAAGATACTCCTTATATCATGTAAAGACTTTTTTTTTTTTTAAACGAACAGGTGCTGCAAAGACAGACTGTTCATATACAACAATAGTCATCACCTAGGGGAGCTCTGTTTAAGCATCATTGCTGCCTGACCCTCTGCTCTTTGCAAAGCAGGTTCAGGAACTGTGATTTCAAACCTGCACGAAACATTCCTTTGTTCCTGGTGACCTGGAGTTATTTTTGTGATGCCTTAACCTTGAAGTAGGACACGTACAATTTTTGTCCCTTTAATTTTTTTTTTATATGCTTGAAGCAGTTAGTTCTATGGCTTCTGAAACACTAAGAAAAGTAACTGCTGTCAATAAGCATTCTTTTTGTTTGGAACAGGTGGAAATATCCACACTGGTACGTAGCTCTTTGATTCCAAACACACAATGATTCTAAAATTTGCTTGAAGCTATCAGCACTGAAACTGTTAGATTATTTTTTTTTTTCCATTTGAAAAGCCTGCTAGGTTTGTTACTTCTTGAAGCATATTCTGCAGAGTTTCTGTTAACTTGTTTCAGTGGCAACTGATATTCTGCTCCTCTCTTCTTGATGTTATTTAAGTTTTTCATACCTTCTTGACTGCTAGGCTCCCACACGGGTAAAGCCTACCCTACATGTTCGCTGAAGTCAGGAAATCGTATTCTCGGTTAGTAGTTCACCTATGTTCTTTTTAAGTATCTGCCAGGATATAACCATCAGGGAATCATTTCTCTCTTTTCCTGCACAAAGGCTTTGCATTCAAACAGTTCAGTTGTACAGCAGACAATCCCTATGCTTAATTAAATTGCATTTATTTTTTCGAGGGACTATGTAGTTACTTAAGAATGCTGAAAGGTATCTGTAGTTATCATAGCTAGAACTCAGTTTGGTGTGCTCTAGGGAAAAGTAAATTGCAAGAAACAGAACCTGACTCTTTTTATTGATACCCAGGAAGATAAACAATACCGTACTAAAAGGATTTCCAGGTTTTGAGTAAAAGCCCAGAATCTCTCAAAGAAATATAGATTGCTGAGCTTTGAGCATCTTCTATAGAAAGCCAATTTTAGAAGTGACTTTTGCGTGATCTGTTACTTCAGAATATAGAGATTAACTATGTTTTGCAGTAAAGATGTTTTGGTGGAATATTCTGAAGGCCTTGTTAACATAATCTAAGGTGATGGTGCTAAGTGGGCATCCTTTAAGTCATTTCATATTGCTCTCATTTCAACCTCTACCTGTTCAGGGAGACTGAGGATGTAGTTAATTGAATCTATTCAGAGTTATGATAAGACAGAAGGATACAGGATCCAGCTCTGAACTGTTTTAAATCTGCAGGGCTTACAGGACTAGATGCCAGTTAGACTTTTCTTTAAAACCCAAATCTTGAGTGCTTTGTAAGTTGCCACAGAACAGCTCGCTTGCATCCCAATCACTTTTCAGAACATGATGTTGAAGTTCAGAGGTGTCTCCTGCTTAGCAGCTTGGTTAGTGACTCATTTGCTTTGCTGCAGACCAGATTACCCACTTACTGAACACACTGAAAAAAAGATGGGGTATGTGAGGGAGTAGAATCAAGTTAGCATTCCTTTGTCTGGGGAAAATTGTGCTGTTTTTATTTTATTTTATTATTACTATGTTCTTCCCTTCAGGTGTGCCCACAATTCGAAACAACTAAGTCAGTGGTGTTGAAAGCACACCAGAAGAAGGATTGTGGTCCTCACAAACCCCAGAATCAGGATACCAACCACAGTTCACTTCATGCAGGAGGAGCTTGTCGAAGAGCTGTAACCTGCAAATTTCCTCCTTTAACTTTTGAGAATCCAGAAGGACACGCAGTCCACCAACCAGACAGTCCAAATCGCTCAAGGAAGAGCACACAGCACGCTCACAGCCGGCCTAAGAAAGGGACAGCAGCAAAAGCCAACATCCAGGTGAACAGTCCTGAGAAATGCGGAGAAATGCCTTTGTTACCTGCTCCCCAGCCTGTGGAGCCAGAAGTCTTTAGTCCACCAGGTGTAGATGCTCCACAGGTGCCTTCCATAAGGAACTGGAGAAGCAACAGCACTCTGCCACAAAGAAGCAGCCATGCCTGGCATCCAGAAAAAGAGCTGGCATTCGATATTGATCCCTGTGGGAGAGGGGAGTCAGCAGCAGTACTGGTTACAGATACTCCTGAGCACGAGTATGGGGTAAAGGTTACTTGGAGACGGCGGCCTCATCTAATGAAATATCTGCAGGAGAGCGGGAAGCTGAGTGCTGCCGACATACTGGTGAAGACAAACTCCGAGCTCTCTAGGAGACAGGCCAACATCCGACCTGGGTGGGAGCAGTAATTTTGTTATGTGCAAAGACATGTCCAAATAGACAATGTTACTTTCAAGGATGAAGAGGGGAAGTGATTTAAGCCGAGCCCCGTGCGACATCTGTCTGCTCCTCCTGAGAAACGCCGCAAAAGCGCGGGGAGCGTCTTCTTGGGGGTGGGGCTATGTTGGGCCGGGCTTCCTGGGGGGAACGGCGTGGCTCTGAAAAGAGCTTTCTCACCTACCTGGCTTCTTGAAGGGGCTGCCATTCCAGCCCCGGAGGAGGTGGAGGTGCGGGAGCAGCACGGCCGGGCCCGCCCCCGCCTCAGCCCGGCGGCGCGCGCGGAAGGGGGCGGGCCTGGGCTCCCGCCCTCCGCAGGCGGCCCTCGTCCTGCGCATGTGCGGGGCTCATCCCTTCCCGCTGAGGGGCGCCGTGGCCAATGGGCGGGCCGCGTGCTGCGCCTTCGGCCAATGGTGCCGCGCTTCAGTACCGAGTTCCGTTGCCAAGGGTAGCGGCGAGGCCGGGGCTGGGCGCGGCGGCCGGGGCCCCATAGCAACGGCAGGGCTGGGGATGGAGAGCGCGAGGGGCCGGGGTGGCCCCGCCGGCGGCAGGTGAGAGAGGCCCGGTGCGGCCCGGCGGGACCGCGCGAGTGCCCGACCCGGGCCCCGCGGTGCTGTCCGCAGCCCGGTCCCGCACCTCGGTGAGGGCGGCCCGGTGCGGCGTTTCCCCGTTCGGTTCCACCTTTCGGCGGGCGGGCGCGGTTTCGGGGAGGCGGTGTCTCCGGAAGAAAAACGACCCGGGCAGCCCGGCCCTGCGCGCAGCTCTGCCTCGCGTCGCATCAGAAGCAGCATCCCAGTCCGCGGAGCGCCCGGTGCCGGGTTGAGCGGCCGCCGCGGGGCCTGGGCGGGCAGAGCCTCACGCGGCGGTATGCCGTCGCGGCAGTCGCTAACGGCCGCACGCGCGTCGGGCGGGTACCCGCGTGGCCGCGTCGCGCTGCCCGGCCGGGCGTTGTGGCGACGCTGCCCTGATAACGTCCGCTGCGTGAAACCCGGCGGGGTTTTATGTGCTTAACTCGTCGCCGTTACGTGTCGTCTGAATAGTTGTAGATTAAACTGGTTTCGTGGGGTCTCGGTCCGCTCTCCTCGTCTCTGGGTGTTGCCGCGAGGCGTTTTTCGCAGTGCAGTTCTGCACGTCTGCTCCTAACGAAGCTCTGGGGAGGTGCGGTAACATCGTCCGTGTGCCGTTACAAGGGAAAGGAGAGGAATAACGGAAAGAAAAAACAACCGTGAACTTCGGAGAAGACATTTTGGAAAGGGATTATGCCTGTGGCACTTGAATAGCTCAAGCCCCGGATTATTTGAAATTAAATGGGAGGATGCGTGCCGGCGGTGAGGATGGGTTTTGACAGAATTACTGTGATTGTAAAAACACAAGAGAAAAATATCTTTTTTGCCCCTGATTTTTGGATGGGAAAAGGAAAAGCAAGTAAAGAGAGAAAACTAAACTTCTAGTAGTTGAATTATAATAAAGCGTAGAAGAGAAATGGCACTTATTTATGACACGCACTTGTTAATTTTAGTTGAGGGCGAAAAGAAGCAATAGAGTTAGAAGGGATCCCATAATCACTTGGGTCCACCAAATATGCTGCGAAACATTAGAAGCTTACTTCTTTTTGCAAATGTTAAAGGCTGAAGTTTGCATACCAATTCTGGAAACAATTTTTGAAAAAATAATGACCAGATGCATGTAAACTTCCTTGCATAGATATTAGACGCTTAAGTTTGACAGAGTTGAAGCTACAGGAAATGATACAGCTTTTCTGATAAAAATTGTGCTAGTATAATTTCTTTCTGCTAAGAAACTTGCTTTGGATACTTCTATGGGTACCTCAAAAATAGCCTAACAGTAATGGCAGTTCATGTGATAATTGCTTCCTTCCCACCCCCAGTTTATTAAACAAACAATCAATTTCCTTAACTTTCTTAGTCTCCACGGTTAAAGTAAGAAAACTAGAACACATGAACCTAAATAAAACTAGGTAGTTTTTAAATAGATCCTTAAGACCTATTATTTTTAGGACTCTGATTCTGAACTTAAAATGATCAGATGATCAGCAGCACTATAATAAATTTCAGGATGACAAGAGACTCTATTCTTAAGAAGGATCTTCTTTTTGTGAGAAGGGAATAGTAAAATTATCCATAAATCACTATGCAAGAGTCATTAGAACTCTTGTTTGGTAAAATAGTTGTCAGTTGTCCAAACAGTGGTTTGTGCAGAAAAAGTAAACGCGACACATAATAGCTGGCAGTTGATAGCAATGAAGATACTACCTACCATCTTACAGAAGAAAGGATCTGTAAAGTTTAAAAAAGCTTGTTACCAGTTGGCAAAGGGGTTTTTTTGCCTTTTTTTTTCCCCCTGAGGTTGAATACCTTTACTGTTGAGCAATATGTAAAACACACATTATGATATAAGAAGTATTTTATTTCCAGTGGACAGAAATTAAGGGAACAAGTCCAAAATAAATGCTTGTAGTTTTGTATATGTGCTGTGTGATACTTGGTGATGGACAGACAGCTGAGCTGAGATCTTGGCTTTAGGCCATCTCTGAAACAGGCTGCCCCTTGAAAGTATGGCATTGTGTTAACCTATCCCTTGTCCATCAACACTATCTTCCATTTGAGGTAGCTGCAACTGAAATTGCTCAAGTTCATTGTAAAGTCTGACTGACTTTCAGGTAGGCATGGCACAACTGTCTTAATGCTTTAGAAAATAAGGTTGATAGCGCTGTTGCATGGTTTTGGTAAGTGCTATACCTTCTGTCTTCATTTGGGAAAGTCCATTTTGAGACTTAACATGAAATTAATAATGTTGAATACAGTAGAAACATTTGGATAAAAGTCATTCTAAATAATTGTAAGCTTTTAAAATATTGAGATGGGAAATTGGTTCTTACGGTAGTACGTATTTTAGAATCTCGGAGACTGAATTTCACCTTTTTGCATAGTAATTACACAGCATACAGGAATACTTAAGCCTTCCCACATGCTGCCTTCCAAGTGTGCTTCAGCTTCTGACTTGCAGATGAATGTAATTATAAACATAATTAGTTATGTTTATAATTCATTATAAACATAATGAATTATGAACATAATATAAAGAACATAATTTTCAAGGTACAAAAATCTTGACTGAGTCTACAGAGATTACAAAACTGGGTGTCAACTGCAGCCGTCCCTCCCACAATTTGGATACTTCTTGGATGACTAAACATGCATGAGTTAGTGGTTTTCAGTTTGTGAACTCAGGAACTCTGGGATACTTCCTCAGTATCTTCAAAAGTTGATGAAGAAAAAGGACCCATTGTCAATAAGCTCAATTTTCAAATTGAGCCCATGGGCTGAAAAAGGTTCAAAAATAGTTTCATATATTGCTGTCCAGCCAAAAGCCCTTTCCATATTTTAGAAACCTTAGTGTAGTTGAGGTTGTCAGGAATCGTGGTAGCTGCTGGGCTTGACAGTTTTGTATAGATGCAACTTAATTATAATTTTGGGGAGAAAAAGACAAAGTGCTTTGCTAATGTTTTTAGCTATACTCCATTACAAATCCAGAGAAGACAGAGAAGTTTAAATTTCCTTTTAAAAGCCTATCAGCATCTCTGTTAGTCCTTGGGTGGTTTTATTTGGCCATGGGTGACCTTCTTGAAATTAACAAGCACTGTTTTGTAAATCCCAGGATTTATAATTCCGCAAATCTTATCTTTAGACAGACAAGAACTGGCTTAATATCTTGTTTGCTTCATCCTTTTCAAGCCTGAACGTTATAACCAAGAAATCTGTCCAAAATGAGATAAATCTAAATATTTTATAACTGTGTTTGAGATGCACTCCTAGGAGTAGAGTTTCGAAAGAAAGAAAACCTTTTGTAACTGCAATTTGATGCCATTGCTGTCAGCGTGAATGAAGAACGAATCACCGGTTGTGTTTTAACCCCAGGCAGCAACTAAGCCCCACACAGCCACTTGATCACTCCCCCCCGGCAGGGGGATGCGGGAGAGAATCAGAAGAGTAAAAGTGAGGAAAAACTCGTGGGTTGAGATAAAGATGGTTTAATAAGTAAAGCAAAAGCCGCACATGCAAGCAAAACAAAACAAGGAATTCATTAACTACTTCCCATCTGCATGCAGGTCTTCAGCCATCTCCAGAAAAGCGGGCCTCCATCATGCGTAATAGTTAATTGGGAAGACAAACACCGTAACTCCAAAAGTCCCCCCCTTCCTTCTTCCTCCCCCAGCTTTATATACTGAGCATGATATCGTATGGTATGGAATATCCCTTTGGGCAGTTGGGCTCAGCTGTCCTGGCTGTGTCTCCTCCCAACTTTTTGTGCGCTCCCAGCCTACTCAGTGGCGCGGCTGCGCGAGCAGCAGGAGAGGCCTTGACTCCTGCAAGCGCTGCTCAGCAGTAACTGAAACATCCCTGTATTATTAACACTGTTTCCAGCACAAGTCCAGAATGTAGCCCCAAATTATCTACTCCGAAGAAAATTAACTCTACCTCAGCCAAAACCAGCGCATCACCTCACTTCCTCTGATGTAGACAGAGTTGGCAACAGAGAAAAAGTAGCAATACTGTTACACCTGTCACTAAAATTTCCAAATGCAGCTTGGAATGGACTTGGTAACTGGAATTGTTGGAACAATGAGAGAGTTGTCTTCAAGTTGAACCTTATTTGAATTGTCTCTTCTGTTTCTAGTAAGTTCTTCAGTACTTCAGTTGAAATTTAGAATTTAGGTTACTGAAGACCTGTCTTTATAGAGGCAACCGTTATTTTTCTCTTCTGCTTTTTTTTTTTTTTTTTTTTTCTTTTAACCACTAGGAGCTGGCATCAGTATAGCATCTGTAGGAGGGACAAGTGCCCCGATTTCAACATAATTATGATTTTGTATGTGTAAAAACTTTCTGCAGCCAGACTTTCACTGGGATAGCTCCAGACTCTTGTTTTGTCACTGAGGCACAGTTGGGTGATCTCCAAAATAAAACTGTTGATTGTGTTGTAATTGGGTCATGGGGTGCATTCTTTTCTAAGTGGATTTGCTGATACGCCTAAAGCTGTTGTCATAGACTGCTGCAAAAGCATTTATCCTTACTCCTAGTGTTGTTTAAAACATACATTCTGTGGGATGTTGGAACTCTTAATGGCCTGTGTTATTGCTATAGAAGTCTGTGGTCACTCTGCAGTCTTTTCCCATTTAGCATTCTTATATGAAATCTGAGGCAAAAAAAAAAAGAACAGGAATCTAAATCTAGCAGTGGTATCTTGCTGAGTCACCTAGTTTGGGATGAAAATTAAATTTTGCTGTTTCTATCTCTTTAATGGCTTCTCCTTTCCATACTTTAAAAATTAAAAAAAAACTGGACTGGACTAGAAGTCCACAAGCAGTTCTATAGTGTCACTTCAGAAAATTTCATTTACGTTCCTTCCCTCATTTTTAGTTTGAAAGACTATAAAACAAGTGCAATTTGTGGCATGAAGTGTGATAATGCTTATTTTCAGGGAACTTTGAGTTTTGTTATCTAGTCTGGGGTAAGCATACTGTGTGCCGTTTAACTGCTGACTTGTTGCTAGGAGAGAATAGCAACTGCTTTACATTTCACTGGTTTCATGTTGTAATGGGGTACGACGTCAACAAAAGTGACGGGCAAGGTTTAATAATTCACAAACAGAAGATCAGAGGAGTCAGAATTCTAAGCCCCTTGTTTAGAAAGCAGGATTCTAAGCATCTTCTTGCTTCAAAAGCTTTGCTTTGGTTTGCTTTTTCCTTGAGCAATTTCAATAAATGAAATGACTCTGGGGATTTTGGAGTGTGTGGTTGAGAGGACATTAAATAGGAAGCTGGTGTTCTGCTTATGGAATAGATGTCTCTCTCTTTTCCTTAGCAGAAACCTAAGTTTCATGAAATTCACCTGAATAAACATTCTTTTCAAAGCATAGCATTCTGCAGTTGTATTGCGGTTGAGTTGAAAAGTCCGGATTCAATCTATGTTGTGAATTTGTATGTTCCCTGTTAATGTCAGGATCACTGGCGGTCACCAGCTGTGAACTCTCAAAGGAACGTGCGAAGCAGGAGACTGTCTCCCTTTTCTTACAAATATTGTAATAAACCCCAAGTTTAAACCCTCTGTTTGGCTACACATTTAAGTATAAGTTTATGTGCATATTCTTATTCTTCTGGTTGTCTTCCTCTGTGCCACCCTCCCAGCATGGGTTATGGCTTTAAAGGTTAATGCCTGTGTGGATTTCTGGCTTCTCTTCACCTTTCTTCCAGGAAAAGAATACTCCTTTCAATTTAGGTATGCTGTAACTAATTGAGACTCTTTTGGCCAAGGAAAACAATAATCTACTTCCTGGTCTCCCAGTATAGTATAGTAGAGAAAGACATAGACTTTTGTTTGCACTCTTCTTTATACTCCAGATAGAAGATCTACTAGTTTCTGTCTGGAAAGTGCTGCTTTATTTTCATTGCTCTGTTCCCTTGTTCCAAGTAGGAGGAGCTAATCTTTGGTACTTAGTGAGTCAGTTTTTGAATGGCATATGAAACACTAAGCAGTGCAGTAGTCAAAATAGTTCTGAGCTCAGAATTTAATCTTTTCACGATGCTTGGGTTCCTATTGCATTTTCTTCTAATAGCCTGTATTCTTTATTGTCATCCAGTTTGTTTTCAGGCTCTAAACTATTTCCATTTATCTTGTGACCTCCAGAACCCAAACAAACAGAATCACAGAATCATGGAGGGTGGAAGGGGTTTCTTGAGGTCATAGAATCATAGGGTTGGAAGGGACCACTGGAGATCATCTAGTCCAACCCCCCTGCCAGAGCAGGGTCACCTAGAGCAGGTTGCACAGGAACGTGTCCAGGAGGGTTTTGAATGTCTCCAGAGACAAGAGACTCCACCACCTGTCTGTGCAGCCTGTGCCAGTGCTCTGCCACCCTCAAAGTAAAGAAGTTCCTCCTCATGTTTAGGTGGAACTTCCTATGCTCAAGTTTGTGCCCGTTGCCCCTTGTCCTGTCCCCAGGCACCACTGAAAAGAGCCTGGCCCCATCCTCCTGACACCCACCCTTTAAGTATTTATAGGTGTTGATAAGGTCCCCCCTCAGCTGTCTTTTTTCCGGATTGAAGAGACACAAATCCCTCAGCCTTTCTCCATAAGAGAGGTGCTCCAGTCCCCTAATCATCTTGGTACCTCTCTGCTGCACCCTCTCCAGCAGTTCCTTGTCCTTCTTGGGCCAGGGAGCCCAGAACTGGACATAGTACTCCAGATGTGGCCTCACCAAGGCAGAGTAGAAGGGGAGGATGACCTCCCTCGACCTGCTGGCCATACTCTTCATGATGCAGCCCAGGATGCCATTGGTCTTCTTGGCCACAAGGGCACATTGCTGGGTCATGGTCATCCTGTTGTCCACCAGGACTCCCAGGTCTCTTTCAGCTGAGCTGCTCTCCAGCAGGTCAGCCCCCAACCCGTACTGGTGCATGGGGTTGTTATTCCTCCCCAGGTGCAGCACCCTACGCTTGCCCTTGTTGAATTTCATAAGGTTCCTCTTTGCCCAGATCTACAACCTGTCCAGGTCTCTCTGTATGGCGGCACAGCCTTACGGTGTGTCATCTGCCCCACCCCAGCTTTGTGTCATTGTCGAACTTGCTGAGGGTGCACTCTATCCCCTCATCCAGGTCATTGATGAATATATTGAAGAGGACTGGACCCAGTACTGAGCCCTGGGGAACACCACTCATCACTGACCTCCAACTAGAATCTGTGCCCCTAATCACGACCCTCTGAGCTCTGTCTTTCAACCAGTTATCTATCCACCTTACTGTCCATTCATCTAGCCCTCTCTTCCTGAGCTTCCCTATGAGGATGCTGTGGGAGACCATGTCAAACGCCTTGCTTAAGTCAAGGTAGACCACATCTACCGCCCTCCCCTCATCTATCCATCCAGTCATGCCATCACAGAAGGCTATCAGATTAGTCAGACATGATTTCCCCTTGGTGAATCCATGCTGAGTACTTCTGATAGCTTTCTTTTCCTCCACATGCCTTGAGATGAAGCCCAGAACGAGCTGTTCCATCGTCTTTCCAGGGATGGAGGTGAGGCTGACCGGCCTGTAGTTCCCCGGCTCCTCCTTCTTGCCTTTTTTGAAGACTGGAGTGACATTGGCTTTCCTCCAGTCCTCAGACACCTCTCCTGTTCTCCAGGACCTTTCAAAGATGATGGAGAGTGGCCCAGCAATGACTTCCGCCAGCTCTCTCAGCACTCTCGGGTGCATCCCATCGGGGCCCATGGACTTGTGAATATCTAATTGATCTAATTGATCCGTCACTCGATCCTCCTCAACCCAAGGGAAGTCGTCTTCTTTCTCCGTTACTTCCTCCGGTGCCTGGGACTCCTGAGGGTTGGGCTGAGCAGTAAAGACAGAAGCAAAGAAGGCATTCAGTAACTCCGCCTTCTCTGCATCCTCCGTCACCATGGCTCCTGTCTCATTCAACAGTGAGCTCACAACTTCTCTGGTCTTCCTTTTGCTTCCAATATACTTGTAGAAGCCCTTCCTGTTGAGCTTGACATCCCTAGCCAGGTTTAATTCCAGGGCAGCCTTGGCTTTCCTTGTTTCATCCCTGCACGCTCTGGTGGCATTCTTGTAATCCTCCCAAGGGGTCAGTCCCTTCTTCCACTTATTGTAGACTTCCTTCTTCCACTAGAGCTTTTTCAGAAGCTCCCTGTTCAACCATGCAGGTCTCCTGCGTCCCTTGGCTGATTTCTTTCTCTTACGGATGCAGCAATCCTGAGCTTGGAGGAAGTGGTCTTTGAATACCAACCAGCTTTCTTGAGCCCCTTTGCCTTCCAGAGCCCTAGCCCATGGGATCTCTCCAAGCAGTTTCTTGAAGAGGTCAAAGTTAGCCCTCCTGAAATCTAAGGTTGTAATTTTACTTCTTGTTGTTTTGTGTATAGTCCCCATGATCCTGAACTCTATAATTTCATGATCACTACAACCTAGGGTGCCCCCAACCTTAATGTCCTCCACCAGTCCCTCTGTGTTTGTCAGTACCAGGTCCAGGAGTGCTCCTCTCCTTGTTGGCTCCTGCACCACCTGTGTCAAAAAGTTGTCATCAATGCACTGGAGGAGCCTCCTGGACTGTTCGTGCCTGGCTGTGTGGTCTTCCCAGCAGATATCGGGGTGACTGAAGTCCCCCATTAGAACCAAGGCCTGCGATTGCGAGGCTACCTTCAGCTGTCATCAGGTTCAACTCCACTGCTCAAGGAGGGTCAGCTGGAGCAGGTTGCACAGAACGACGTCCAGTTGTGTTTTTATTATCTCCAAAGATGGAGACTCCACAACCTTTCTGGGAAACCTGTTCCAGTGTTTGACCACTCTCTCAGTAAAAGTTTTTTCTTGCGTTTGGATAGAATTTCATGTGTTTGTGTCCATTGCCTCTTGCCCTGTCAGTAGGCACTACTGGTTTCATCTCCTTTACACCCTCCCATCAGGTATTTATACACATGGATAAGATCCCCCTGAGCCTTGTCTTCTCTAGGCTGAACTGTCCCAGCTCTCTCAGCCTCAATTCATGTGAAAGATACACAAGTCCCTTAATTATCTTTGTGGTCCTTTGATGGACTTGCTCCAGTATGTCCATATCGTTCTTGCGCCGAGGAGTCCAGAACTGAACACAGCACTTCATGTGTGGCTTCACCAGTGCTGAGCAGCGAGGCAGGGTCACCTCACTCGACCTGCTGGCAATGCTTTTCCTAATGCAGCCTAAGATGCTGTCAGCTACCTTTGCCTTGAGGGTGCATTGCTGGCTTATAGTCAACTTGTTGTCTGCCAAGACAGTATCAGTCCATTCTGAAAAAGGACTCTCATCACACAGCATATGCTTTATTCTTAGTTTCACCGTAATTAAATTTTTTTCCACAGAACCTTCATTTCTCAATGTTCTGTTACTTTACTAGCAGGTTCCTGTTTAGTTCGCCAGACAATGTCCTGTCACATTAGTTCTTCAAGGTGTGTTTGTGTGGGTATGTAATAGTGCAGAGAATATCCTGTTGCATTTGTGAGACGATAATTTTATACTAGGGTTTTGTGCTTGCAGAGATACCATTTTGAAACTGAAGACAGGGGTGATTCTTCTGAGTGGTCATTTCACCTTGCCTACTACACCGCTTCATTTTACCTTACAAAATCACTGGAATGAGTACTGTAAAGAAAAGGGAAGTTTGTGTTTCCTGTACTGATAAATACTTTGTTCTGCATTAACTTAGCTGCAGTCAGTCGTCATAGAATCATAGAATGGTTTGAGTTGGAAGGGAACTTAAAGACCATCTAGTTCCAGCTCCCCTGAATATATTTCATCTAAATCTACCCTCTTTCAGAAAGTTTAAAACCATTATCCCTCATCCTATCGCTACACTCTCTGATAAAGAGTCCCTCCCCATCTTTCCTGTAGGCCCCCTTTAGGCGCTGGAAGGCTGCTATAAGGTCTCCCTGGAGCCTTCTCTTCTCCAGGCTGAACAACCCCAACTCTCTCAGCTTGTCTTCGTAGGAGAGGTGCTCCAGCCCTCGGATCATCTTTGTGGCCCTCCTCTGGACTCGCTCCGACAGGTCCATGTCTTTCCTGTACTGAGGGCTCCACACCTGGATGCAGTTCCCCAGGTGGGGTCTCACCAGAGCGGAATAGAGAGACAGGATCACCTCCCTCAACGTGCTGGCCATGCTTCTTTTGATGCAGCCCAGGATACAGTTGGCCGCCTGGGCTACGAGCGCACATTGCTGACTCGTACTGAGCTTCTCATCAACTAAGACCCCCAAGTCCTTCTCCTCAGGGCTGTTCTCAATCCATTCTCTGCCCAGCCTGTATTTGTGCTTGGGATTGCCGTGACCCAGGAGCAGGACCTTTCACATGGCCTGGTTGAACTTCATCATGTTACATGGGCCCACCTCTCAAGCCTGTCCAGGTCCCTCTGGATGGCATCCCTTCCCTCCAGCGTGTTGACCGCACCACACAGCTTGGTGTCATCAGCAAACTTTCTGAGGGTGCACTCAATCCCACTGTCCATGTTGCCGACAAAGATGTTAAACAGCGTTGATCCCAATACCAACCCCTCAGGAACGCCACTCATTACTGGTTTCCACTTGGACATTGAGCCATTGACTGCAACCCTTTGAGTGCAGCCCTCCAGCCAGTTCCTTATCCACCAAGTGATCCATCCACTTAATCTCTCTCTCCGATTTAGAGACCAGGATGTCATACGGGACAGTGTCAAATGCTTTGCACAAATCCAGGTGGATGATGTCTGTTGCTCTCCCCTTATCCAGTGGTATCTCAGTGGTTAATTAGACACATTGTTAAATAAAAAGTTTATTTGCAGTCTGATTTATGTATGACTGGATTTTGTTGTCGTCTCTCTCATCAATAGTCCCTTGTGTCCTCAAATCCATGGAATACAGTGGAGTGTATTGGTTAATTTTCTCTTGAATAAACTGTAGGGTGCATTCAAATCTTGCTAATAGGTTCATTTTACAGTCCGTTGTCGATTTGTTCAGCTTTCTGCTGGACCCTCTTCAGCTCTTCAGAGTCCTTTCTCTTGTGTGGACCTCGGACAGAATGGGAATCCACCATTTTCAGACTGGTGGATTGCTTTCTTGCCCTATTTTTTATGTTTAATATGAGGGTATTTCGTTATTCTTGGAGTTGTGTTATACCGGGAGTTTGTATTTGACTGATTCAATGGTAATTATTACCAAGTGCTTAGAAGATAAAT